>NW_027138374.1:657500-1015000 GCF_035084215.1 Heptranchias perlo | reverse complement strand
CTGTTTGCTTGGAAGAAGAAAGATCGAGGTGACTGAAATAAGTTCATTGGATGAAAACCAACAAACATTGACAAGAACCACGAAAAATTCTTGTATTTTAAGATAAAATCTGACGCTATTAAAGAAAAAACTTCTCCCTCGCTGAAATATGTTCATTTGCTGAAAACCAACAAAACCACGAAAAGTTCTTGTATTTGAAGATAAAATCTTTTTGCTTTGAAGAAGAAAGATCTAGGTGACTGAAATAAGTTCATCAGATGAAAACCAACAAAAATTGACAACAACCACGAAATGTTCTTGTATTTTAAGATAAAATCTTGCGCTATTAAAGAAAAAACTTCTTGCTCGCTGAAATATGTTCATTTGCTGAAAATCAACAAAACCACGAAAAGTTCTTGTATTTGAAGATAAAATCTTTTTGCTTTGAAGATGAAAGATCTCGGTGACTGAAATAAGTTCATTGGATGAAAACCAACAAAAATTGACAAGAACCACGAAAAGTTCTTGTATTTTAAGATAAAATCTGACGCTATGAAAGAAAAAACTTCTCCCTTGCTGAAATATGTTCATTTGCTGAAAACCAACAAAATCACGAAAAGTTCTTGTATTTGAAGATAAAATCTTGCGCTATTAAAGAAAAAACTTCTAGCTCGCTGAAATATGTTCATTTGCTGAAAATCAACAAAACCACGAAAAGTTCTTGTATTTGAAGATAAAATCTTTTTGCTTTGTAGAAGAAAGATCGAGGTGAATGAAATAAGTTCATTCGATGAAAAGCAACAAAAATTGACAAGAACCACGAAAAGTTCTTGTATTTTAAGATAAAATCTGAGGCTATTAAAGAAAAAACTTCTTGCTCGCTGAAATATGTTCATTTGCTGAAAATCAACAAAACCACGAAAAGTTCTTGTATTTGAAGATAAAATCTTTTTGCTTTGAAGAAGAAAGATCCAGCTGACTGAAATAAGTTCATCAGATGAAAATCAACAAAAATTGACAAGAACCACGAAAAGTTCTTGTATTTTAAGATAAAATCTGACGCTATTAAAGAAAAAACTTCTTGCTCGCTGAAATATGGTCATTTGCTGAAAATCAACAAAACCACGAAAAGTTCTTGTATTTGAAGATAAAGTCTTTTTGCTTTGAAGATGAAAGATCGAGGTGACTGAAATAAGTTCATTGGATGAAAACCAACAAAAATTGACAAGAACCACGAAAAGTTCTTGTGTTTTAAGGTAAAATCTGACGCTATTAAAGTAAAAACTTCTGGCTCGCTGAAATATGTTCATTTGCTGAAAATCAACAAAACCACGAAAAGTTCTTGTATTTGAAGATAAAATCTTTTTGCTTTGAAGATGAACGATCTTGGTGACTGAAATAAGTTCATTGGATGAAAACCAACAAAAATTAACAAGAACCACGAAAAGTTCTTGTATTTTAAGATAAAATCTTGCGCTATTAAAGAAAAAACTTCTAGCTCGCTGAAATATGTTCATTTGCTGAAAACCAACAAAAGCACGTAAAGTTCTTGTATTTGAAGATAAAATCTTTTTGCTTTGAAGAAGAAAGATCCAGCTGACTGAAATAAGTTCATTGGATGAAAACCAACAAAAATTGATACGAACCACGAAAAGTTCTTGTATTTTAAGATAAAATCTTGCGCTATTAAAGAAAAAACTTCTCGCTCGCTGAAATATGTTCATTTGATGAAAATCAACAAAACCACGAAAAGTTCTTGTATTTGAAGATAAAATCTTTTTGCCTTGAAGAAGAAAGATCTCGCTGACTGAAATAAGTTCATTCGATCAAAACCAACAACAATTGACAAGAACCACGAAAAGTTCTTGTATTTTAAGATAAAATCTGACGCTATTAAAGAAAAAACTTCTCCCTCGCTGAAATATGTTCATTTGCTGAAAATCAACAAAACCACGAAAAGTTCTTGTATTTGAAGATAAAATCTTTTTGCTTTCAAGAAGAAAGATCGAGGTGACTGAAATAAGTTCATTGGATGAAAATCAACAAAAATTGACAAGAACCACGAAAAGTTCTTGTATTTTAAGATAAAATCTGACGCTATTAAAGAAAAAACTTCTCGCTGGCTGAAATATGTTCATTTGCTGAAAATCAACAAAACCTCGAAAAGTTCTTGTATTTGAAGATAAAATCTTTTTGTTTTCAAGAAGAAAGATCGAGGTGACTGAAATAAGTTCATTGGATGAAAATCAACAAAAATTGACAAGAACCACGAAAAGTTCTTGTATTTTAAGATAAAATCTGACGCTATTGAAGAAAAAACTTCGAGCTCGCTGAAATATGTTCATTTGCTGAAAATCAACAAAACCACGAAAAGTTCTTGTATTTGAAGATAAAATCATTTTGCTTTGAAGAAGAAAGATCTCGCTGACTGAAATAAGTTCATCAGATGAAAACCAACAAAAATTGACAAGAACCACGAAAAGTTCTTGTATTTCAGGATAAAATCTGACGCTATTAAAGAAAAAACTTCTCCCTCGCTGAAATATGTTCATTTGCTGAAAACCAACAAAAACAAGAAAAATTCTTGTATTTGAAGATAAAATCTTTTTGCTTTGAAGAAGAAAGATCTAGGTGACTGAAATAAGTTCATCAGATGAAAACCAACAAAAATTGACAAGAACCACGAAATGTTCTTGTATTTTAAGATAAAATCTTGCGCTATTAAAGAAAAAACTTCTAGCTCGCTGAAATATGTTCATTTGCTGAAAATCAACAAAACCACGAAAAGTTCTTGTATTTGAAGATAAAATCTTTTTGCTTTGAAGAAGAAAGATCCAGCTGACTGAAATAAGTTCATTCGATGAAAACCAACAAAAATTGAGAAGAACCACGAAAAGTTCTTGTATTTTAAGATAAAATCTTGCGCTATTAAAGAAAAAACTTCTCGCTCGCTGAAATATGTTCATTTGCTGAAAATCAACAAAACCACGAAAAGTTCTTGTATTTGAAGATAAAATCTTTTTGCCTTGAAGAAGAAAGATCTCGCTGACTGAAATAAGTTCATTCGATCAAAACCAACAACAATTGACAAGAACCACGAAAAGTTCTTGTATTTTAAGATAAAATCTGACGCTATTAAAGAAAAAACTTCTCCCTCGCTGAAATATGTTCATTTGCTGAAAATCAACAAAACCACGAAAAGTTCTTGTATTTGAAGATAAAATCTTTTTGCTTTCAAGAAGAAAGATCGAGGTGACTGAAATAAGTTCATTGGATGAAAATCAACAAAAATTGACAAGAACCACGAAAAGTTCTTGTATTTTAAGATAAAATCTGACGCTATTAAAGAAAAAACTTCTCGCTGGCTGAAATATGTTCATTTGCTGAAAATCAACAAAACCACGAAAAGTTCTTGTATTTGAAGATAAAATCTTTTTGTTTTCAAGAAGAAAGATCGAGGTGACTGAAATAAGTTCATTGGATGAAAATCAACAAAAATTGACAAGAACCACGAAAAGTTCTTGTATTTTAAGATAAAATCTGACGCTATTAAAGAAAAAACTTCGAGCTCGCTGAAATATGTTCATTTGCTGAAAATCAACAAAACCACGAAAAGTTCTTGTATTTGAAGATAAAATCATTTTGCTTTGAAGAAGAAAGATCTCGCTGACTGAAATAAGTTCATCAGATGAAAACCAGCAAAAATTGACAAGAACCACGAAAAGTTCTTGTATTTCAGGATAAAATCTGACGCTACTAAAGAAAAAACTTCTCCCTCGCTGAAATATGTTCATTTGCTGAAAACCAACAAAAACAAGAAAAATTCTTGTATTTGAAGATAAAATCTTTTTGCTTTGAAGAAGAAATATCTAGGTGACTGAAATAAGTTCATCAGATGAAAACCAACAAAAATTGACAAGAACCACGAAATGTTCTTGTATTTTAAGATAAAATCTTGCGCTATTAAAGAAAAAACTTCTCGCTCGCTGAAATATGTTCATTTGCTGAAAATCAACAAAACCACGAAAAGTTCTTGTATTTGAAGATAAAATCTTTTTGCTTTGAAGAAGAAAGATCCAGCTGACTGAAATAAGTTCATTCGATGAAAACCAACAAAAATTGAGAAGAACCACGAAAGGTATTTGTATTTTAAGATAAAATCTGACGCTATTAAAGAAAAAACTTCTTGCTCGCTGAAATATGTTCATTCGCTGAAAATCAACAAAACCACGAAAAGTTCTTGTATTTGAAGATAAAATCTTTTTGCTTTCAAGAAGAAAGATCTCGCTGACTGAAATAAGTTCAACAGATGAAAACCAACAAAAATTGACAGGAACCACGAAAAGTTCTTGTATTTCAGGATAAAATCTGACGCTATTAAAGAAAAAACTTCTCGCTCGCTGAAATATGTTCATTTGCTGAAAATCAACAAAACCACGAAAAGTTCTTGTATTTGAAGATAGAATCTTTTTGCTTTCAAGAAGAAAGATCTCGCTGACGTAAATAAGTTCATCAGATGAAAACCAACAAAAATTGACAAGAACCACGAAAAGTTCTTGTATTTCAGGATAAAATCTGACGCGATTAAAGAAAAAACTTCTTGCTCGCTGAAATATGTTAATTTGCTGAAAATCAACAAAACCACGAAAAGTTCTTGTATTTGAAGATAAAATCTTTTTGCTTTGAAGATGAAAGATCTCGGTGACTGAAATAAGTTCATTGGATGAAAAACAACAAAAATTGACAAGAACCACGAAAAGTTCTTGTATTTTAAGATAAAATCTGACGCTATTAAAGAAAAAACTTCTCCCTCGCTGAAATATGTTCATTTGCTGAAAACCAACAAAACCACGAAAAGTTCTTGTATTTGAAGATAAAATCTTTTTGCTTTGAAGAAGAAAGATCTAGGTGACTGAAATAAGTTCATCAGATGAAAACCAACAAAAATTGACAACAACCACGAAATGTTCTTGTATTTTAAGATAAAATCTTGCGCTATTAAAGAAAAAACTTCTAGCTCGCTGAAATATGTTCATTTGCTGAAAATCAACAAAACCACGAAAAGTTCTTGTATTTGAAGATAAAATCTTTTTGCTTTGAAGATGAAAGATCTCGGTGACTGAAATAAGTTCATTGGATGAAAAACAACAAAAATTGACAAGAACCACGAAAAGTTCTTGTATTTTAAGATAAAATCTGACGCTATGAAAGAAAAAACTTCTCCCTTGCTGAAATATGTTCATTTGCTGAAAACCAACAAAACCACGAAAAGTTCTTGTATTTGAAGATAAAATCTTCTTGCTTTGAAGAAGAAAGCTCTGGGTGACTGAAATAAGTTCATCAGATGAAAACCAACAAAAATTGACAAGAACCACAAAAAGTTCTTGTATTTTAAGATAAAATCTTGCGCTATTAAAGAAAAAACTTCTAGCTCGCTGAAATATGTTCATTTGCTGAAAATCAACAAAACCACGAAAAGTTCTTGTATTTGAAGATAAAATCTTTTTGCCTTGAAGAAGAAAGATCTCGCTGACTGAAATAAGTTCATCAGATGAAAACCAAGAACAATTGACAAGAACCACGAAAAGTTCTTGTATTTTAAGATAAAATCTGACGCTATTAAAGAAAAAATTTCTCCCTCGCTGAAATATGTTCATTTGCTGAAAATCAACAAAACCACGAAAAGTTCTTGTATTTGAAGATAAAATCTTTTTGCTTTGTAGAAGAAAGATCGAGGTGACTGAAATAAGTTCATTCGATGAAAAGCAACAAAAATTGACAAGAACCACGAAAAGTTCTTGTATTTTAAGATAAAATCTGAGGCTATTAAAGAAAAAACTTCGAGCTCGCTGAAATATGTTCATTTGCTGAAAATGAACAAAACCACGAAAAGTTCTTGTATTTGAAGATAAAATCTTTTTGCCTTGAAGAAGAAAGATCTCGCTGACTGAAATAAGTTCATCAGATGAAAATCAACAAAAATTGACAAGAACCACGAAAAGTTCTTGTATTTCAGGATAAAATCTGACGCTATTAAAGAAAAAACTTCTCCCTCGCTGAAATATGTTCATTTGCTGAAAACCAACAAAAACAAGAAAAATTCTTGTATTTGAAGATAAAATCTTTTTGCTTTGAAGAAGAAAGATCGAGGTGACTGAAATAAGTTCATCAGATGAAAACCAACAAAAATTGACAAGAACCACGAAAGGTATTTGTATTTTAAGATAAAATCTGACGCTATTAAAGAAAAAACTTCTTGCTCGCTGAAATATGTTCATTCGCTGAAAATCAACAAAACCACGAAAAGTTCTTGTATTTGAAGATAAAATCTTTTTGCTTTGAAGAAGAAAGATCTCGCTGACTGAAATAAGTTCAACAGATGAAAACCAACAAAAATTGACAGGAACCACGAAAAGTTCTTGTATTTCAGGATAAAATCTGACGCTATTGAAGAAAAAACTTCTCGCTCGCTGAAATATGTTCATTTGCTGAAAATCAACAAAACCACGAAAAGTTCTTGTATTTGAAGATAGAATCTTTTTGCTTTCAAGAAGAAAGATCGAGGTGACTGAAATAAGTTCATTGGATGAAAATCAACAAAAATTGACAAGAACCACAAAAAGTTCTTGTATTTTAAGATAAAATCTGACGCTATTAAAGAAAAAACTTCGAGCTCGCTGAAATATGTTCATTTGCTGAAAATCAACAAAACCACGAAAAGTTCTTGTATTTGAAGATAAAATCATTTTGCTTTGAAGAAGAAAGATCTCGCTGACGGAAATAAGTTCATCAGATGAAAACCAACAAAAATTGACAAGAACCACGAAAAGTTCTTGTATTTCAGGATAAAATCTGACGCGATTAAAGAAAAAACTTCTTGCTCGCTGAAATATGTTCATTTGCTGAAAATCAACAAAACCACGAAAAGTTCTTGTATTTGATGATAAAATCTTTTTGCTTTGAAGAAGAAAGATCGAGGTGACTGAAATAAGTTCATTGGATGAAAACCAACAAAAATTGACAAGAACCACGAAAAGTTCTTGTGTTTTAAGGTAAAATCTGACGCTATTAAAGTAAAAACTTCTGGCTCGCTGAAATATGTTCATTTGCTGAAAATCAACAAAACCACGAAAAGTTCTTGTATTTGAAGATAAAATCTTTTTGCTTTGAAGATGAACGATCTTGGTGACTGAAATAAGTTCATTGGATGAAAACCAACAAAAATTAACAAGAACCACGAAAAGTTCTTGTATTTTAAGATAAAATCTTGCGCTATTAAAGAAAAAACTTCTAGCTCGCTGAAATATGTTCATTTGCTGAAAACCAACAAAAGCACGTAAAGTTCTTGTATTTGAAGATAAAATCTTTTTGCTTTGAAGAAGAAAGATCCAGCTGACTGAAATAAGTTCATTGGATGAAAACCAACAAAAATTGATACGAACCACGAAAAGTTCTTGTATTTTAAGATAAAATCTTGCGCTATTAAAGAAAAAACTTCTCGCTCGCTGAAATATGTTCATTTGCTGAAAATCAACAAAACCACGAAAAGTTCTTGTATTTGAAGATAAAATCTTTTTGCCTTGAAGAAGAAAGATCTCGCTGACTGAAATAAGTTCATTCGATCAAAACCAACAACAATTGACAAGAACCACGAAAAGTTCTTGTATTTTAAGATAAAATCTGACGCTATTAAAGAAAAAACTTCTCCCTCGCTGAAATATGTTCATTTGCTGAAAATCAACAAAACCACGAAAAGTTCTTGTATTTGAAGATAAAATCTTTTTGCTTTCAAGAAGAAAGATCGAGGTGACTGAAATAAGTTCATTGGATGAAAATCAACAAAAATTGACAAGAACCACGAAAAGTTCTTGTATTTTAAGATAAAATCTGACGCTATTAAAGAAAAAACTTCTCGCTGGCTGAAATATGTTCATTTGCTGAAAATCAACAAAACCTCGAAAAGTTCTTGTATTTGAAGATAAAATCTTTTTGTTTTCAAGAAGAAAGATCGAGGTGACTGAAATAAGTTCATTGGATGAAAATCAACAAAAATTGACAAGAACCACGAAAAGTTCTTGTATTTTAAGATAAAATCTGACGCTATTGAAGAAAAAACTTCGAGCTCGCTGAAATATGTTCATTTGCTGAAAATCAACAAAACCACGAAAAGTTCTTGTATTTGAAGATAAAATCATTTTGCTTTGAAGAAGAAAGATCTCGCTGACTGAAATAAGTTCATCAGATGAAAACCAACAAAAATTGACAAGAACCACGAAAAGTTCTTGTATTTCAGGATAAAATCTGACGCTATTAAAGAAAAAACTTCTCCCTCGCTGAAATATGTTCATTTGCTGAAAACCAACAAAAACAAGAAAAATTCTTGTATTTGAAGATAAAATCTTTTTGCTTTGAAGAAGAAAGATCTAGGTGACTGAAATAAGTTCATCAGATGAAAACCAACAAAAATTGACAAGAACCACGAAATGTTCTTGTATTTTAAGATAAAATCTTGCGCTATTAAAGAAAAAACTTCTAGCTCGCTGAAATATGTTCATTTGCTGAAAATCAACAAAACCACGAAAAGTTCTTGTATTTGAAGATAAAATCTTTTTGCTTTGAAGAAGAAAGATCCAGCTGACTGAAATAAGTTCATTCGATGAAAACCAACAAAAATTGAGAAGAACCACGAAAAGTTCTTGTATTTTAAGATAAAATCTTGCGCTATTAAAGAAAAAACTTCTCGCTCGCTGAAATATGTTCATTTGCTGAAAATCAACAAAACCACGAAAAGTTCTTGTATTTGAAGATAAAATCTTTTTGCCTTGAAGAAGAAAGATCTCGCTGACTGAAATAAGTTCATTCGATCAAAACCAACAACAATTGACAAGAACCACGAAAAGTTCTTGTATTTTAAGATAAAATCTGACGCTATTAAAGAAAAAACTTCTCCCTCGCTGAAATATGTTCATTTGCTGAAAATCAACAAAACCACGAAAAGTTCTTGTATTTGAAGATAAAATCTTTTTGCTTTCAAGAAGAAAGATCGAGGTGACTGAAATAAGTTCATTGGATGAAAATCAACAAAAATTGACAAGAACCACGAAAAGTTCTTGTATTTTAAGATAAAATCTGACGCTATTAAAGAAAAAACTTCTCGCTGGCTGAAATATGTTCATTTGCTGAAAATCAACAAAACCACGAAAAGTTCTTGTATTTGAAGATAAAATCTTTTTGTTTTCAAGAAGAAAGATCGAGGTGACTGAAATAAGTTCATTGGATGAAAATCAACAAAAATTGACAAGAACCACGAAAAGTTCTTGTATTTTAAGATAAAATCTGACGCTATTAAAGAAAAAACTTCGAGCTCGCTGAAATATGTTCATTTGCTGAAAATCAACAAAACCACGAAAAGTTCTTGTATTTGAAGATAAAATCATTTTGCTTTGAAGAAGAAAGATCTCGCTGACTGAAATAAGTTCATCAGATGAAAACCAGCAAAAATTGACAAGAACCACGAAAAGTTCTTGTATTTCAGGATAAAATCTGACGCTACTAAAGAAAAAACTTCTCCCTCGCTGAAATATGTTCATTTGCTGAAAACCAACAAAAACAAGAAAAATTCTTGTATTTGAAGATAAAATCTTTTTGCTTTGAAGAAGAAATATCTAGGTGACTGAAATAAGTTCATCAGATGAAAACCAACAAAAATTGACAAGAACCACGAAATGTTCTTGTATTTTAAGATAAAATCTTGCGCTATTAAAGAAAAAACTTCTCGCTCGCTGAAATATGTTCATTTGCTGAAAATCAACAAAACCACGAAAAGTTCTTGTATTTGAAGATAAAATCTTTTTGCTTTGAAGAAGAAAGATCCAGCTGACTGAAATAAGTTCATTCGATGAAAACCAACAAAAATTGAGAAGAACCACGAAAGGTATTTGTATTTTAAGATAAAATCTGACGCTATTAAAGAAAAAACTTCTTGCTCGCTGAAATATGTTCATTCGCTGAAAATCAACAAAACCACGAAAAGTTCTTGTATTTGAAGATAAAATCTTTTTGCTTTCAAGAAGAAAGATCTCGCTGACTGAAATAAGTTCAACAGATGAAAACCAACAAAAATTGACAGGAACCACGAAAAGTTCTTGTATTTCAGGATAAAATCTGACGCTATTAAAGAAAAAACTTCTCGCTCGCTGAAATATGTTCATTTGCTGAAAATCAACAAAACCACGAAAAGTTCTTGTATTTGAAGATAGAATCTTTTTGCTTTCAAGAAGAAAGATCTCGCTGACGTAAATAAGTTCATCAGATGAAAACCAACAAAAATTGACAAGAACCACGAAAAGTTCTTGTATTTCAGGATAAAATCTGACGCGATTAAAGAAAAAACTTCTTGCTCGCTGAAATATGTTAATTTGCTGAAAATCAACAAAACCACGAAAAGTTCTTGTATTTGAAGATAAAATCTTTTTGCTTTGAAGATGAAAGATCTCGGTGACTGAAATAAGTTCATTGGATGAAAAACAACAAAAATTGACAAGAACCACGAAAAGTTCTTGTATTTTAAGATAAAATCTGACGCTATTAAAGAAAAAACTTCTCCCTCGCTGAAATATGTTCATTTGCTGAAAACCAACAAAACCACGAAAAGTTCTTGTATTTGAAGATAAAATCTTTTTGCTTTGAAGAAGAAAGATCTAGGTGACTGAAATAAGTTCATCAGATGAAAACCAACAAAAATTGACAACAACCACGAAATGTTCTTGTATTTTAAGATAAAATCTTGCGCTATTAAAGAAAAAACTTCTAGCTCGCTGAAATATGTTCATTTGCTGAAAATCAACAAAACCACGAAAAGTTCTTGTATTTGAAGATAAAATCTTTTTGCCTTGAAGAAGAAAGATCTCGCTGACTGAAATAAGTTCATCAGATGAAAACCAAGAACAATTGACAAGAACCACGAAAAGTTCTTGTATTTTAAGATAAAATCTGACGCTATTAAAGAAAAAATTTCTCCCTCGCTGAAATATGTTCATTTGCTGAAAATCAACAAAACCACGAAAAGTTCTTGTATTTGAAGATAAAATCTTTTTGCTTTGTAGAAGAAAGATCGAGGTGACTGAAATAAGTTCATTCGATGAAAAGCAACAAAAATTGACAAGAACCACGAAAAGTTCTTGTATTTTAAGATAAAATCTGAGGCTATTAAAGAAAAAACTTCGAGCTCGCTGAAATATGTTCATTTGCTGAAAATGAACAAAACCACGAAAAGTTCTTGTATTTGAAGATAAAATCTTTTTGCCTTGAAGAAGAAAGATCTCGCTGACTGAAATAAGTTCATCAGATGAAAATCAACAAAAATTGACAAGAACCACGAAAAGTTCTTGTATTTCAGGATAAAATCTGACGCTATTAAAGAAAAAACTTCTCCCTCGCTGAAATATGTTCATTTGCTGAAAACCAACAAAAACAAGAAAAATTCTTGTATTTGAAGATTAAATCTTTTTGCTTTGAAGAAGAAAGATCGAGGTGACTGAAATAAGTTCATCAGATGAAAACCAACAAAAATTGACAAGAACCACGAAAGGTATTTGTATTTTAAGATAAAATCTGACGCTATTAAAGAAAAAACTTCTTGCTCGCTGAAATATGTTCATTCGCTGAAAATCAACAAAACCACGAAAAGTTCTTGTATTTGAAGATAAAATCTTTTTGCTTTGAAGAAGAAAGATCTCGCTGACTGAAATAAGTTCAACAGATGAAAACCAACAAAAATTGACAGGAACCACGAAAAGTTCTTGTATTTCAGGATAAAATCTGACGCTATTGAAGAAAAAACTTCTCGCTCGCTGAAATATGTTCATTTGCTGAAAATCAACAAAACCACGAAAAGTTCTTGTATTTGAAGATAGAATCTTTTTGCTTTCAAGAAGAAAGATCGAGGTGACTGAAATAAGTTCATTGGATGAAAATCAACAAAAATTGACAAGAACCACAAAAAGTTCTTGTATTTTAAGATAAAATCTGACGCTATTAAAGAAAAAACTTCGAGCTCGCTGAAATATGTTCATTTGCTGAAAATCAACAAAACCACGAAAAGTTCTTGTATTTGAAGATAAAATCATTTTGCTTTGAAGAAGAAAGATCTCGCTGACGGAAATAAGTTCATCAGATGAAAACCAACAAAAATTGACAAGAACCACGAAAAGTTCTTGTATTTCAGGATAAAATCTGACGCGATTAAAGAAAAAACTTCTTGCTCGCTGAAATATGTTCATTTGCTGAAAATCAACAAAACCACGAAAAGTTCTTGTATTTGATGATAAAATCTTTTTGCTTTGTAGAAGAAAGATCGAGGTGACTGAAATAAGTTCATTGGATGAAAAACAACAAAAATTGACAAGAACCACGAAAAGTTCTTGTATTTTAAGATAAAATCTGACGCTATTAAAGAAAAAACTTCTCCCTCGCTGAAATATGTTCATTTGCTGAAAATCAACAAAACCTCGAAAAGTTCTTGTATTTGAAGATAAAATCTTTTTGCTTTGAAGAAGAAAGATCTCGCTGACTGAAATAAGTTCATCAGATGAAAACCAACAAAAATTGACAAGAACCACGAAAAGTTCTTGTATTTTAAGATAAAATCTGACGCTATTAAAGAAAAAACTTCTTCCTTGCTGAAATATGTTCATTTGCTGAAAATCAACAAAACCACGAAAAGTTCTTGTATTTGAAGATAAAATCTTTTTGCTTTCAAGAAGAAAGATCGAGGTGACTGAAATAAGTTCATTGGATGAAAATCAACAAAAATTGACAAGAACCACGAAAAGTTCTTGTATGTTAAGATAAAATCTGACGCTATTAAAGAAAAAATTTCTCCTTCGCTGAAATATGTTCATTTGCTGAAAATCAACAAAACCACGAAAGGTTCTGGTATTTGAACATAAAATCTTTTTGCTTTCAAGAAGAAAGATCGAGGTGACTGAAATAAGTTCATCAGATGAAAATCAACAAAAATTGACAAGAACCACGAAAAGTTCTTGTATTTTAAGATAAAATCTTGCGCTATTAAAGAAAAAACTTCTAGCTCGCTGAAATATGTTCATTTGCTGAAAATCAACAAAACCACAAAAAGTTCTTGTATTTGATGATAAAATCTTTTTGCTTTGTAGAAGAAAGATCGAGGTGACTGAAATAAGTTCATTCGATGAAAAGCAACAAAAATTGACAAGAACCACGAAAAGTTCTTGTATTTTAAGATAAAATCTGAGGCTATTAAAGAAAAAACTTCGAGCTCGCTGAAATATGTTCATTTGCTGAAAATGAACAAAACCACGAAAAGTTCTTGTATTTGAAGATAAAATCTTTTTGCCTTCAAGAAGAAAGATCTCGCTGACTGAAATAAGTTCATTCGATCAAAACCAACAACAATTGACAAGAACCACGAAAAGTTCTTGTATTTTAAGATAAAATCTGACGCTATTAAAGAAAAAACTTCTCCCTCGCTGAAATATGTTCATTTGCTGAAAATCAACAAAACCTCGAAAAGTTCTTGTATTTGAAGATAAAATCTTTTTGCTTTGAAGAAGAAAGATCTCGCTGACTGAAATAAGTTCATCAGATGAAAACCAACAAAAATTGACAAGAACCACGAAAAGTTCTTGTATTTTAAGATAAAATCTGACGCTATTAAAGAAAAAACTTCTCGCTCGCTGAAATATGTTCATTTGCTGAAAATCAACAAAACCACGAAAAGTTCTTGTATTTGAAGATAAAATCTTTTTGCTTTCAAGAAGAAAGATCGAGGTGACTGAAATAAGTTCATTGGATGAAAATCAACAAAAATTGACAAGAACCACGAAAAGTTCTTGTATGTTAAGATAAAATCTGACGCTATTAAAGAAAAAATTTCTCCTTCGCTGAAATATGTTCATTTGCTGAAAATCAACAAAACCACGAAAGGTTCTGGTATTTGAACATAAAATCTTTTTGCTTTCAAGAAGAAAGATCGAGGTGACTGAAATAAGTTCATCAGATGAAAATCAACAAAAATTGACAAGAACCACGAAAAGTTCTTGTATTTTAAGATAAAATCTGACACTATTAAAGAAAAAACTTCTCGCTGGCTGAAATATGTTCATTTGCTGAAAATCAACAAAACCACGAAAAGTTCTTGTATTTGAAGATAAAATCTTTTTGTTTTCAAGAAGAAAGATCGAGGTGACTGAAATAAGTTCATTGGATGAAAATCAACAAAAATTGACAAGAACCACGAAAAGTTCTTGTATTTTAAGATAAAATCTGACGCTATTAAAGAAAAAACTTCGAGCTCGCTGAAATATGTTCATTTGCTGAAAATCAACAAAACCACGAAAAGTTCTTGTATTTGAAGATAAAATCTTTTTGCTTTGAAGAAGAAAGATCTCGCTGACTGAAATAAGTTCATCAGATGAAAACCAACAAAAATTGACAAGAACCACGAAAAGTTCTTGTATTTCAGGATAAAATCTGACGCTATTAAAGAAAAAACTTCTCCCTCGCTGAAATATGTTCATTTGCTGAAAACCAACAAAAACAAGAAAAATTCTTGTGTTTGAAGATAAAATCTTTTTGCATTGAAGAAGAAAGATCGAGGTGACTGAAATAAGTTCATCAGATGAAAACCAACAAAAATTGACAAGAACCACGAAATGTTCTTGTATTTTAAGATAAAATCTTGCGCTATTAAAGAAAAAACTTCTAGCTCGCTGAAATATGTTCATTTGCTGAAAATCAACAAAACCACGAAAAGTTCTTGTATTTGAAGATAAAATCTTTTTGCTTTGAAGAAGAAAGATCCAGCTGACTGAAATAAGTTCATTCGATGAATACCAACAAAAATTGAGAAGAACCACGAAAGGTATTTGTATTTTAAGATAAAATCTGACGCTATTAAAGAAAAAACTTCTTGCTCGCTGAAATATGTTCATTCGCTGAAAATCAACAAAACCACGAAAAGTTCTTGTATTTGAAGATAAAATCTTTTTGCTTTGAAGAAGAAAGATCTCGCTGACTGAAATAAGTTCAACAGATGAAAACCAACAAAAATTGACAAGAACCACGAAAAGTTCTTGTATTTCAGGATAAAATCTGACGCTATTAAAGAAAAAACTTCTCGCTCGCTGAAATATGTTCATTTGCTGAAAATCAACAAAACCACGAAGAGTTCTTGTATTTGAAGATAGAATCTGTTTGCTTGGAAGAAGAAAGATCTAGGTGACTGAAATAAGTTCATTAGATGAAAATCAACAAAAATTGACAAGAACCACTAAAAGTTCTTGTATTTTATGATAAAATCTGACGCTATTAAAGAAAAAACTTCTCCCTCGCTGAAATATGTTCATTTGCTGAAAACCAACAAAACCACGAAAAGTTCTTGTATTTGAAGATAAAATCTTTTTGCTTTGAAGAAGAAAGATCTAGGTGACTGAAATAAGTTCATCAGATGAAAACCAACAAAAAATGACAACAACCACGAAATGTTCTTGTATTTTAAGATAAAATCTTGCGCTATTAAAGAAAAAACTTCTAGCTCGCTGAAATATGTTCATTTGCTGAAAATCAACAAAACCACGAAAAGTTCTTGTATTTGAAGATAAAATCTTATTGCTTTGAAGATGAAAGATCTCGGTGACTGAAATAAGTTCATTGGATGAAAAACAACAAAAATTGACAAGAACCGCGAAAAGTTCTTGTATTTTAAGATAAAATCTGACGCTATGAAAGAAAAAACTTCTCCCTTGCTGAAATATGTTCATTTGCTGAAAACCAACAAAACCACGAAAAGTTCTTGTATTTGAAGATAAAATCTTCTTGCTTTGAAGAAGAAAGCTCTGGGTGACTGAAATAAATTCATCAGATGAAAACCAACAAAAATTGACAAGAACCACGAAAAGTTCTTGTATTTTAAGATAAAATCTTGCGCAATTAAAGAAAAAACTTCTAGCTCGCTGAAATATGTTCATTTGCTGAAAATCAACAAAACCACGAAAAGTTCTTGTAATTGAAGATAAAATCTTTTTGCTTTGTAGAAGAAAGATCGAGGTGACTGAAATAAGTTGATTCGATGAAAACCAATAAAAATTGACAAGAACCACGAAAAGTTCTTGTATTTCAGGATAAAATCTGACGCTATTAAAGAAAATACTTCTCCCTCGCTGAAATATGTTCATTTGCTGAAAACCAACAAAAACAAGAAAAATTCTTGTATTTGAAGATAAAATCTTTTTGCTTTGAAGATGAAAGATCTCGGTGACTGAAATAAGTTCATTGGATGAAAACCAACAAAAATTGACAAGAACCACGAAATGTTCTTGCACTTTAAGATAAAATCTTGCGCTATTAAAGAAAAAACTTCCAGCTCGCTGAAATATGTTCATTTGCTGAAAATCAACAAAACCACGAAAAGTTCTTGTATTTGAAGATAAAATCTTTTTGCTTTGAAGAAGAAAGATCCAGCTGACTGAAATAAGTTCATTCGATGAAAACCAACAAAAATTGACAAGAACCACGAAAAGTTCCTGTATTTCAGGATAAAATCTGACGCTATTAAAGAAAAAACTTCTCGCTCGCTGAAATATGTTCATTTGCTGAAAATCAACAAAACCACGAAAAGTTCTTGTATTTGAAGATAGAATCTTTTTGCTTTCAAGAAGAAAGATCGAGGTGACTGAAATAAGTTCATTAGATGAAAATCAACAAAAATTGACAAGAACCACGAAAAGTTCTTGTATTTTAAGATAAAATCTGACGCTATTAAAGAAAAAACTTCGAGCTCGCTGAAATATGTTCATTTGCTGAAAATCAACAAAACCACGAAAAGTTCTTGTATTTGAAGATAAAATCATTTTGCTTTGAAGAAGAAAGATCTGGCTGACGGAAATAAGTTCATCAGATGAAAACCAACAAAAATTGACAAGAACCACGAAAAGTTCTTGTATTTCAGGATAAAATCTGACGCGATTAAAGAAAAAACTTCAAGCTCGCTGAAATATGTTCATTTGCTGAAAATCAACAAAACCACGAAAAGTTCTTGTATTTGAAGATAAAATCTTTTTGCTTTGAAGATGAAAGATCTCGGTGACTGAAATAAGTTCATTGGATGAAAACCAACAAAAATTGACGAGAACCACGAAAAGTTCTTGTATTTTAAGATAAAATCTGACGCTATGAAAGAAAAAACTTCTCCCTTGCTGAAATATGTTCATTTGCTGAAAACCAACAAAACCACGAAAAGTTCTTGTATTTGAAGATAAAATCTTCTTGCTTTGAAGAAGAAAGCTCTGGGTGACTGAAATAAGGTCATCAGATGAAAACCAACAAAAATTGACAAGAACCACGAAAAGTTCTTGTATTTTAAGATAAAATCTTGCGCTAGTAAAGAAAAAACTTCTAGCTCGCTGAAATATGTTCATTTGCTGAAAATCAACAAAACCACGAAAAGTTCTTGTATTTGAAGATAAAATCTTTTTGCTTTGTAGAAGAAAGATCGAGGTGACTGAAATAAGTTCATTCGATGAAAAGCAACAAAAATTGACAAGAACCACGAAAAGTTCTTGTATTTTAAGATAAAATCTGAGGCTATTAAAGAAAAAACTTCTTGCTCGCTGAAATATGTTCATTTGCTGAAAATGAACAAAACCACGAAAAGTTCTTGTATTTGAAGATAAAATCTTTTTGCTTTGAAGAAGAAAGATCTCGCTGACTGAAATAAGTTCATTCGATCAAAACCAACAACAATTGACAAGAACCACGAAAAGTTCTTGTATTTTAAGATAAAATCTGACGCTATTAAAGAAAAAACTTCTCGCTCGCTGAAATATGTTCATTTGCTGAAAATCAACTAAAACCACGAAAAGTTCTTGTATTTGAAGATAAAATCTTTTTGCTTTGAAGAAGAAAGATCTGGCTGACTGAAATAAGTTCATTAGATGAAAACCAACAAAAATTGACAAGAACCACGAAAAGTTCTTGTATTTTAGGATAAAATCTGACGCTATTAAAGAAAAAACTTCTCGCTCGCTGAAATATGTTCATTTGCTGAAAATCGACAAAACCACGAAAAGTTCTTGTTTTTGAAGATAGAATCTTTTTGCTTTGAAGAAGAAAGATCTAGGTGACTGAAATAAGTTCATTGGATGAAAACCAACAAAAATTGACAAGAACCACGAAAAGTTCTTGTATTTTAAGATAAAATCTGACGCTATCAAAGAAAAAACTTCTCCCTCGCTGAAATATGTTCATTTGCTGAAAATCAACAAAACCTCGAAAAGTTCTTGTATTTGAAGATAAAATCTTTTTGCTTTGAAGAAGAAAGATCTCGCTGACTGAAATAAGTTCATCAGATGAAAACCAACAAAAATTGACAAGAACCACGAAAAGTTCTTGTATTTTAAGATAAAATCAGACGCTATTAAAGAAAAAACTTCTTCCTTGCTGAAATATGTTCATTTGCTGAAAATCAACAAAACCACGAAAAGTTCTTGTATTTGAAGATAAAATCTTTTTGCTTTCAAGAAGAAAGATCGAGGTGACTGAAATAAGTTCATTGGATGAAAATCAACAAAAATTGACAAGAACCACGAAAAGTTCTTGTATTTTAAGATAAAATCTGACGCTATTAAAGAAAAAATTTCTCCCTCGCTGAAATATGTTCATTTGCTGAAAATCAACTAAAACCACGAAAAGTTCTTGTATTTGAAGATAAAATCTTTTTGCTTTGAAGAAGAAAGATCTGGCTGACTGAAATAAGTTCATTAGATGAAAACCAACAAAAATTGACAAGAACCACGAAAAGTTCTTGTATTTTAGGATAAAATCTGACGCTATTAAAGAAAAAACTTCTCGCTCGCTGAAATATGTTCATTTGCTGAAAATCGACAAAACCACGAAAAGTTCTTGTTTTTGAAGATAGAATCTTTTTGCTTTGAAGAAGAAAGATCTAGGTGACTGAAATAAGTTCATTGGATGAAAACCAACAAAAATTGACAAGAACCACGAAAAGTTCTTGTATTTTAAGATAAAATCTGACGCTATCAAAGAAAAAACTTCTCCCTCGCTGAAATATGTTCATTTGCTGAAAATCAACAAAACCTCGAAAAGTTCTTGTATTTGAAGATAAAATCTTTTTGCTTTGAAGAAGAAAGATCTCGCTGACTGAAATAAGTTCATCAGATGAAAACCAACAAAAATTGACAAGAACCACGAAAAGTTCTTGTATTTTAAGATAAAATCAGACGCTATTAAAGAAAAAACTTCTTCCTTGCTGAAATATGTTCATTTGCTGAAAATCAACAAAACCACGAAAAGTTCTTGTATTTGAAGATAAAATCTTTTTGCTTTCAAGAAGAAAGATCGAGGTGACTGAAATAAGTTCATTGGATGAAAATCAACAAAAATTGACAAGAACCACGAAAAGTTCTTGTATTTTAAGATAAAATCTGACGCTATTAAAGAAAAAATTTCTCCCTCGCTGAAATATGTTCATTTGCTGAAAATCAACAAAACCACGAAAAGTTCTTGTATTTGAAGATAAAATCTTTTTGCTTTGAAGAAGAAAGATTCAGCTGACTGAAATAAGTTCATCAGATGAAAATCAACAAAAATTGACAAGAACCACGAAAAGTTCTTGTATTTTAAGATAAAATCGGACGCTATTAAAGAAAAAACTTCTAGCTCGCTGAAATATGGTCATTTGCTGAAAATCAACAAAACCGCGAAAAGTTCTTGTATTTGAAGATAAAATCTTTTTGCTTTGAAGAAGAAAGATCGAGGTGACTGAAATAAGTTCATTGGATGAAAACCAACAAAAATTGACAAGAACCACGAAAAGTTCTTGTATTTTAAGATAAAATCTGACGCTATCAAAGAAAAAACTTCTCCCTCGCTGAAATATGTTCATTTGCTGAAAATCAACAAAACCTCGAAAAGTTCTTGTATTTGAAGATAAAATCTTTTTGCTTTGAAGAAGAAAGATCTCGCTGACTGAAATAAGTTCATCAGATGAAAACCAACAAAAATTGACAAGAACCACGAAAAGTTCTTGTATTTTAAGATAAAATCAGACGCTATTAAAGAAAAAACTTCTTCCTTGCTGAAATATGTTCATTTGCTGAAAATCAACAAAACCACGAAAAGTTCTTGTATTTGAAGATAAAATCTTTTTGCTTTCAAGAAGAAAGATCGAGGTGACTGAAATAAGTTCATTGGATGAAAATCAACAAAAATTGACAAGAACCACGAAAAGTTCTTGTATTTTAAGATAAAATCTGACGCTATTAAAGAAAAAATTTCTCCCTCGCTGAAATATGTTCATTTGCTGAAAATCAACTAAAACCACGAAAAGTTCTTGTATTTGAAGATAAAATCTTTTTGCTTTGAAGAAGAAAGATCTGGCTGACTGAAATAAGTTCATTAGATGAAAACCAACAAAAATTGACAAGAACCACGAAAAGTTCTTGTATTTTAGGATAAAATCTGACGCTATTAAAGAAAAAACTTCTCGCTCGCTGAAATATGTTCATTTGCTGAAAATCGACAAAACCACGAAAAGTTCTTGTTTTTGAAGATAGAATCTTTTTGCTTTGAAGAAGAAAGATCTAGGTGACTGAAATAAGTTCATTGGATGAAAACCAACAAAAATTGACAAGAACCACGAAAAGTTCTTGTATTTTAAGATAAAATCTGACGCTATCAAAGAAAAAACTTCTCCCTCGCTGAAATATGTTCATTTGCTGAAAATCAACAAAACCTCGAAAAGTTCTTGTATTTGAAGATAAAATCTTTTTGCTTTGAAGAAGAAAGATCTCGCTGACTGAAATAAGTTCATCAGATGAAAACCAACAAAAATTGACAAGAACCACGAAAAGTTCTTGTATTTTAAGATAAAATCAGACGCTATTAAAGAAAAAACTTCTTCCTTGCTGAAATATGTTCATTTGCTGAAAATCAACAAAACCACGAAAAGTTCTTGTATTTGAAGATAAAATCTTTTTGCTTTCAAGAAGAAAGATCGAGGTGACTGAAATAAGTTCATTGGATGAAAATCAACAAAAATTGACAAGAACCACGAAAAGTTCTTGTATTTTAAGATAAAATCTGACGCTATTAAAGAAAAAATTTCTCCCTCGCTGAAATATGTTCATTTGCTGAAAATCAACAAAACCACGAAAAGTTCTTGTATTTGAAGATAAAATCTTTTTGCTTTGAAGAAGAAAGATTCAGCTGACTGAAATAAGTTCATCAGATGAAAATCAACAAAAATTGACAAGAACCACGAAAAGTTCTTGTATTTTAAGATAAAATCGGACGCTATTAAAGAAAAAACTTCTAGCTCGCTGAAATATGGTCATTTGCTGAAAATCAACAAAACCGCGAAAAGTTCTTGTATTTGAAGATAAAATCTTTTTGCTTTGAAGAAGAAAGATCGAGGTGACTGAAATAAGTTCATTGGATGAAAACCAACAAAAATTGACAAGAACCACGAAAAGTTCTTGTATTTTAAGATAAAATCTGACGCTATCAAAGAAAAAACTTCTCCCTCGCTGAAATATGTTCATTTGCTGAAAATCAACAAAACCACGAAAAGTTCTTGTATTTGAAGATAAAATCTTTTTGCTTTGAAGAAGAAAGATCCAGCTGACTGAAATAAGTTCATCAGATGAAAATCAACAAAAATTGACAAGAACCACGAAAAGTTCTTGTATTTTAAGATAAAATCTGACGCTATTAAAGAAAAAACTTCCAGCTCGCTGAAATATGGTCATTTGCTGAAAATCAACAAAACCGCGAAAAGTTCTTGTATTTGAAGATAAAATCTTTTTGCTTTGAAGAAGAAAGATCGAGGTGACTGAAATAAGTTCATTGGATGAAAACCAACAAAAATTGACAAGAACCACGAAAAGTTCTTGTATTTGAAGATAAAATCTTTTTGCTTTGAAGATGAAAGATCTCGGTGACTGAAATAAGTTCATTGGATGAAAACCAACAAAAATTGACAAGAACCACGAAAAGTTCTTGTATTTTAAGATAAAATCTGACGCTATGAAAGAAAAAACTTCTCCCTTGCTGAAATATGTTCATTTGCTGAAAACCAACAAAACCACGAAAAGTTCTTGTATTTGAAGATAAAATCTTTTTGCTTTGTAGAAGAAAGATCGAGGTGACTGAAATAAGTTCATTCGATGAAAAGCAACAAAAATTGACAACAACCACGAAAATTTCTTGTATTTTAAGATAAAATCTGAGGCTATTAAAGAAAAAACTTCTCGCTTGCTGAAATATGTTCATTTGCTGAAAATGAACAAAACCACGAAAAGTTCTTGTATTTGAAGATAAAATCTTTTTGCTTTGAAGAAGAAAGATCTCGCTGACTGAAATAAGTTCATTCGTACAAATCCAACAACAATTGACAAGAACCACGAAAAGTTCTTGTATTTTAAGATAAAATCTGACGCTATGAAAGAAAAAACTTCTCGCTCGCTGAAATATGTTCATTTGCTGAAAATCAACTAAAACCACGAAAAGTTCTTGTATTTGAAGATAAAATCTTTTTGCTTTGAAGAAGAAAGATCTGGCAGACTGAAATAAGTTCATTAGATGAAAACCAACAAAAATTGACATGAACCACGAAAAGTTCCTGTATTTCAGGATAAAATCTGACGCTATGAAAGAAAAAACTTCTCGCTCGCTGAAATATGTTCATTTGCTGAAAATCAACAAAACCACGAAAAGTTCCTGTATTTGAAGATAGAATCTTTTTGCTTTCAAGAAGAAAGATCGAGGTGACTGAAATAAGTTCATTAGATGAAAATCAACAAAAATTGACAAGAACCACGAAAAGTTCTTGTATTTTAAGATAAAATCTGACGCTATTAAAGAAAAAACTTCGAGCTCGCTGAAATATGTTCATTTGCTGAAAATCAACAAAACCACGAAAAGTTCTTGTATTTGAAGATAAAATCATTTTGCTTTGAAGAAGAAAGATCTGGCTGACGGAAATAAGTTCATCAGATGAAAACCAACAAAAATTGACAAGAACCACGAAAAGTTCTTGTATTTCAGGATAAAATCTGACGCGATTAAAGAAAAAACTTCAAGCTCGCTGAAATATGTTCATTTGCTGAAAATCAACAAAACCACGAAAAGTTCTTGTATTTGAAGATAAAATCTTTTTGCTTTGAAGATGAAAGATCTCGGTGACTGAAATAAGTTCATTGGATGAAAACCAACAAAAATTGACGAGAACCACGAAAAGTTCTTGTATTTTAAGATAAAATCTGACGCTATGAAAGAAAAAACTTCTCCCTTGCTGAAATATGTTCATTTGCTGAAAACCAACAAAACCACGAAAAGTTCTTGTATTTGAAGATAAAATCTTCTTGCTTTGAAGAAGAAAGCTCTGGGTGACTGAAATAAGGTCATCAGATGAAAACCAACAAAAATTGACAAGAACCACGAAAAGTTCTTGTATTTTAAGATGAAATCTTGCGCTAGTAAAGAAAAAACTTCTAGCTCGCTGAAATATGTTCATTTGCTGAAAATCAACAAAACCACGAAAAGTTCTTGTATTTGAAGATAAAATCTTTTTGCTTTGTAGAAGAAAGATCGAGGTGACTGAAATAAGTTCATTCGATGAAAAGCAACAAAAATTGACAAGAACCACGAAAAGTTCTTGTATTTTAAGATAAAATCTGAGGCTATTAAAGAAAAAACTTCTTGCTCGCTGAAATATGTTCATTTGCTGAAAATGAACAAAACCACGAAAAGTTCTTGTATTTGAAGATAAAATCTTTTTGCTTTGAAGAAGAAAGATCTCGCTGACTGAAATAAGTTCATTCGATCAAAACCAACAACAATTGACAAGAACCACGAAAAGTTCTTGTATTTTAAGATAAAATCTGACGCTATTAAAGAAAAAATTTCTCCCTCGCTGAAATATGTTCATTTGCTGAAAATCAACAAAACCACGAAAAGTTCTTGTATTTGAAGATAAAATCTTTTTGCTTTGAAGAAGAAAGATTCAGCTGACTGAAATAAGTTCATCAGATGAAAATCAACAAAAATTGACAAGAACCACGAAAAGTTCTTGTATTTTAAGATAAAATCGGACGCTATTAAAGAAAAAACTTCTAGCTCGCTGAAATATGGTCATTTGCTGAAAATCAACAAAACCGCGAAAAGTTCTTGTATTTGAAGATAAAATCTTTTTGCTTTGAAGAAGAAAGATCGAGGTGACTGAAATAAGTTCATTGGATGAAAACCAACAAAAATTGACAAGAACCACGAAAAGTTCTTGTATTTTAAGATAAAATCTGACGCTATCAAAGAAAAAACTTCTCCCTCGCTGAAATATGTTCATTTGCTGAAAATCAACAAAACCACGAAAAGTTCTTGTATTTGAAGATAAAATATTTTTGCTTTGAAGAAGAAAGATCCAGCTGACTGAAATAAGTTCATCAGATGAAAATCAACAAAAATTGACAAGAACCACGAAAAGTTCTTGTATTTTAAGATAAAATCTGACGCTATTAAAGAAAAAACTTCCAGCTCGCTGAAATATGGTCATTTGCTGAAAATCAACAAAACCGCGAAAAGTTCTTGTATTTGAAGATAAAATCTTTTTGCTTTGAAGAAGAAAGATCGAGGTGACTGAAATAAGTTCATTGGATGAAAACCAACAAAAATTGACAAGAACCACGAAAAGTTCTTGTATTTGAAGATAAAATCTTTTTGCTTTGAAGATGAAAGATCTCGGTGACTGAAATAAGTTCATTGGATGAAAACCAACAAAAATTGACAAGAACCACGAAAAGTTCTTGTATTTTAAGATAAAATCTGACGCTATGAAAGAAAAAACTTCTCCCTTGCTGAAATATGTTCATTTGCTGAAAACCAACAAAACCACGAAAAGTTCTTGTATTTGAAGATAAAATCTTTTTGCTTTGTAGAAGAAAGATCGAGGTGACTGAAATAAGTTCATTCGATGAAAAGCAACAAAAATTGACAACAACCACGAAAATTTCTTGTATTTTAAGATAAAATCTGAGGCTATTAAAGAAAAAACTTCTCGCTTGCTGAAATATGTTCATTTGCTGAAAATGAACAAAACCACGAAAAGTTCTTGTATTTGAAGATAAAATCTTTTTGCTTTGAAGAAGAAAGATCTCGCTGACTGAAATAAGTTCATTCGTACAAATCCAACAACAATTGACAAGAACCACGAAAAGTTCTTGTATTTTAAGATAAAATCTGACGCTATGAAAGAAAAAACTTCTCGCTCGCTGAAATATGTTCATTTGCTGAAAATCAACTAAAACCACGAAAAGTTCTTGTATTTGAAGATAAAATCTTTTTGCTTTGAAGAAGAAAGATCTGGCAGACTGAAATAAGTTCATTAGATGAAAACCAACAAAAATTGACAAGAACCACGAAAAGTTCCTGTATTTCAGGATAAAATCTGACGCTATTAAAGAAAAAACTTCTCGCTCGCTGAAATATGTTCATTTGCTGAAAATCAACAAAACCACGAAAAGTTCCTGTATTTGAAGATAGAATCTTTTTGCTTTCAAGAAGAAAGATCGAGGTGACTGAAATAAGTTCATTAGATGAAAATCAACAAAAATTGACAAGAACCACGAAAAGTTCTTGTATTTTAAGATAAAATCTGACGCTATTAAAGAAAAAACTTCGAGCTCGCTGAAATATGTTCATTTGCTGAAAATCAACAAAACCACGAAAAGTTCTTGTATTTGAAGATAAAATCATTTTGCTTTGAAGAAGAAAGATCTGGCTGACGGAAATAAGTTCATCAGATGAAAACCAACAAAAATTGACAAGAACCACGAAAAGTTCTTGTATTTCAGGATAAAATCTGACGCGATTAAAGAAAAAACTTCAAGCTCGCTGAAATATGTTCATTTGCTGAAAATCAACAAAACCACGAAAAGTTCTTGTATTTGAAGATAAAATCTTTTTGCTTTGAAGATGAAAGATCTCGGTGACTGAAATAAGTTCATTGGATGAAAACCAACAAAAATTGACGAGAACCACGAAAAGTTCTTGTATTTTAAGATAAAATCTGACGCTATGAAAGAAAAAACTTCTCCCTTGCTGAAATATGTTCATTTGCTGAAAACCAACAAAACCACGAAAAGTTCTTGTATTTGAAGATAAAATCTTCTTGCTTTGAAGAAGAAAGCTCTGGGTGACTGAAATAAGGTCATCAGATGAAAACCAACAAAAATTGACAAGAACCACGAAAAGTTCTTGTATTTTAAGATGAAATCTTGCGCTAGTAAAGAAAAAACTTCTAGCTCGCTGAAATATGTTCATTTGCTGAAAATCAACAAAACCACGAAAAGTTCTTGTATTTGAAGATAAAATCTTTTTGCTTTGTAGAAGAAAGATCGAGGTGACTGAAATAAGTTCATTCGATGAAAAGCAACAAAAATTGACAAGAACCACGAAAAGTTCTTGTATTTTAAGATAAAATCTGAGGCTATTAAAGAAAAAACTTCTTGCTCGCTGAAATATGTTCATTTGCTGAAAATGAACAAAACCACGAAAAGTTCTTGTATTTGAAGATAAAATCTTTTTGCTTTGAAGAAGAAAGATCTCGCTGACTGAAATAAGTTCATTCGATCAAAACCAACAACAATTGACAAGAACCACGAAAAGTTCTTGTATTTTAAGATAAAATCTGACGCTATTAAAGAAAAAACTTCTCGCTCGCTGAAATATGTTCATTTGCTGAAAATCAACTAAAACCACGAAAAGTTCTTGTATTTGAAGATAAAATCTTTTTGCTTTGAAGAAGAAAGATCTGGCTGACTGAAATAAGTTCATCAGATGAAAACCAACAAAAATTGACAAGAACCACGAAAAGTTCTTGTATTTTAAGATAAAATCAGACGCTATTAAAGAAAAAACTTCTTCCTTGCTGAAATATGTTCATTTGCTGAAAATCAACAAAACCACGAAAAGTTCTTGTATTTGAAGATAAAATCTTTTTGCTTTCAAGAAGAAAGATCGAGGTGACTGAAATAAGTTCATTGGATGAAAATCAACAAAAATTGACAAGAACCACGAAAAGTTCTTGTATTTTAAGATAAAATCTGACGCTATTAAAGAAAAAATTTCTCCCTCGCTGAAATATGTTCATTTGCTGAAAATCAACAAAACCACGAAAAGTTCTTGTATTTGAAGATAAAATCTTTTTGCTTTGAAGAAGAAAGATTCAGCTGACTGAAATAAGTTCATCAGATGAAAATCAACAAAAATTGACAAGAACCACGAAAAGTTCTTGTATTTTAAGATAAAATCGGACGCTATTAAAGAAAAAACTTCTAGCTCGCTGAAATATGGTCATTTGCTGAAAATCAACAAAACCGCGAAAAGTTCTTGTATTTGAAGATAAAATCTTTTTGCTTTGAAGAAGAAAGATCGAGGTGACTGAAATAAGTTCATTGGATGAAAACCAACAAAAATTGACAAGAACCACGAAAAGTTCTTGTATTTTAAGATAAAATCTGACGCTATCAAAGAAAAAACTTCTCCCTCGCTGAAATATGTTCATTTGCTGAAAATCAACAAAACCACGAAAAGTTCTTGTATTTGAAGATAAAATCTTTTTGCTTTGAAGAAGAAAGATCCAGCTGACTGAAATAAGTTCATCAGATGAAAATCAACAAAAATTGACAAGAACCACGAAAAGTTCTTGTATTTTAAGATAAAATCTGACGCTATTAAAGAAAAAACTTCCAGCTCGCTGAAATATGGTCATTTGCTGAAAATCAACAAAACCGCGAAAAGTTCTTGTATTTGAAGATAAAATCTTTTTGCTTTGAAGAAGAAAGATCGAGGTGACTGAAATAAGTTCATTGGATGAAAACCAACAAAAATTGACAAGAACCACGAAAAGTTCTTGTATTTGAAGATAAAATCTTTTTGCTTTGAAGAAGAAAGATCGAGGTGACTGAAATAAGTTCATTGGATGAAAACCAACAAAAATTGACAAGAACCACGAAAAGTTCTTGTATTTGAAGATAAAATCTTTTTGCTTTGAAGATGAAAGATCTCGGTGACTGAAATAAGTTCATTGGATGAAAACCAACAAAAATTGACAAGAACCACGAAAAGTTCTTGTATTTTAAGATAAAATCTGACGCTATGAAAGAAAAAACTTCTCCCTTGCTGAAATATGTTCATTTGCTGAAAACCAACAAAACCACGAAAAGTTCTTGTATTTGAAGATAAAATCTTTTTGCTTTGTAGAAGAAAGATCGAGGTGACTGAAATAAGTTCATTCGATGAAAAGCAACAAAAATTGACAAGAACCACGAAAATTTCTTGTATTTTAAGATAAAATCTGAGGCTATTAAAGAAAAAACTTCTCGCTTGCTGAAATATGTTCATTTGCTGAAAATGAACAAAACCACGAAAAGTTCTTGTATTTGAAGATAAAATCTTTTTGCTTTGAAGAAGATAGATCTCGCTGACTGAAATAAGTTCATTCGTACAAATCCAACAACAATTGACAAGAACCACGAAAAGTTCTTGTATTTTAAGATAAAATCTGACGCTATGAAAGAAAAAACTTCTCGCTCGCTGAAATATGTTCATTTGCTGAAAATCAACTAAAACCACGAAAAGTTCTTGTATTTGAAGATAAAATCTTTTTGCTTTGAAGAAGAAAGATCTGGCAGACTGAAATAAGTTCATTAGATGAAAACCAACAAAAATTGACAAGAACCACGAAAAGTTCTTGTATTTTAGGATAAAATCTGACGCTATTAAAGAAAAAACTTCTCGCTCGCTGAAATATGTTCATTTGCTGAAAATCAACAAAACCACGAAAAGTTCTTGTTTTTGAAGATAGAATCTTTTTGCTTTGAAGAAGAAAGATCTAGGTGACTGAAATAAGTTCATTGGATGAAAACCAACAAAAATTGACAAGAACCACGAAAAGTTCTTGTATTTTAAGATAAAATCTGACGCTATTAAAGAAAAAACTTCTCCCTCGCTGAAATATGTTCATTTGCTGAAAATCAACAAAACCTCGAAAAGTTCTTGTATTTGAAGATAAAATCTTTTTGCCTTGAAGAAGAAAGATCTCGCTGACTGAAATAAGTTCATCAGATGAAAACCAACAAAAATTGACAAGAACCACGAAAAGTTCTTGTATTTTAAGATAAAATCAGACGCTATTAAAGAAAAAACTTCTTCCCTGCTGAAATATGTTCATTTGCTGAAAATCAACAAAACCACGAAAAGTTCTTGTATTTGAAGATAAAATCTTTTTTCTTTCAAGAAGAAAGATCGAGGTGACTGAAATAAGTTCATTGGATGAAAATCAACAAAAATTAACAAGAACCACGAAAAGTTCTTGTATTTTAAGATAAAATCTGACGCTATTAAAGAAAAAATTTCTCCCTCGCTGAAATATGTTCATTTGCTGAAAATCAACAAAACCACGAAAAGTTCTTGTATTTGAAGATAAAATCTTTTTGCTTTGAAGAAGAAAGATCTGGCTGACTGAAATAAGTTCATTAGATGAAAACCAACAAAAATTGACAAGAACCACGAAAAGTTCTTGTATTTTAGGATAAAATCTGACGCTATTAAAGAAAAAACTTCTCGCTCGCTGAAATATGTTCATTTGCTGAAAATCGACAAAACCACGAAAAGTTCTTGTTTTTGAAGATAGAATCTTTTTGCTTTGAAGAAGAAAGATCTAGGTGACTGAAATAAGTTCATTGGATGAAAACCAACAAAAATTGACAAGAACCACGAAAAGTTCTTGTATTTTAAGATAAAATCTGACGCTATCAAAGAAAAAACTTCTCCCTCGCTGAAATATGTTCATTTGCTGAAAATCAACAAAACCTCGAAAAGTTCTTGTATTTGAAGATAAAATCTTTTTGCTTTGAAGAAGAAAGATCTCGCTGACTGAAATAAGTTCATCAGATGAAAACCAACAAAAATTGACAAGAACCACGAAAAGTTCTTGTATTTTAAGATAAAATCAGACGCTATTAAAGAAAAAACTTCTTCCTTGCTGAAATATGTTCATTTGCTGAAAATCAACAAAACCACGAAAAGTTCTTGTATTTGAAGATAGAATCTTTTTGCTTTCAAGAAGAAAGATCGAGGTGACTGAAATAAGTTCATTAGATGAAAATCAACAAAAATTGACAAGAACCACGAAAAGTTCTTGTATTTTAAGATAAAATCTGACGCTATTAAAGAAAAAACTTCGAGCTCGCTGAAATATGTTCATTTGCTGAAAATCAACAAAACCACGAAAAGTTCTTGTATTTGAAGATAAAATCATTTTGCTTTGAAGAAGAAAGATCTGGCTGACGGAAATAAGTTCATCAGATGAAAACCAACAAAAATTGACAAGAACCACGAAAAGTTCTTGTATTTCAGGATAAAATCTGACGCGATTAAAGAAAAAACTTCAAGCTCGCTGAAATATGTTCATTTGCTGAAAATCAACAAAACCACGAAAAGTTCTTGTATTTGAAGATAAAATCTTTTTGCTTTGAAGATGAAAGATCTCGGTGACTGAAATAAGTTCATTGGATGAAAACCAACAAAAATTGACGAGAACCACGAAAAGTTCTTGTATTTTAAGATAAAATCTGACGCTATGAAAGAAAAAACTTCTCCCTTGCTGAAATATGTTCATTTGCTGAAAACCAACAAAACCACGAAAAGTTCTTGTATTTGAAGATAAAATCTTCTTGCTTTGAAGAAGAAAGCTCTGGGTGACTGAAATAAGGTCATCAGATGAAAACCAACAAAAATTGACAAGAACCACGAAAAGTTCTTGTATTTTAAGATGAAATCTTGCGCTAGTAAAGAAAAAACTTCTAGCTCGCTGAAATATGTTCATTTGCTGAAAATCAACAAAACCACGAAAAGTTCTTGTATTTGAAGATAAAATCTTTTTGCTTTGTAGAAGAAAGATCGAGGTGACTGAAATAAGTTCATTCGATGAAAAGCAACAAAAATTGACAAGAACCACGAAAAGTTCTTGTATTTTAAGATAAAATCTGAGGCTATTAAAGAAAAAACTTCTTGCTCGCTGAAATATGTTCATTTGCTGAAAATGAACAAAACCACGAAAAGTTCTTGTATTTGAAGATAAAATCTTTTTGCTTTGAAGAAGAAAGATCTCGCTGACTGAAATAAGTTCATTCGATCAAAACCAACAACAATTGACAAGAACCACGAAAAGTTCTTGTATTTTAAGATAAAATCTGACGCTATTAAAGAAAAAATTTCTCCCTCGCTGAAATATGTTCATTTGCTGAAAATCAACAAAACCACGAAAAGTTCTTGTATTTGAAGATAAAATCTTTTTGCTTTGAAGAAGAAAGATTCAGCTGACTGAAATAAGTTCATCAGATGAAAATCAACAAAAATTGACAAGAACCACGAAAAGTTCTTGTATTTTAAGATAAAATCGGACGCTATTAAAGAAAAAACTTCTAGCTCGCTGAAATATGGTCATTTGCTGAAAATCAACAAAACCGCGAAAAGTTCTTGTATTTGAAGATAAAATCTTTTTGCTTTGAAGAAGAAAGATCGAGGTGACTGAAATAAGTTCATTGGATGAAAACCAACAAAAATTGACAAGAACCACGAAAAGTTCTTGTATTTTAAGATAAAATCTGACGCTATCAAAGAAAAAACTTCTCCCTCGCTGAAATATGTTCATTTGCTGAAAATCAACAAAACCACGAAAAGTTCTTGTATTTGAAGATAAAATCTTTTTGCTTTGAAGAAGAAAGATCCAGCTGACTGAAATAAGTTCATCAGATGAAAATCAACAAAAATTGACAAGAACCACGAAAAGTTCTTGTATTTTAAGATAAAATCTGACGCTATTAAAGAAAAAACTTCCAGCTCGCTGAAATATGGTCATTTGCTGAAAATCAACAAAACCGCGAAAAGTTCTTGTATTTGAAGATAAAATCTTTTTGCTTTGAAGAAGAAAGATCGAGGTGACTGAAATAAGTTCATTGGATGAAAACCAACAAAAATTGACAAGAACCACGAAAAGTTCTTGTATTTGAAGATAAAATCTTTTTGCTTTGAAGATGAAAGATCTCGGTGACTGAAATAAGTTCATTGGATGAAAACCAACAAAAATTGACAAGAACCACGAAAAGTTCTTGTATTTTAAGATAAAATCTGACGCTATGAAAGAAAAAACTTCTCCCTTGCTGAAATATGTTCATTTGCTGAAAACCAACAAAACCACGAAAAGTTCTTGTATTTGAAGATAAAATCTTTTTGCTTTGTAGAAGAAAGATCGAGGTGACTGAAATAAGTTCATTCGATGAAAAGCAACAAAAATTGACAACAACCACGAAAATTTCTTGTATTTTAAGATAAAATCTGAGGCTATTAAAGAAAAAACTTCTCGCTTGCTGAAATATGTTCATTTGCTGAAAATGAACAAAACCACGAAAAGTTCTTGTATTTGAAGATAAAATCTTTTTGCTTTGAAGAAGAAAGATCTCGCTGACTGAAATAAGTTCATTCGTACAAATCCAACAACAATTGACAAGAACCACGAAAAGTTCTTGTATTTTAAGATAAAATCTGACGCTATGAAAGAAAAAACTTCTCGCTCGCTGAAATATGTTCATTTGCTGAAAATCAACTAAAACCACGAAAAGTTCTTGTATTTGAAGATAAAATCTTTTTGCTTTGAAGAAGAAAGATCTGGCAGACTGAAATAAGTTCATTAGATGAAAACCAACAAAAATTGACAAGAACCACGAAAAGTTCCTGTATTTCAGGATAAAATCTGACGCTATTAAAGAAAAAACTTCTCGCTCGCTGAAATATGTTCATTTGCTGAAAATCAACAAAACCACGAAAAGTTCCTGTATTTGAAGATAGAATCTTTTTGCTTTCAAGAAGAAAGATCGAGGTGACTGAAATAAGTTCATTAGATGAAAATCAACAAAAATTGACAAGAACCACGAAAAGTTCTTGTATTTTAAGATAAAATCTGACGCTATTAAAGAAAAAACTTCGAGCTCGCTGAAATATGTTCATTTGCTGAAAATCAACAAAACCACGAAAAGTTCTTGTATTTGAAGATAAAATCATTTTGCTTTGAAGAAGAAAGATCTGGCTGACGGAAATAAGTTCATCAGATGAAAACCAACAAAAATTGACAAGAACCACGAAAAGTTCTTGTATTTCAGGATAAAATCTGACGCGATTAAAGAAAAAACTTCAAGCTCGCTGAAATATGTTCATTTGCTGAAAATCAACAAAACCACGAAAAGTTCTTGTATTTGAAGATAAAATCTTTTTGCTTTGAAGATGAAAGATCTCGGTGACTGAAATAAGTTCATTGGATGAAAACCAACAAAAATTGACGAGAACCACGAAAAGTTCTTGTATTTTAAGATAAAATCTGACGCTATGAAAGAAAAAACTTCTCCCTTGCTGAAATATGTTCATTTGCTGAAAACCAACAAAACCACGAAAAGTTCTTGTATTTGAAGATAAAATCTTCTTGCTTTGAAGAAGAAAGCTCTGGGTGACTGAAATAAGGTCATCAGATGAAAATCAACAAAAATTGACAAGAACCACGAAAAGTTCTTGTATTTTAAGATGAAATCTTGCGCTAGTAAAGAAAAAACTTCTAGCTCGCTGAAATATGTTCATTTGCTGAAAATCAACAAAACCACGAAAAGTTCTTGTATTTGAAGATAAAATCTTTTTGCTTTGTAGAAGAAAGATCGAGGTGACTGAAATAAGTTCATTCGATGAAAAGCAACAAAAATTGACAAGAACCACGAAAAGTTCTTGTATTTTAAGATAAAATCTGAGGCTATTAAAGAAAAAACTTCTTGCTCGCTGAAATATGTTCATTTGCTGAAAATGAACAAAACCACGAAAAGTTCTTGTATTTGAAGATAAAATCTTTTTGCTTTGAAGAAGAAAGATCTCGCTGACTGAAATAAGTTCATTCGATCAAAACCAACAACAATTGACAAGAACCACGAAAAGTTCTTGTATTTTAAGATAAAATCTGACGCTATTAAAGAAAAAACTTCTCGCTCGCTGAAATATGTTCATTTGCTGAAAATCAACTAAAACCACGAAAAGTTCTTGTATTTGAAGATAAAATCTTTTTGCTTTGAAGAAGAAAGATCTGGCTGACTGAAATAAGTTCATCAGATGAAAACCAACAAAAATTGACAAGAACCACGAAAAGTTCTTGTATTTTAAGATAAAATCAGACGCTATTAAAGAAAAAACTTCTTCCTTGCTGAAATATGTTCATTTGCTGAAAATCAACAAAACCACGAAAAGTTCTTGTATTTGAAGATAAAATCTTTTTGCTTTCAAGAAGAAAGATCGAGGTGACTGAAATAAGTTCATTGGATGAAAATCAACAAAAATTGACAAGAACCACGAAAAGTTCTTGTATTTTAAGATAAAATCTGACGCTATTAAAGAAAAAATTTCTCCCTCGCTGAAATATGTTCATTTGCTGAAAATCAACAAAACCACGAAAAGTTCTTGTATTTGAAGATAAAATCTTTTTGCTTTGAAGAAGAAAGATTCAGCTGACTGAAATAAGTTCATCAGATGAAAATCAACAAAAATTGACAAGAACCACGAAAAGTTCTTGTATTTTAAGATAAAATCGGACGCTATTAAAGAAAAAACTTCTAGCTCGCTGAAATATGGTCATTTGCTGAAAATCAACAAAACCGCGAAAAGTTCTTGTATTTGAAGATAAAATCTTTTTGCTTTGAAGAAGAAAGATCGAGGTGACTGAAATAAGTTCATTGGATGAAAACCAACAAAAATTGACAAGAACCACGAAAAGTTCTTGTATTTTAAGATAAAATCTGACGCTATCAAAGAAAAAACTTCTCCCTCGCTGAAATATGTTCATTTGCTGAAAATCAACAAAACCACGAAAAGTTCTTGTATTTGAAGATAAAATCTTTTTGCTTTGAAGAAGAAAGATCCAGCTGACTGAAATAAGTTCATCAGATGAAAATCAACAAAAATTGACAAGAACCACGAAAAGTTCTTGTATTTTAAGATAAAATCTGACGCTATTAAAGAAAAAACTTCCAGCTCGCTGAAATATGGTCATTTGCTGAAAATCAACAAAACCGCGAAAAGTTCTTGTATTTGAAGATAAAATCTTCTTGCTTTGAAGAAGAAAGCTCTGGGTGACTGAAATAAGGTCATCAGATGAAAACCAACAAAAATTGACAAGAACCACGAAAAGTTCTTGTATTTTAAGATGAAATCTTGCGCTAGTAAAGAAAAAACTTCTAGCTCGCTGAAATATGTTCATTTGCTGAAAATCAACAAAACCACGAAAAGTTCTTGTATTTGAAGATAAAATCTTTTTGCTTTGTAGAAGAAAGATCGAGGTGACTGAAATAAGTTCATTCGATGAAAAGCAACAAAAATTGACAAGAACCACGAAAAGTTCTTGTATTTTAAGATAAAATCTGAGGCTATTAAAGAAAAAACTTCTTGCTCGCTGAAATATGTTCATTTGCTGAAAATGAACAAAACCACGAAAAGTTCTTGTATTTGAAGATAAAATCTTTTTGCTTTGAAGAAGAAAGATCTCGCTGACTGAAATAAGTTCATTCGATCAAAACCAACAACAATTGACAAGAACCACGAAAAGTTCTTGTATTTTAAGATAAAATCTGACGCTATTAAAGAAAAAATTTCTCCCTCGCTGAAATATGTTCATTTGCTGAAAATCAACAAAACCACGAAAAGTTCTTGTATTTGAAGATAAAATCTTTTTGCTTTGAAGAAGAAAGATTCAGCTGACTGAAATAAGTTCATCAGATGAAAATCAACAAAAATTGACAAGAACCACGAAAAGTTCTTGTATTTTAAGATAAAATCGGACGCTATTAAAGAAAAAACTTCTAGCTCGCTGAAATATGGTCATTTGCTGAAAATCAACAAAACCGCGAAAAGTTCTTGTATTTGAAGATAAAATCTTTTTGCTTTGAAGAAGAAAGATCGAGGTGACTGAAATAAGTTCATTGGATGAAAACCAACAAAAATTGACAAGAACCACGAAAAGTTCTTGTATTTTAAGATAAAATCTGACGCTATCAAAGAAAAAACTTCTCCCTCGCTGAAATATGTTCATTTGCTGAAAATCAACAAAACCACGAAAAGTTCTTGTATTTGAAGATAAAATCTTTTTGCTTTGAAGAAGAAAGATCCAGCTGACTGAAATAAGTTCATCAGATGAAAATCAACAAAAATTGACAAGAACCACGAAAAGTTCTTGTATTTTAAGATAAAATCTGACGCTATTAAAGAAAAAACTTCCAGCTCGCTGAAATATGGTCATTTGCTGAAAATCAACAAAACCGCGAAAAGTTCTTGTATTTGAAGATAAAATCTTTTTGCTTTGAAGAAGAAAGATCGAGGTGACTGAAATAAGTTCATTGGATGAAAACCAACAAAAATTGACAAGAACCACGAAAAGTTCTTGTATTTGAAGATAAAATCTTTTTGCTTTGAAGATGAAAGATCTCGGTGACTGAAATAAGTTCATTGGATGAAAACCAACAAAAATTGACAAGAACCACGAAAAGTTCTTGTATTTTAAGATAAAATCTGACGCTATGAAAGAAAAAACTTCTCCCTTGCTGAAATATGTTCATTTGCTGAAAACCAACAAAACCACGAAAAGTTCTTGTATTTGAAGATAAAATCTTTTTGCTTTGTAGAAGAAAGATCGAGGTGACTGAAATAAGTTCATTCGATGAAAAGCAACAAAAATTGACAACAACCACGAAAATTTCTTGTATTTTAAGATAAAATCTGAGGCTATTAAAGAAAAAACTTCTCGCTTGCTGAAATATGTTCATTTGCTGAAAATGAACAAAACCACGAAAAGTTCTTGTATTTGAAGATAAAATCTTTTTGCTTTGAAGAAGAAAGATCTCGCTGACTGAAATAAGTTCATTCGTACAAATCCAACAACAATTGACAAGAACCACGAAAAGTTCTTGTATTTTAAGATAAAATCTGACGCTATGAAAGAAAAAACTTCTCGCTCGCTGAAATATGTTCATTTGCTGAAAATCAACTAAAACCACGAAAAGTTCTTGTATTTGAAGATAAAATCTTTTTGCTTTGAAGAAGAAAGATCTGGCAGACTGAAATAAGTTCATTAGATGAAAACCAACAAAAATTGACAAGAACCACGAAAAGTTCCTGTATTTCAGGATAAAATCTGACGCTATTAAAGAAAAAACTTCTCGCTCGCTGAAATATGTTCATTTGCTGAAAATCAACAAAACCACGAAAAGTTCCTGTATTTGAAGATAGAATCTTTTTGCTTTCAAGAAGAAAGATCGAGGTGACTGAAATAAGTTCATTAGATGAAAATCAACAAAAATTGACAAGAACCACGAAAAGTTCTTGTATTTTAAGATAAAATCTGACGCTATTAAAGAAAAAACTTCGAGCTCGCTGAAATATGTTCATTTGCTGAAAATCAACAAAACCACGAAAAGTTCTTGTATTTGAAGATAAAATCATTTTGCTTTGAAGAAGAAAGATCTGGCTGACGGAAATAAGTTCATCAGATGAAAACCAACAAAAATTGACAAGAACCACGAAAAGTTCTTGTATTTCAGGATAAAATCTGACGCGATTAAAGAAAAAACTTCAAGCTCGCTGAAATATGTTCATTTGCTGAAAATCAACAAAACCACGAAAAGTTCTTGTATTTGAAGATAAAATCTTTTTGCTTTGAAGATGAAAGATCTCGGTGACTGAAATAAGTTCATTGGATGAAAACCAACAAAAATTGACGAGAACCACGAAAAGTTCTTGTATTTTAAGATAAAATCTGACGCTATGAAAGAAAAAACTTCTCCCTTGCTGAAATATGTTCATTTGCTGAAAACCAACAAAACCACGAAAAGTTCTTGTATTTGAAGATAAAATCTTCTTGCTTTGAAGAAGAAAGCTCTGGGTGACTGAAATAAGGTCATCAGATGAAAATCAACAAAAATTGACAAGAACCACGAAAAGTTCTTGTATTTTAAGATGAAATCTTGCGCTAGTAAAGAAAAAACTTCTAGCTCGCTGAAATATGTTCATTTGCTGAAAATCAACAAAACCACGAAAAGTTCTTGTATTTGAAGATAAAATCTTTTTGCTTTGTAGAAGAAAGATCGAGGTGACTGAAATAAGTTCATTCGATGAAAAGCAACAAAAATTGACAAGAACCACGAAAAGTTCTTGTATTTTAAGATAAAATCTGAGGCTATTAAAGAAAAAACTTCTTGCTCGCTGAAATATGTTCATTTGCTGAAAATGAACAAAACCACGAAAAGTTCTTGTATTTGAAGATAAAATCTTTTTGCTTTGAAGAAGAAAGATCTCGCTGACTGAAATAAGTTCATTCGATCAAAACCAACAACAATTGACAAGAACCACGAAAAGTTCTTGTATTTTAAGATAAAATCTGACGCTATTAAAGAAAAAACTTCTCGCTCGCTGAAATATGTTCATTTGCTGAAAATCAACTAAAACCACGAAAAGTTCTTGTATTTGAAGATAAAATCTTTTTGCTTTGAAGAAGAAAGATCTGGCTGACTGAAATAAGTTCATCAGATGAAAACCAACAAAAATTGACAAGAACCACGAAAAGTTCTTGTATTTTAAGATAAAATCAGACGCTATTAAAGAAAAAACTTCTTCCTTGCTGAAATATGTTCATTTGCTGAAAATCAACAAAACCACGAAAAGTTCTTGTATTTGAAGATAAAATCTTTTTGCTTTCAAGAAGAAAGATCGAGGTGACTGAAATAAGTTCATTGGATGAAAATCAACAAAAATTGACAAGAACCACGAAAAGTTCTTGTATTTTAAGATAAAATCTGACGCTATTAAAGAAAAAATTTCTCCCTCGCTGAAATATGTTCATTTGCTGAAAATCAACAAAACCACGAAAAGTTCTTGTATTTGAAGATAAAATCTTTTTGCTTTGAAGAAGAAAGATTCAGCTGACTGAAATAAGTTCATCAGATGAAAATCAACAAAAATTGACAAGAACCACGAAAAGTTCTTGTATTTTAAGATAAAATCGGACGCTATTAAAGAAAAAACTTCTAGCTCGCTGAAATATGGTCATTTGCTGAAAATCAACAAAACCGCGAAAAGTTCTTGTATTTGAAGATAAAATCTTTTTGCTTTGAAGAAGAAAGATCGAGGTGACTGAAATAAGTTCATTGGATGAAAACCAACAAAAATTGACAAGAACCACGAAAAGTTCTTGTATTTTAAGATAAAATCTGACGCTATCAAAGAAAAAACTTCTCCCTCGCTGAAATATGTTCATTTGCTGAAAATCAACAAAACCACGAAAAGTTCTTGTATTTGAAGATAAAATCTTTTTGCTTTGAAGAAGAAAGATCCAGCTGACTGAAATAAGTTCATCAGATGAAAATCAACAAAAATTGACAAGAACCACGAAAAGTTCTTGTATTTTAAGATAAAATCTGACGCTATTAAAGAAAAAACTTCCAGCTCGCTGAAATATGGTCATTTGCTGAAAATCAACAAAACCGCGAAAAGTTCTTGTATTTGAAGATAAAATCTTTTTGCTTTGAAGAAGAAAGATCGAGGTGACTGAAATAAGTTCATTGGATGAAAACCAACAAAAATTGACAAGAACCACGAAAAGTTCTTGTATTTGAAGATAAAATCTTTTTGCTTTGAAGAAGAAAGATCGAGGTGACTGAAATAAGTTCATTGGATGAAAACCAACAAAAATTGACAAGAACCACGAAAAGTTCTTGTATTTGAAGATAAAATCTTTTTGCTTTGAAGATGAAAGATCTCGGTGACTGAAATAAGTTCATTGGATGAAAACCAACAAAAATTGACAAGAACCACGAAAAGTTCTTGTATTTTAAGATAAAATCTGACGCTATGAAAGAAAAAACTTCTCCCTTGCTGAAATATGTTCATTTGCTGAAAACCAACAAAACCACGAAAAGTTCTTGTATTTGAAGATAAAATCTTTTTGCTTTGTAGAAGAAAGATCGAGGTGACTGAAATAAGTTCATTCGATGAAAAGCAACAAAAATTGACAAGAACCACGAAAATTTCTTGTATTTTAAGATAAAATCTGAGGCTATTAAAGAAAAAACTTCTCGCTTGCTGAAATATGTTCATTTGCTGAAAATGAACAAAACCACGAAAAGTTCTTGTATTTGAAGATAAAATCTTTTTGCTTTGAAGAAGATAGATCTCGCTGACTGAAATAAGTTCATTCGTACAAATCCAACAACAATTGACAAGAACCACGAAAAGTTCTTGTATTTTAAGATAAAATCTGACGCTATGAAAGAAAAAACTTCTCGCTCGCTGAAATATGTTCATTTGCTGAAAATCAACTAAAACCACGAAAAGTTCTTGTATTTGAAGATAAAATCTTTTTGCTTTGAAGAAGAAAGATCTGGCAGACTGAAATAAGTTCATTAGATGAAAACCAACAAAAATTGACAAGAACCACGAAAAGTTCTTGTATTTTAGGATAAAATCTGACGCTATTAAAGAAAAAACTTCTCGCTCGCTGAAATATGTTCATTTGCTGAAAATCAACAAAACCACGAAAAGTTCTTGTTTTTGAAGATAGAATCTTTTTGCTTTGAAGAAGAAAGATCTAGGTGACTGAAATAAGTTCATTGGATGAAAACCAACAAAAATTGACAAGAACCACGAAAAGTTCTTGTATTTTAAGATAAAATCTGACGCTATTAAAGAAAAAACTTCTCCCTCGCTGAAATATGTTCATTTGCTGAAAATCAACAAAACCTCGAAAAGTTCTTGTATTTGAAGATAAAATCTTTTTGCCTTGAAGAAGAAAGATCTCGCTGACTGAAATAAGTTCATCAGATGAAAACCAACAAAAATTGACAAGAACCACGAAAAGTTCTTGTATTTTAAGATAAAATCAGACGCTATTAAAGAAAAAACTTCTTCCCTGCTGAAATATGTTCATTTGCTGAAAATCAACAAAACCACGAAAAGTTCTTGTATTTGAAGATAAAATCTTTTTTCTTTCAAGAAGAAAGATCGAGGTGACTGAAATAAGTTCATTGGATGAAAATCAACAAAAATTAACAAGAACCACGAAAAGTTCTTGTATTTTAAGATAAAATCTGACGCTATTAAAGAAAAAATTTCTCCCTCGCTGAAATATGTTCATTTGCTGAAAATCAACAAAACCACGAAAAGTTCTTGTATTTGAAGATAAAATCTTTTTGCTTTGAAGAAGAAAGATCTGGCTGACTGAAATAAGTTCATTAGATGAAAACCAACAAAAATTGACAAGAACCACGAAAAGTTCTTGTATTTTAGGATAAAATCTGACGCTATTAAAGAAAAAACTTCTCGCTCGCTGAAATATGTTCATTTGCTGAAAATCGACAAAACCACGAAAAGTTCTTGTTTTTGAAGATAGAATCTTTTTGCTTTGAAGAAGAAAGATCTAGGTGACTGAAATAAGTTCATTGGATGAAAACCAACAAAAATTGACAAGAACCACGAAAAGTTCTTGTATTTTAAGATAAAATCTGACGCTATCAAAGAAAAAACTTCTCCCTCGCTGAAATATGTTCATTTGCTGAAAATCAACAAAACCTCGAAAAGTTCTTGTATTTGAAGATAAAATCTTTTTGCTTTGAAGAAGAAAGATCTCGCTGACTGAAATAAGTTCATCAGATGAAAACCAACAAAAATTGACAAGAACCACGAAAAGTTCTTGTATTTTAAGATAAAATCAGACGCTATTAAAGAAAAAACTTCTTCCTTGCTGAAATATGTTCATTTGCTGAAAATCAACAAAACCACGAAAAGTTCTTGTATTTGAAGATAAAATCTTTTTGCTTTCAAGAAGAAAGATCGAGGTGACTGAAATAAGTTCATTGGATGAAAATCAACAAAAATTGACAAGAACCACGAAAAGTTCTTGTACTTTAAGATAAAATCTGACGCTATTAAAGAAAAAATTTCTCCCTCGCTGAAATATGTTCATTTGCTGAAAATCAACAAAACCACGAAAAGTTCTTGTATTTGAAGATAAAATCTTTTTGCTTTGAAGAAGAAAGATTCAGCTGACTGAAATAAGTTCATCAGATGAAAATCAACAAAAATTGACAAGAACCACGAAAAGTTCTTGTATTTTAAGATAAAATCGGACGCTATTAAAGAAAAAACTTCTAGCTCGCTGAAATATGGTCATTTGCTGAAAATCAACAAAACCGCGAAAAGTTCTTGTATTTGAAGATAAAATCTTTTTGCTTTGAAGAAGAAAGATCGAGGTGACTGAAATAAGTTCATTGGATGAAAACCAACAAAAATTGACAAGAACCACGAAAAGTTCTTGTATTTTAAGATAAAATCTGACGCTATCAAAGAAAAAACTTCTCCCTCGCTGAAATATGTTCATTTGCTGAAAATCAACAAAACCACGAAAAGTTCTTGTATTTGAAGATAAAATCTTTTTGCTTTGAAGAAGAAAGATCCAGCTGACTGAAATAAGTTCATCAGATGAAAATCAACAAAAATTGACAAGAACCACGAAAAGTTCTTGTATTTTAAGATAAAATCTGACGCTATTAAAGAAAAAACTTCCAGCTCGCTGAAATATGGTCATTTGCTGAAAATCAACAAAACCGCGAAAAGTTCTTGTATTTGAAGATAAAATCTTCTTGCTTTGAAGAAGAAAGCTCTGGGTGACTGAAATAAGGTCATCAGATGAAAACCAACAAAAATTGACAAGAACCACGAAAAGTTCTTGTATTTGAAGATAAAATCTTTTTGCTTTGAAGATGAAAGATCTCGGTGACTGAAATAAGTTCATTGGATGAAAACCAACAAAAATTGACAAGAACCACGAAAAGTTCTTGTATTTTAAGATAAAATCTGACGCTATGAAAGAAAAAACTTCTCCCTTGCTGAAATATGTTCATTTGCTGAAAACCAACAAAACCACGAAAAGTTCTTGTATTTGAAGATAAAATCTTTTTGCTTTGTAGAAGAAAGATCGAGGTGACTGAAATAAGTTCATTCGATGAAAAGCAACAAAAATTGACAAGAACCACGAAAATTTCTTGTATTTTAAGATAAAATCTGAGGCTATTAAAGAAAAAACTTCTCGCTTGCTGAAATATGTTCATTTGCTGAAAATGAACAAAACCACGAAAAGTTCTTGTATTTGAAGATAAAATCTTTTTGCTTTGAAGAAGAAAGATCTCGATGACTGAAATAAGTTCATTCGTACAAATCCAACAACAATTGACAAGAACCACGAAAAGTTCTTGTATTTTAAGATAAAATCTGACGCTATGAAAGAAAAAACTTCTCGCTCGCTGAAATATGTTCATTTGCTGAAAATCAACTAAAACCACGAAAAGTTCTTGTATTTGAAGATAAAATCTTTTTGCTTTGAAGAAGAAAGATCTGGCAGACTGAAATAAGTTCATTAGATGAAAACCAACAAAAATTGACAAGAACCACGAAAAGTTCTTGTATTTTAGGATAAAATCTGACGCTATTAAAGAAAAAACTTCTCGCTCGCTGAAATATGTTCATTTGCTGAAAATCAACAAAACCACGAAAAGTTCTTGTTTTTGAAGATAGAATCTTTTTGCTTTGAAGAAGAAAGATCTAGGTGACTGAAATAAGTTCATTGGATGAAAACCAACAAAAATTGACAAGAACCACGAAAAGTTCTTGTATTTTAAGATAAAATCTGACGCTATTAAAGAAAAAACTTCTCCCTCGCTGAAATATGTTCATTTGCTGAAAATCAACAAAACCTCGAAAAGTTCTTGTATTTGAAGATAAAATCTTTTTGCCTTGAAGAAGAAAGATCTCGCTGACTGAAATAAGTTCATCAGATGAAAACCAACAAAAATTGACAAGAACCACGAAAAGTTCTTGTATTTTAAGATAAAATCAGACGCTATTAAAGAAAAAACTTCTTCCCTGCTGAAATATGTTCATTTGCTGAAAATCAACAAAACCACGAAAAGTTCTTGTATTTGAAGATAAAATCTTTTTTCTTTCAAGAAGAAAGATCGAGGTGACTGAAATAAGTTCATTGGATGAAAATCAACAAAAATTAACAAGAACCACGAAAAGTTCTTGTATTTTAAGATAAAATCTGACGCTATTAAAGAAAAAATTTCTCCCTCGCTGAAATATGTTCATTTGCTGAAAATCAACAAAACCACGAAAAGTTCTTGTATTTGAACATAAAATCTTTTTGCTTTCAAGAAGAAAGATCGAGGTGACTGAAATAAGTTCATCAGATGAAAATCAACAAAAATTGACAAGAACCACGAAAAGTTCTTGTATTTTAAGATAAAATCTGACGCTATTAAAGAAAAAATTTCTCCCTCGCTGAAATATGTTCATTTGCTGAAAATCAACAAAACCACGAAAAGTACTTGTATTTGAAGATAAAATCTTTTTGCTTTCAAGAAGAAAGATCGAGGTGACTGAAATAAGTTCATTAGATGAAAATCAACAAAAATTGACAAGAACCACGAAATGTTCTTGTATTTTAAGATAAAATCTGACGCTATTAAAGAAAAAACTTCGAGCTCGCTGAAATATGTTCATTTGCTGAAAATCAACAAAACCACGAAAAGTTCTTGTATTTGAAGATAAAATCATTTTGCTTTGAAGAAGAAAGATCTCGCTGACTGAAATAAGTTCATCAGATGAAAACCAACAAAAATTGACAAGAACCACGAAAAGTTCTTGTATTTCAGGATAAAATCTGACGCGATTAAAGAAAAAACTTCTCGCTCGCTGAAATATGTTCATTTGCTGAAAATCAACAAAACCACGAAAAGTTCTTGTATTTGAAGATAGAATCTGTTTGCTTGGAAGAAGAAAGATCTCGGTGACTGAAATAAGTTCATTGGATGAAAACCAACAAAAATTGACAAGAACCACGAAAAGTTCTTGTATATTAAGATAAAATCTGACGCTATTAAAGAAAAAACTTCTCCCTCGCTGAAATATGTTCATTTGCTGAAAACCAACAAAACCACGAAAAGTTCTTGTATTTGAAGATAAAATCTTTTTGCTTTCAAGAAGAAAGATCGAGGTGACTGAAATAAGTTCATCAGATGAAAATCAACAAAAATTGACAAGAACCACGAAAAGTTCTTGTATTTTAAGATAAAATCTGACGCTATTAAAGAAAAAATTTCTCCCTCGCTGAAATATGTTCATTTGCTGAAAATCAACAAAACCACGAAAAGTACTTGCATTTGAAGATAAAATCTTTTTGCTTTGAAGAAGAAAGATCGAGGTGACTGAAATAAGTTCATTAGATGAAAATCAACAAAAATTGACAAGAACCACGAAATGTTCTTGTATTTTAAGATAAAATCTGACGCTATTAAAGAAAAAACTTCGAGCTCGCTGAAATATGTTCATTTGCTGAAAATCAACAAAACCACGAAAAGTTCTTGTATTTGAAGATAAAATCATTTTGCTTTGAAGAAGAAAGATCTCGCTGACTGAAATAAGTTCATCAGATGAAAACCAACAAAAATTGACAAGAACCACGAAAAGTTCTTGTATTTCAGGATAAAATCTGACGCGATTAAAGAAAAAACTTCTCGCTCGCTGAAATATGTTCATTTGCTGAAAATCAACAAAACCACGAAAAGTTCTTGTATTTGAAGATAGAATCTGTTTGCTTGGAGGAAGAAAGATCTAGGTGACTGAAATAAGTTCATTGGATGAAAACCAACAAAAATTGAGAAGAACCACGAAAGGAATTTGTATTTCAAGATAAAATCTGACGCTATTAAAGAAAAAACTTCTTGCTCGCTGAAATATGTTCATTCGCGGAAAATCAACAAAACCACGAAAAGTTCTTGTATTTGATGATAAAATCTTTTTGCTTTCAAGAAGAAAGATCTCGCTGAATGAAATAAGTTCAACAGATGAAAACCAACAAAAATTGACAAGAACCACGAAAAGTTCTTGTATTTTAAGATAAAATCTTGCGCAATTAAAGAAAAAACTTCGAGCTCGCTGAAATATGTTCATTTACTGAAAATCAACAAAACCACAAAAAGTTCTTGTATTTGAAGATAAAAGCTTCTTGCTTTGAAGAAGAAAGATCCAGCTGACTGAAATAGGTTCATCAGATGAAAATCAACAAAAATTGACAAGAACCACGAAAAGTTCTTGTATTTTAAGATAAAATCTGACGCTATTAAAGAAAAAACTTCCAGCTCGCTGAAATATGGTCATTTGCTGAAAATCAACAAAACCACGAAAAGTTCTTGTATTTGATGATAAAATCTTTTTGCTTTGAAGATGAAAGATCTCGGTGACTGAAATAAGTTCATCAGATAAAAACCAACAAAAATTGACAAGAACCACGAAAAGTTCTTGTATTTTAAGATAAAATCTGACGCTATTAAAGAAATAACTTCTCCCTCGCTGAACTATGTTCATTTGCTGAAAATCAACAAAACCACGAAAAGTTCTTGTATTTGATGATAAAATCTTTTTGCTTTGAAGATGAAAGATCTCGGTGACTGAAATAAGTTCATCAGATAAAAACCAACAAAAATTGACAAGAACCACGAAAAGTTCTTGTATTTTAAGATAACATCTTGCGCTATTAAAGAAAAAAACTTCTTGCTCGCTGAAATATGTTCATTTGCTGAAAATCAACAAAACCACGAAAAGTTCTTGTATTTGAAGATAAAATCTTTTTGCTTTGAAGAAGAAAGATCGAGGTGACTGAAATAAGTTCATCAGATGAAAATCAACAAAAATTGACAAGAACCACGAAAAGTTCTTGTATTTTAAGATAAAATCTGACGCTATTAAAGAAAAAATTTCTCCCTCGCTGAAATATGTTCATTTGCTGAAAATCAACAAAACCACGAAAAGTACTTGCATTTGAAGATAAAATCTTTTTGCTTTCAAGAAGAAAGATCGAGGTGACTGAAATAAGTTCATTAGATGAAAATCAACAAAAATTGACAAGAACCACGAAATGTTCTTGTATTTTAAGATAAAATCTGACGCTATTAAAGAAAAAACTTCGAGCTCGCTGAAATATGTTCATTTGCTGAAAATCAACAAAACCACGAAAAGTTCTTGTATTTGAAGATAAAATCATTTTGCTTTGAAGAAGAAAGATCTCGCTGACTGAAATAAGTTCATCAGATGAAAACCAACAAAAATTGACAAGAACCACGAAAAGTTCTTGTATTTCAGGATAAAATCTGACGCGATTAAAGAAAAAACTTCTCGCTCGCTGAAATATGTTCATTTGCTGAAAATCAACAAAACCACGAAAAGTTCTTGTATTTGAAGATAGAATCTGTTTGCTTGGAGGAAGAAAGATCTAGGTGACTGAAATAAGTTCATTGGATGAAAACCAACAAAAATTGAGAAGAACCACGAAAGGAATTTGTATTTTAAGATAAAATCTGACGCTATTAAAGAAAAAACTTCTTGCTCGCTGAAATATGTTCATTCGCTGAAAATCAACAAAACCACGAAAAGTTCTTGTATTTGATGATAAAATCTTTTTGCTTTCAAGAAGAAAGATCTCGCTGAATGAAATAAGTTCAACAGATGAAAACCAACAAAAATTGACAAGAACCACGAAAAGTTCTTGTATTTTAAGATAAAATCTTGCGCAATTAAAGAAAAAACTTCGAGCTCGCTGAAATATGTTCATTTACTGAAAATCAACAAAACCACAAAAAGTTCTTGTATTTGAAGATAAAAGCTTCTTGCTTTGAAGAAGAAAGATCCAGCTGACTGAAATAGGTTCATCAGATGAAAATCAACAAAAATTGACAAGAACCACGAAAAGTTCTTGTATTTTAAGATAAAATCTGACGCTATTAAAGAAAAAACTTCCAGCTCGCTGAAATATGGTCATTTGCTGAAAACCAACAAAACCACGAAAAGTTCTTGTATTTGAAGATAAAATCTTTTTGCTTTGAAGAAGAAAGATCTCGCTGACTGAAATAAGTTCATCAGATGAAAACCAACAAAAATTGACAAGAACCACGAAAAGTTCTTGTATTTTAAGATAAAATCTGACGCGATTAAAGAAAAAACTTCTCGCTCGCTGAAATATGTTCATTTGCTGAAAATCAACAAAACCACGAAAAGTTCTTGTATTTGAAGATAGAATCTGTTTGCTTGGAAGAAGAAAGATCTAGGTGACTGAAATAAGTTCATTGGATGAAAACCAACAAAAATTGACAAGAACCACGAAAAGTTCTTGTATTTTAAGATAAAATCTGACGCTATTAAAGAAATAACTTCTCCCTCGCTGAACTATGTTCATTTGCTGAAAATCAACAAAACCACGAAAAGTTCTTGTATTTGATGATAAAATCTTTTTGCTTTGAAGATGAAAGATCTCGGTGACTGAAATAAGTTCATCAGATAAAAACCAACAAAAATTGACAAGAACCACGAAAAGTTCTTGTATTTTAAGATAAAATCTTGCGCTATTAAAGAAAAAAACTTCTTGCTCGCTGAAATATGTTCATTTGCTGAAAATCAACAAAACCACGAAAAGTTCTTGTATTTGAAGATAAAATCTTTTTGCTTTGAAGAAGAAAGATCCAGCTGACTGAAATAAGTTCATTCGATGAAAACCAACAAAAATTGAGAAGAACCACGAAAGGAATTTGTATTTTAAGATAAAATCTGACGCTATTAAAGAAAAAACTTCTTGCTCGCTGAAATATGTTCATTTGCTGAAAATCAACAAAACCACGAAAAGTTCTTGTATTTGAAGATAAAATCTTTTTGCTTTGAAGAAGAAAGATCTCGCTGACTGAAATAAGTTCATCAGATGAAAACCAACAAAAATTGACAAGAACCACGAAAAGTTCTTGTATTTCAGGATAAAATCTGACGCGATTAAAGAAAAAACTTCTCGCTCGCTGAAATATGTTCATTTGCTGAAAATCAACAAAACCACGAAAAGTTCTTGTATTTGAAGATAGAATCTGTTTGCTTGGAAGAAGAAAGATCTCGGTGACTGAAATAAGTTCATTGGATGAAAACCAACAAAAATTGACAAGAACCACGAAAAGTTCTTGTATATTAAGATAAAATCTGACGCTATTAAAGAAAAAACTTCTCCCTCGCTGAAATATGTTCATTTGCTGAAAACCAACAAAACCACGAAAAGTTCTTGTATTTGAAGATAAAATCTTTTTGCTTTCAAGAAGAAAGATCGAGGTGACTGAAATAAGTTCATCAGATGAAAATCAACAAAAATTGACAAGAACCACAAAAAGTTCTTGTATTTTAAGATAAAATCGGACGCTATTAAAGAAAAAACTTCTAGCTCGCTGAAATATGGTCATTTGCTGAAAATCAACAAAACCACGAAAAGTTCTTGTATTTGAAGATAAAATCATTTTGCTTTGAAGAAGAAAGATCTCGCTGACTGAAATAAGTTCATCAGATGAAAACCAACAAAAATTGACAAGAACCACGAAAAGTTCTTGTATTTCAGGATAAAATCTGACGCGATTAAAGAAAAAACTTCTCGCTCGCTGAAATATGTTCATTTGCTGAAAATCAACAAAACCACGAAAAGTTCTTGTATTTGAAGATAGAATCTGTTTGCTTGGAGGAAGAAAGATCTAGGTGACTGAAATAAGTTCATTGGATGAAAACCAACAAAAATTGAGAAGAACCACGAAAGGAATTTGTATTTCAAGATAAAATCTGACGCTATTAAAGAAAAAACTTCTTGCTCGCTGAAATATGTTCATTCGCGGAAAATCAACAAAACCACGAAAAGTTCTTGTATTTGATGATAAAATCTTTTTGCTTTCAAGAAGAAAGATCTCGCTGAATGAAATAAGTTCAACAGATGAAAACCAACAAAAATTGACAAGAACCACGAAAAGTTCTTGTATTTTAAGATAAAATCTTGCGCAATTAAAGAAAAAACTTCGAGCTCGCTGAAATATGTTCATTTACTGAAAATCAACAAAACCACAAAAAGTTCTTGTATTTGAAGATAAAAGCTTCTTGCTTTGAAGAAGAAAGATCCAGCTGACTGAAATAGGTTCATCAGATGAAAATCAACAAAAATTGACAAGAACCACGAAAAGTTCTTGTATTTTAAGATAAAATCTGACGCTATTAAAGAAAAAACTTCCAGCTCGCTGAAATATGGTCATTTGCTGAAAATCAACAAAACCACGAAAAGTTCTTGTATTTGAAGATAAAATCTTTTTGCTTTGAAGAAGAAAGATCTCGCTGACTGAAATAAGTTCATCAGATGAAAACCAACAAAAATTGACAAGAACCACGAAAAGTTCTTGTATTTTAAGATAAAATCTGACGCGATTAAAGAAAAAACTTCTCGCTCGCTGAAATATGTTCATTTGCTGAAAATCAACAAAACCACGAAAAGTTCTTGTATTTGAAGATAGAATCTGTTTGCTTGGAAGAAGAAAGATCCAGCTGACTGAAATAAGTTCATCAGATGAAAATCAAAAAAAATTGACAAGAACCACGAAAAGTTCTTGTATTTTAAGATAAAATCGGACGCTATTAAAGAAAAAACTTCTAGCTCGCTGAAATATGGTCATTTGCTGAAAATCAACAAAACCGCGAAAAGTTCTTGTATTTGAAGATAAAATCTTTTTGCTTTGAAGAAGAAAGATCGAGGTGACTGAAATAAGTTCATTGGATGAAAACCAACAAAAATTGACAAGAACCACGAAAAGTTCTTGTATTTTAAGATAAAATCTGACGCGATTAAAGAAAAAACTTCTCGCTCGCTGAAATATGTTCATTTGCTGAAAATCAACAAAACCACGAAAAGTTCTTGTATTTGAAGATAGAATCTGTTTGCTTGGAGGAAGAAAGATCTAGGTGACTGAAATAAGTTCATTGGATGAAAACCAACAAAAATTGAGAAGAACCACGAAAGGAATTTGTATTTCAAGATAAAATCTGACGCTATTAAAGAAAAAACTTCTTGCTCGCTGAAATATGTTCATTCGCGGAAAATCAACAAAACCACGAAAAGTTCTTGTATTTGATGATAAAATCTTTTTGCTTTCAAGAAGAAAGATCTCGCTGAATGAAATAAGTTCAACAGATGAAAACCAACAAAAATTGACAAGAACCACGAAAAGTTCTTGTATTTTAAGATAAAATCTTGCGCAATTAAAGAAAAAACTTCGAGCTCGCTGAAATATGTTCATTTACTGAAAATCAACAAAACCACAAAAAGTTCTTGTATTTGAAGATAAAAGCTTCTTGCTTTGAAGAAGAAAGATCCAGCTGACTGAAATAGGTTCATCAGATGAAAATCAACAAAAATTGACAAGAACCACGAAAAGTTCTTGTATTTTAAGATAAAATCTGACGCTATTAAAGAAAAAACTTCCAGCTCGCTGAAATATGGTCATTTGCTGAAAATCAACAAAACCACGAAAAGTTCTTGTATTTGAAGATAAAATCATTTTGCTTTGAAGAAGAAAGATCTCGCTGACTGAAATAAGTTCATCAGATGAAAACCAACAAAAATTGACAAGAACCACGAAAAGTTCTTGTATTTTAAGATAAAATCTGACGCGATTAAAGAAAAAACTTCTCGCTCGCTGAAATATGTTCATTTGCTGAAAATCAACAAAACCACGAAAAGTTCTTGTATTTGAAGATAGAATCTGTTTGCTTGGAAGAAGAAAGATCTCGGTGACTGAAATAAGTTCATTGGATGAAAACCAACAAAAATTGACAAGAACCACGAAAAGTTCTTGTATTTTAAGATAAAATCTGACGCTATTAAAGAAATAACTTCTCCCTCGCTGAACTATGTTCATTTGCTGAAAATCAACAAAACCACGAAAAGTTCTTGTATTTGATGATAAAATCTTTTTGCTTTGAAGATGAAAGATCTCGGTGACTGAAATAAGTTCATCAGATAAAAACCAACAAAAATTGACAAGAACCACGAAAAGTTCTTGTATTTTAAGATAACATCTTGCGCTATTAAAGAAAAAAACTTCTTGCTCGCTGAAATATGTTCATTTGCTGAAAATCAACAAAACCACGAAAAGTTCTTGTATTTGAAGATAAAATCTTTTTGCTTTGAAGAAGAAAGATCGAGGTGACTGAAATAAGTTCATCAGATGAAAATCAACAAAAATTGACAAGAACCACGAAAAGTTCTTGTATTTTAAGATAAAATCTGACGCTATTAAAGAAAAAATTTCTCCCTCGCTGAAATATGTTCATTTGCTGAAAATCAACAAAACCACGAAAAGTACTTGCATTTGAAGATAAAATCTTTTTGCTTTCAAGAAGAAAGATCGAGGTGACTGAAATAAGTTCATTAGATGAAAATCAACAAAAATTGACAAGAACCACGAAATGTTCTTGTATTTTAAGATAAAATCTGACGCTATTAAAGAAAAAACTTCGAGCTCGCTGAAATATGTTCATTTGCTGAAAATCAACAAAACCACGAAAAGTTCTTGTATTTGAAGATAAAATCATTTTGCTTTGAAGAAGAAAGATCTCGCTGACTGAAATAAGTTCATCAGATGAAAACCAACAAAAATTGACAAGAACCACGAAAAGTTCTTGTATTTCAGGATAAAATCTGACGCGATTAAAGAAAAAACTTCTCGCTCGCTGAAATATGTTCATTTGCTGAAAATCAACAAAACCACGAAAAGTTCTTGTATTTGAAGATAGAATCTGTTTGCTTGGAGGAAGAAAGATCTAGGTGACTGAAATAAGTTCATTGGATGAAAACCAACAAAAATTGAGAAGAACCACGAAAGGAATTTGTATTTTAAGATAAAATCTGACGCTATTAAAGAAAAAACTTCTTGCTCGCTGAAATATGTTCATTCGCTGAAAATCAACAAAACCACGAAAAGTTCTTGTATTTGATGATAAAATCTTTTTGCTTTCAAGAAGAAAGATCTCGCTGAATGAAATAAGTTCAACAGATGAAAACCAACAAAAATTGACAAGAACCACGAAAAGTTCTTGTATTTTAAGATAAAATCTTGCGCAATTAAAGAAAAAACTTCGAGCTCGCTGAAATATGTTCATTTACTGAAAATCAACAAAACCACAAAAAGTTCTTGTATTTGAAGATAAAAGCTTCTTGCTTTGAAGAAGAAAGATCCAGCTGACTGAAATAGGTTCATCAGATGAAAATCAACAAAAATTGACAAGAACCACGAAAAGTTCTTGTATTTTAAGATAAAATCTGACGCTATTAAAGAAAAAACTTCCAGCTCGCTGAAATATGGTCATTTGCTGAAAACCAACAAAACCACGAAAAGTTCTTGTATTTGAAGATAAAATCTTTTTGCTTTGAAGAAGAAAGATCTCGCTGACTGAAATAAGTTCATCAGATGAAAACCAACAAAAATTGACAAGAACCACGAAAAGTTCTTGTATTTTAAGATAAAATCTGACGCGATTAAAGAAAAAACTTCTCGCTCGCTGAAATATGTTCATTTGCTGAAAATCAACAAAACCACGAAAAGTTCTTGTATTTGAAGATAGAATCTGTTTGCTTGGAAGAAGAAAGATCTAGGTGACTGAAATAAGTTCATTGGATGAAAACCAACAAAAATTGACAAGAACCACGAAAAGTTCTTGTATTTTAAGATAAAATCTGACGCTATTAAAGAAATAACTTCTCCCTCGCTGAACTATGTTCATTTGCTGAAAATCAACAAAACCACGAAAAGTTCTTGTATTTGATGATAAAATCTTTTTGCTTTGAAGATGAAAGATCTCGGTGACTGAAATAAGTTCATCAGATAAAAACCAACAAAAATTGACAAGAACCACGAAAAGTTCTTGTATTTTAAGATAAAATCTTGCGCTATTAAAGAAAAAAACTTCTTGCTCGCTGAAATATGTTCATTTGCTGAAAATCAACAAAACCACGAAAAGTTCTTGTATTTGAAGATAAAATCTTTTTGCTTTGAAGAAGAAAGATCCAGCTGACTGAAATAAGTTCATTCGATGAAAACCAACAAAAATTGAGAAGAACCACGAAAGGAATTTGTATTTTAAGATAAAATCTGACGCTATTAAAGAAAAAACTTCTTGCTCGCTGAAATATGTTCATTTGCTGAAAATCAACAAAACCACGAAAAGTTCTTGTATTTGAAGATAAAATCTTTTTGCTTTGAAGAAGAAAGATCTCGCTGACTGAAATAAGTTCAACAGATGAAAACCAACAAAAATTGACAAGAACCATGAAAAGTTCCTGTATTTCAGGATAAAATCTGACGCTATTAAAGAAAAAACTTCTCGCTCGCTGAAATATGTTCATTTGCTGAAAATCAACTAAACCACGAAAAGTTCTTGTATTTGAAGATAGAATCTTTTTGCTTTGAAGAAGAAAGATCTTGGTGACTGAAATAGGTTCATTGGATGAAAACCAACAAAAATTGACAAGAACCACGAAAAGTTCTTGTATTTTAAGATAAAATCTGACGCGATTAAAGAAAAAACTTCGTCCTCGCTGAAATATGTTCATTTGCTGAAAATCAACAAAACCACGAAAAGTTCTTGTATTTGAAGATAAAATCTTTTTGCTTTGAAGAAGAAAGATCCAGCTGACTGAAATAAGTTCATCAGATGAAAATCAAAAAAAATTGACAAGAACCACGAAAAGTTCTTGTATTTTAAGATAAAATCTGACGCTATTAAAGAAAAAACTTCCAGCTCGCTAAAATATGGTCATTTGCTGAAAATCAACAAAACCACGAAAAGTTCTTGTATTTGAACATAAAATCTTTTTGCTTTGAAGAAGAAAGATCTGGGCGACTGAAATAAGTTCATTGGATGAAAACCAACAAAAATTGACAAGAACCACGAAAAGTTCTTGTATTTTAAGATAAAATCTGACGCTATTAAAGAAAAAACTTCTAGCTCGCTGAAATATGGTCATTTGCTGAAAATCAACAAAACCACGAAAAGTTCTTGTATTTGAAGATAAAATCTTTTTGCTTTGTAGAAGAAAGATCGAGGTGACTGAAATAAGTTCATTGGATGAAAACCAACAAAAATTGACAAGAACCACGAAAAGTTCTTGTATTTTAAGATAAAATCTTGCGCTATGAAAGAAAAAGCTTCTCGCTCGCTGAAATATGTTCATTTGCTGAAAATCAACAAAACCACGAAAAGTTCTTGTATTTGAAGATAAAATTTTTTGCTTTGAAGAAGAAAGATCCAGCTGACTGAAATAAGTTGATCAGATGAAAACCAACAAAAATTGACAAGAACCACGAAAAGTTCTTGTATTTTAAGATAAAATCTTGCGCTATTAAAGAAAAAACTTCTTGCTCGCTGAAATATGTTCATTTGCTGAAAATCAACAAAACCACGAAAAGTTCTTGTATTTGAAGATAAAATCTTTTTGCTTTGAAGAAGAAAGATCCAGCTGACTGAAATAAGTTGATCAGATGAAAATCAACAAAAATTGACAAGAACCACGAAAAGTTCTTGTATTTTAAGATAAAATCTGACGCTATTAAAGAAAAAACTTCTAGCTCGCTGAAATATGGTCATTTGCTGAAAATCAACAAAACCACGAAAAGTTCTTGTATTTGAAGATAAAATCTTTTTGCTTTGTAGAAGAAAGATCGAGGTGACTGAAATAAGTTCATTGGATGAAAACCAACAAAAATTGACAAGAACCACGAAAGGTTCTTGTATTTTAAGATAAAATCTTGCGCTATGAAAGAAAAAGCTTCTCGCTCGCTGAAATATGTTCATTTGCTGAAAATCAACAAAACCACGAAAAGTTCTTGTATTTGAAGATAAAATCTTTTTGCTTTGAAGAAGAAAGATCTAGCTGACTGAAATAAGTTCATCAGATGAAAACCAACAAAAATTGACAAGAACCACGAAAAGTTCTTGTATTTTAAGATAAAATCTGACGCTATTAAAGAAAAAACTTCCAGCTCGCTGAAATATGGTCATTTGCTGAAAATCAACAAAACCACGAAAAGTTCTTGTATTTGAACATAAAATCTTTTTGCTTTGAAGAAGAAAGATCTCGCTGACTGAAATAAGATCATTGGATGAAAACCAACAAAAATTGACAAGAACCACGAAAAGTTCTTGTATTTTAAGATAAAATCTGACGCTATTAAAGAAAAAACTTAGTCCTTGCTGAAATATGTTCATTTGCTGAAAATCAACAAAACCACGAAAAGTTCTTGTATTTGAAGATAAAATTTTTTGCTTTGAAGAAGAAAGATCCAGCTGACTGAAATAAGTTGATCAGATGAAAACGAACAAAAATTGACAAGAACCAGGAAAAGTTCTTGTATTTTAAGATAAAATCTTGCGCTATTAAAGAAAAAACTTCAAGCTCGCTGAAATATGTTCATTTGCTGAAAATCAACAAAACCACGAAAAGTTCTTGTATTTGAAGATAAAATCTTTTTGCTTTGAAGAAGAAAGATCCAGCTGACTGAAATAAGTTCATCAGATGAAAATCAACAAAAATTGACAAGAACCACGAAAAGTTCTTGTATTTTAAGATAAAATCTGACGCTATTAAAGAAAAAACTTCCAGCTCGCTGAAATATGGTCATTTGCTGAAAATCAACAAAACCACGAAAAGTTCTTGTATTTGAAGATAAAATCTTTTTGCTTTGTAGAAGAAAGATCGAGGTGACTGAAATAAGTTCATTGGATGAAAACCAACAAAAATTGACAAGAACCACGAAAAGTTCTTGTATTTTAAGATAAAATCTTGCCCTATGAAAGAAAAAGCTTCTCGCTCGCTGAAATATGTTCATTTGCTGAAAATCAACAAAACCACGAAAAGTTCTTGTATTTGAAGATAAAATCTTTTTGCTTTGAAGAAGAAAGATCTAGCTGACTGAAATAAGTTCATTAGATGAAAACCAACAAAAATTGACAAGAACCACGAAACGTTCTTGTATTTTAAGATGAAATCTGACGCTATTAATGAAAAAACTTGCAGCTCGCTGAAATATGTTCATTTGCTGAAAATCAACAAAACCACGAAAAGTTCTTGTATTTGAAGATAAAATCTTTTTGCTTTGAAGAAGAAAGATCCAGCTGACTGAAATAAGTTGATCAGATGAAAACCAACAAAAATTTACAAGAACCACGAAAGGTTCTTGTATTTTAAGATAAAATCTTGCGCTATTAAAGAAAAAACTTCAAGCTCGCTGAAATATGGTCATTTGCTGAAAATCAACAAAACCACGAAAAGTTCTTGTATTTGAACATAAAATCTTTTTGCTTTGAAGAAGAAAGATCTAGGTGACTGAAATAAGATCATTGGATGAAAACCAACAAAAATTGACAAGAACCACGAAAAGTTCTTGTATTTTAAGATAAAATCTGACGCTATTAAAGAAAAAACTTAGTCCTCGCTGAAATATGGTCATTTGCTGAAAATCAACAAAACCACGAAAAGTTCTTGTATTTGAACATAAAATCTTTTTGCTTTGAAGAAGAAAGATCTCGCTGACTGAAATAAGTTCAACAGATGAAAACCAACAAAAATTGACAAGAACCACGAAAAGTTCTTGTATTTTAAGATAAAATCTGACGCTATTAAAGAAAAAACTTAGTCTTCGCTGAAATATGTTCATTTGCTGAAAATCAACAAAACCACGAAAAGTTCTTGTATTTGAAGATAAAATTTTTTGCTTTGAAGAAGAAAGATCCAGCTGACTGAAATAAGTTGATCAGATGAAAACGAACAAAAATTGACAAGAACCAGGAAAAGTTCTTGTATTTTAGGATAAAATCTTGCGCTATTAAAGAAAAAACTTCAAGCTCGCTGAAATATGTTCATTTGCTGAAAATCAACAAAACCACGAAAAGTTCTTGTATTTGAAGATAAAATCTTTTTGCTTTGAAGAAGAAAGATCCAGCTGACTGAAATAAGTTCATCAGATGAAAATCAACAAAAATTGACAAGAACCACGAAAAGTTCTTGTATTTTAAGATAAAATCTGACGCTATTAAACAAAAAACTTCCAGCTCGCTGAAATATGGTCATTTGCTGAAAATCAACAAAACCACGAAAAGTTCTTGTATTTGAAGATAAAATCTTTTTGCGTTGTAGAAGAAAGATCGAGGTGACTGAAATAAGTTCATTGGATGAAAACCAACAAAAATTGACAAGAACCACGAAAAGTTCTTGTATTTTAAGATAAAATCTTGCGCTATGAAAGAAAAAGCTTCTCGCTCGCTGAAATATGTTCATTTGCTGAAAATCAACAAAACCACGAAAAGTTCTTGTATTTGAAGATAAAATCTTTTTGCTTTGAAGAAGAAAGATCTAGCTGACTGAAATAAGTTCATTAGATGAAAACCAACAAAAATTGACAAGAACCACGAAAAGTTCTTGTATTTTAAGATGAAATCTGACGCTATTAATGAAAAAATTTGCAGCTCGCTGAAATATGTTCATTTGCTGAAAATCAACAAAACCACGAAAAGTTCTTGTATTTGAAGATAAAATCTTTTTGCTTTGAAGAAGAAAGATCCAGCTGATTGAAATAAGTTGATCAGATGAAAACCAACAAAAATTGACAAGAACCACGAAAGGTTCTTGTATTTTAAGATAAAATCTTGCGCTATTAAAGAAAAAACTTCAAGCTCGCTGAAATATGTTCATTTGCTGAAAATCAACAAAACCACGAAAAGTTCTTGTATTTGAAGATAAAATCTTTTTGCTTTGTAGAAGAAAGATCGAGGTGACTGAAATAAGTTCATTGGATGAAAACCAACAAAAATTGACAAGAACCACGAAAAGTTCTTGTATTTTAAGATAAAATCTTGCGCTATGAAAGAAAAAGCTTCTCGCTCGCTGAAATATGTTCATTAGCTGAAAATCAACAAAACCACGAAAAGTTCTTGTATTTGAAGATAAAATCTTTTTGCTTTGAAGAAGAAAGATCTAGCTGACTGAAATAAGTTCATTAGATGAAAACCAACAAAAATTGACAAGAACCACGAAAAGTTCTTGTATTTTAAGATGAAATCTGACGCTATTAATGAAAAAACTTGCAGCTCGCTGAAATATGTTCATTTGCTGAAAATCAACAAAACCACGAAAAGTTCTTGTATTTGAAGATAAAATCTTTTTGCTTTGAAGAAGAAAGATCCAGCTGACTGAAATAAGTTGATCAGATGAAAACCAACAAAAATTGACAAGAACCACGAAAGGTTCTTGTATTTTAAGATAAAATCTTGCGCTATTAAAGAAAAAACTTCAAGCTCGCTGAAATATGGTCAGTTGCTGAAAATCAACAAAACCACGAAAAGTTCTTGTATTTGAACATAAGATCTTTTTGCTTTGAAGAAGAAAGATCTAGGTGACTGAAATAAGATCATTGGATGAAAACCAACAAAAATTGACAAGAACCACGAAAAGTTCTTGTATTTTAAGATAAAATCTGACGCTATTAAAGAAAAAACTTAGTCCTCGCTGAAATATGGTCATTTGCTGAAAATCAACAAAACCACGAAAAGTTCTTGTATTTGAACATAAAATCTTTCTACTTTGAAGAAGAAAGATCTAGGTGACTGAAATAAGATCATTGGATGAAAACCAACAAAAATTGACAAGAACCACGAAAAGTTCTTGTATTTTAAGATAAAATCTGACGCTATTAAAGAAAAAACTTGGTCCTCGCTGAAATATGTTTATTTGCTGAAAATCAACAAAACCACGAAAAGTTCTTGTATTTGAAGATAAAATTTTTTGCTTTGAAGAAGAAAGATCCAGCTGACTGAAATAAGTTGATCAGATGAAAACGAACAAAAATTGACAAGAACCAGGAAAAGTTCTTGTATTTTAAGATAAAATCTTGCGCTATTAAAGAAAAAACTTCAAGCTCGCTGAAATATGTTCATTTGCTTAAAATCAACAAAACCACGAAAAGTTCTTGTATTTGAAGATAAAATCTTTTTGCTTTGAAGAAGAAAGATCCAGCTGACTGAAATAAGTTCATCAGATGAAAATCAACAAAAATTGACAAGAACCACGAAAAGTTCTTGTATTTTAAGATAAAATCTGACGCTATTAAAGAAAAAACTTCCAGCTCGCTGAAATATGGTCATTTGCTGAAAATGAACAAAACCACGAAAAGTTCTTGTATTTGAAGATAAAATCTTTTTGCTTTGTAGAAGAAAGATCGAGGTGACTGAAATAAGTTCATTGGATGAAAACCAACAAAAATTGACAAGAACCACGAAAAGTTCTTGTATTTTAAGATAAAATCTTGCGCTATGAAAGAAAAAGCTTCTCGCTCGCTGAAATATGTTCATTTGCTGAAAATCAACAAAACCACGAAAAGTTCTTGTATTTGAAGATAAAATCTTTTTGCTTTGAAGAAGAAAGATCTAGCTGACTGAAATAAGTTCATTAGATGAAAACCAACAAAAATTGACAAGAACCACGAAAAGTTCTTGTATTTTAAGATGAAATCTGACGCTATTAATGAAAAAACTTGCAGCTCGCTGAAATATGTTCATTTGCTGAAAATCAACAAAACCACGAAAAGTTCTTGTATTTGAAGATAAAATCTTTTTGCTTTGAAGAAGAAAGATCCAGCTGACTGAAATAAGTTGATCAGATGAAAACCCACAAAAATTGACAAGAACCACGAAAGGTTCTTGTATTTTAAGATAAAATCTTGCGCTATTAAAGAAAAAACTTCAAGCTCGCTGAAATATGTTCATTTGCTGAAAATCAACAAAACCACGAAAAGTTCTTGTATTTGAAGATAAAATCTTTTTGCTTTGAAGAAGAAAGATCCAGCTGACTGAAATAAGTTCATCAGATGAAAATCAACAAAAATTGACAAGAACCACGAAAAGTTCTTGTATTTTAAGATAAAATCTGACGCTATTAAAGAAAAAAATTCTAGCTCGCTGAAATATGGTCATTTGCTGAAAATCAACAAAACCACGAAAAGTTCTTGTATTTGAAGATAAAATCTTTTTGCTTTGAAGAAGAAAGATCCAGGTCACTGAAATAAGTTCATTCGATCAAAACCAACAAAAATTGACAAGAACCACGAAAAGTTCTTGTATTTTAAGATAAAATCTTGCGCTATTAAAGAAAAAACTTCCAGCTCGCTGAAATATGTTCATTTGCTGAAAACCAACAAAACCACGAAAAGTTCTTGTATTTGAAGATAAAATCGTTTTGCTTTGAAGAAGAAAGATCGAGGTGACTGAAATAAGTTCATGAGATGAAAATCAACAAAAATTGACAAGAATAGACAGGCGTTTCTGCGGCCGCAACCGAGACTCCAGGATGGTGTGTTCCCTCCCTGGTGCAAGGATCAAGGATGTCTCGGAGCGGCTACAGAACATTTTGGAGGGGGAGGGCGAACAGCCAGCTGTCGTGGTGCACATAGGCACCAACGATATAGGTAAAAAAGGGGATGAGGTCCTAAAAGCAGAATATAGGGAGTTAGGAGGTAAATTAAAAAATAGGACCTCAAAGGTAGTAATCTCAGGATTGCTGCCAGTGCCACGTGCTAGTCAGAGTAGAAATAGGAGGATATTTCAAATGAATACGTGGCGAGAGGAATGGTGCAAGGGGGAGGGATTCAAATTCCTGGGACACTGGAAACGGTTCTGGGGGAGGTGGGACCAGTACAAACCGGACGGTCTGCACCTGGGCAGGGCCGGGACCGCTGTCCTAGGAGGAGTGTTTGCTAGTGCTGTTGGGGAGGGTTTAAACTAAAGTGGCAGGGGGTTGGGAACCTGAGCAGGGAGAGAGAGGAAAGCGTAACAGGAAGGGACAGAAGGTATGGAGTAATAGGTAAAGTGTTAAAAAGGGAAAAAGCAGGAACTAAGCGTCACAAAACAGATTTGAAAGTTCTTTATCTGAATGCACGTAGCATTCGTAATAAAATGGACGAGTTAACGGCACAAATAACTACGTATGGGTATGATCTTGTGGCCATTACAGAAACATGGCTGCAGGGTGACAACGACTGGGAATTAAATATGCCAGGGTATTTAACAATCAGGAAGGACAGGCAGGAAGGAAGGGGAGGTGGGGTGGCTATGTTAATAAAGGAAGGAATCACTGTAATACAGAGAAATGATATTGGGACAAAGCATCAAGATAATGAAACAGTTTGGGTGGAGATAAGGAATAATAAGGGAAAAAAAACATTAGTGGGCGTAGTATATAGGCCTCCTAATAGTTGCAACTCTGCTGGAAGAAGTATTAATCAGGAGATAGTCGGGGCATGTAATAAGGGAACAGCCATAATTATGGGGGATTTTAATTATCATATTAACTGGACAAATCAAATTGGGCAGAGCAGCCTTGAGGACGAGTTCATTGAGTGCATCAGGGATGGATTTCTTGAGCAGTATGTAACTGATCCTACAAGGGGGCAGGCAACCTTGGACCTGGTCCTGTGTAATGAGTCAGGATTAATTAATAATGTCCTAGTTAAGGATCCCCTTGGAACGAGCGACCACAACATGGTTGAATTCCATATCCAATTAGAGGGTGAGAAGGTTGATTCTCAAACAAGCGTACTGAGCTTGAATAAAGGAGACTATGATGGTATGAGAGCGGAATTGATTAAAGTGGACTGGGAAAATAGATTAAAGGGTAAGACGGTACATGAGCAGTGGTGTTCATTTAGGGAGTTATTTTACAACTTTCAAAATAAATATATTCCACTGAGGAAAAAAGGGTGTAAAAGGAATGACAGCCACCCATGGCTAAGTAAAGAAATCAAGGATAGTATCCAACTAAAAACAAGGACATATAAGGTAGCCAAACTTAGTGGGAGGATAGAAGATTGGGAATTCTTCAAAAGACAGCAAAAAGTAACTAAAGGATTGATTAAGAAAGGGAAGTTAGATTATGAAAAGAAATTAGCAAAAAATATAAAAACAGATAGCAAGAGTTTCTATAGTTATATAAAAAGAAAAAGGGTGGCTAAGGCAAACATAGGTCCCTTAGAGGATGAGACCGGGAAATTAATGGTGGGAAACATGGAGATGGCAAAAATGCTGAACAAATATTTTGTTTCAGTCTTTACAGTAGAGGACACTAAGAATATCCCAACACTGGACAAACAGGGGACTCTCGGGGGGGAGGAGCTAAATACGATTAAAATCACTCAAGAGATGGTACTCAGTAAAATAATGGGACTCAAGGCGGATAAATCCCCTGGACCTGATGGCTTCCATCCTAGGGTCTTGAGGGAAGTGGCAGTAGGGATTGTGGATGCTTTGGTGATAGTTTTCCAAAATTCCCTGGACTCAGGAGAGGTCCCGGCAGATTGGAAAACTGCTAATGTAACACCGTTATTTAAAAAGGGTAGTAGGCAGAAGGCTGGAAATTATAGGCCAGTTAGCTTAACATCTGTGGTGGGTAAAATTTTGGAGTCTATTATTAAGGAGACAGTAACGGAACATTTAGATAAGCATAATTTAATAGGACAAAGTCAGCATGGCTTTATGAAGGGGAAGTCATGTCTGACAAATTTGCTTGAGTTCTTCGAGGATATAACGTATAGGGTGGATAAAGGGGAACCAGTGGACGTAGTGTATTTAGACTTCCAGAAGGCATTCGACAAGGTGCCACATAAAAGATTATTACTTAAGATAAAAAATCACGGGATTGGGGGTAATATTCTGGCATGGGTGGAGGATTGGTTATCGAACAGGAAGCAGAGAGTTGGGATAAATGGTTCATTTTCGGACTGGCAACCAGTAACCAGTGGTGTTCCACAGGTGTCGGTGCTGGGTCCCCAACTCTTTACAATCTATATTAACGATTTGGAGGAGGGGACCGAGTGCAACATATCAAAATTTGCAGATGATACAAAGATGGGAGGGAAAGTAGAGAGTGAGGAGGACATAAAAAACCTGCAAGGGGATATAGACAGGCTGGGTGAGTGGGCGGAGATTTGGCAGATGCAATATAATATTGGAAAATGTGAGGTTATGCACTTTGGCAGGAAAAATCAGAGAGCAAGTTATTTTCTTAATGGCGAGAGACTGGAAAGTACTGCAGTACAAAGGGATCTGGGGGTCCTAGTGCAAGAAAATCAAAAAGTTGGTATGCAGGTGCAGCAGGTGATCAAGAAAGCCAACGGAATGTTGGCTTTTATTGCTAGGGGGATAGAATATAAAAACAAGGAGGTATTGCTGCAGTTATATAAGGTATTGGTGAGACCGCACCTGGAATACTGCATACAGTTTTGGTCTCCATACTTAAGAAAAGACATACTTGCTCTCGAGGCAGTACAAAGAAGGTTCACTCGGTTAATCCCGGGGATGAGGGGGCGGACATATGAGGAGAGGTTGAGTAGATTGGGACTCTACTCATTGGAGTTCAGAAGAATGAGAGGCGATCTTATTGAAACATATAAGATTGTGAAGGGTCTTGATCGGGTGGATGCGGTAAGGATGTTCCCAAAGATGGGTGAAACTAGAACTAGGGGGCATAATCTTAGAATAAGGGGCTGCTCTTTCAAAACTGAGATGAGGAGAAACTTCTTCACTCAGAGGGTGGTAGGTCTGTGGAATTTGCTGCCCCAGGAAGCTGTGGAAGCTACATCATTAGATAAATTTAAAACAGAAATAGACAGTTTCCTAGAAGTAAAGGGAATTAGGGGTTATGGGGAGCGGGCAGGAAATTGGACATGAAGCTGAGTTCGGATCGGTCAATGCCCTGTGGGTGGTGGAGAGGGCCCAGGGGCGATGTGGCCGGGTCCTGCTCCGACTTCTTGTGTTCTTTAGATTTGTGGTTGGGATCAGATCAGCCATGATCTTATTGAATGGCGGAGCAGGCTCGAGGGGCCGATTGGCCGACTCCTGCTCCAATTTCTTATGTTCTTATGTTCTTATGTTCTTATGTTAAAAGTTCTTGTATTTTAAGATAAAATCTGACGCTATTAAAGAAAAAACTTCGCACTCGCTGAAATATGTTCATTTGCTGAAAATCAACAAAACCACGAAAAGTTCTTGTATTTGAAGATAAAATCTTTTTGCTTTGAAGAAGAAAGATCTAGGTGACTGAAATAAGTTCATTAGATGAAAACCAACAAAAATTGATAAGAACCACGAAAAGTTCTTGTATTTTAAGATAAAATCTGATGCTATTAAAGAAAAAACTTCGTCCTCGCTGAAATATGTTCATTCGCTGAAAATCAACAAAACCACGAAAAGTTCTTGTATTTGAAGATAAAATCTTTTTGCTTTGAAGAAGAAAGATCTAGCTGACTGAAATAAGTTCATTGGATGAAAACCAACAAAAATTGACAAGAACCACGAAAAGTTCTTGTATTTTAAGATGAAATCTGACGCTATTAATGAAAAAACTTCCAGCTCGCTGAAATATGTTCATTTGCTGAAAATCAACAAAACCACGAAAAGTTCTTGTATTTGAAGATAAAATCTTTTTGCTTTGAAGAAGAAAGATCCAGCTGACTGAAATAAGTTGATCAGATGAAAACCAACAAAAATTGACAAGAACCACGAAAAGTTCTTGTATTTTAAGATAAAATCTTGCGCTATTAAAGAAAAAACTTCAAGCTCGCTGAAATATGTTCATTTGCTGAAAATCAACAAAACCACGAAAAGTTCTTGTTTTTGAAGATAGAATCTTTTTGCTTTGAAGAAGAAAGATCTAGGTAACTGAAATAAGTTCATTGGATGAAAACCAACAAAAATTGACAAGAACCACGAAAAGCTCTTGTATTTTAAGATAAAATCTGACGCTATTAAAGAAAAAACTTCTAGCTCGCTGAAATATGTTCATTTGCTGAAAATCAACAAAACCACGAAAAGTTCTTGTATTTGAAGATAAAATCTTTTTGCTTTGAAGATGAAAGATCTCGGTGACTGAAATAAGTTCATTGGATGAAAACCAACAAAAATTGACAAGAACCACGAAAAGTTCTTGTATTTTAAGATAAAATCTGACGCTATTAAAGAAAAAACTTCTCCCTCGCTGAAATATGTTCATTTGCTGAAAACCAAAAAAACCACGAAAAGATCTTGTATTTGAAGATAAAATCTTTTTGCTTTGAAGAAGAAAGCTCTAGGTGACTGAAATAAGTTCATTCGATGAAAACCAACAAAAATTGAGAAGAACCACGAAAGGTATTTGTATTTTAAGATAAAATCTGACGCTATTAAAGAAAAAACTTCTTGCTCGCTGAAATATGTTCATTCGCTGAAAATCAACAAAACCACGAAAAGTTCTTGTATTTGAAGATAAAATCTTTTTGCTTTGAAGAAGAAAGATCTAGCTGACTGAAATAAGTTCATTGGATGAAAACCAACAAAAATTGACAAGAACCACGAAAAGTTCTTGTATTTTAAGATGAAATCTGACGCTATTAATGAAAAAACTTCCAGCTCGCTGAAATATGTTCATTTGCTGAAAATCAACAAAACCACGAAAAGTTCTTGTATTTGAAGATAAAATCTTTTTGCTTTGAAGAAGAAAGATCCAGCTGACTGAAATAAGTTGATCAGATGAAAACCAACAAAAATTGACAAGAACCACGAAAAGTTCTTGTATTTTAAGATAAAATCTTGCGCTATTAAAGAAAAAACTTCAAGCTCGCTGAAATATGTTCATTTGCTGAAAATCAACAAAACCTCGAAAAGTTCTTGTATTTGAAGATAAAATCTTTTTGCTTTGAAGAAGAAAGATCTCGCTGACTGAAATAAGTTCATCAGATGAAAACCAACAAAAATTGACAAGAACCACGAAAAGTTCTTGTATTTTAAGATAAAATCTGACGCTATTAAAGAAAAAAATTCTTCCTTGCTGAAATATGTTCATTTGCTGAAAATCAACAAAACCACGAAAAGTTCTTGTATTTGAAGATAAAATCTTTTTGCTTTCAAGAAGAAAGATCTAGGTGACTGAAATAAGTTCATTGGATGAAAATCAACAAAAATTGACAAGAACCACGAAAAGTTCTTGTATTTTAAGATAAAATCTGACGCTATTAAAGAAAAAAATTCTCCCTCGCTGAAATATGTTCATTTGCTGAAAATCAACAAAACCACGAAAAGTTCTTGTATTTGAACATAAAATCTTTTTGCTTTCAAGAAGAAAGATCGAGGTGACTGAAATAAGTTCATCAGATGAAAATCAACAAAAATTGACAAGAACCACAAAAAGTTCTTGTATTTTAAGATAAAATCTGACGCTATTAAAGAAAAAACTTCTCGCTCGCTGAAATATGTTCATTTGCTGAAAATCAACAAAACCATGAAAAGTTCTTGTATTTGAAGATAAAATCTTTTTGCTTTCAAGAAGAAAGATCGAGGTGACTGAAATAAGTTCATTAGATGAAAATCGACAAAAATTGACAAGAACCACGAAAACTTCTTGTATTTTAAGATAAAATCTGACGCTATTGAAGAAAAAACTTCGAGCTCGCTGAAATATGTTCATTTGCTGAAAATCAACAAAACCACGAAAAGTTCTTGTATTTGAAGATAAAATCATTTTGCCTTGAAGAAGAAAGATCTCGCTGACTGAAATAAGTTCATCAGATGAAAACCAACAAAAATTGACAAGAACCACGAAATGTTCTTGTATTTTAAGATAAAATCTTGCGCTATTAAAGAAAAAACTTCTAGCTCGCTGAAATATGTTCATTTGCTGAAAATGAACAAAACCACGAAAAGTTCTTGTATTTGAAGATAAAATCTTTTTGCTTTGAAGATGAAAGATCTCGGTGACTGAAATAAGTTCATTGGATGAAAACCAACAAAAATTGACAAGAACCACGAAAAGTTCTTGTATTTTAAGATAAAATCTGACGCTATTAAAGAAAAAACTTCTCCCTCGCTGAAATATGTTCATTTGCTGAAAACCAAAAAAACCACGAAAAGTTCTTGTATTTGAAGATAAAATCTTTTTGCTTTGAACAAGAAAGCTCTCGGTGACTGAAATAAGTTCATTCGATGAAAACCAACAAAAATTGAGAAGAACCACGAAAGGTATTTGTATTTTAAGATAAAATCTGACGCTATTAAAGAAAAAACTTCTTGCTCGCTGAAATATGTTCATTCGCTGAAAATCAACAAAACCACGAAAAGTTCTTGTATTTGAAGATAAAATCTTTTTGCTTTGAAGAAGAAAGATCCAGCTGACTGAAATAAGTTGATCAGATGAAAACCAACAAAAATTGACAAGAACCACGAAAAGTTCTTGTATTTTAAGATAAAATCTTGCGCTATTAAAGAAAAAACTTCAAGCTCGCTGAAATATGTTCATTTGCTGAAAATCAACAAAACCACAAAAAGTTCTTGTATTTGAAGATAAAATCTTTTTGCTTTGATGAAGAAAGATCCAGCTGACTGAAATAAGTTCATCAGATGAAAATCAACAAAAATTGACAAGAACCACGAAAAGTTCTTGTATTTTAAGATAAAATCTGACGCTATTAAAGAAAAAAATTCTAGCTCGCTGAAATATGTTCATTTGCTGAAAACCAACAAAACCACGAAAAGTTCTTGTATTTGAAGATAAAATCTTTTTGCTTTGAAGAAGAATGATCCAGCTGACTGAAATAAGTTCATTCGATCAACACCAACAAAAATTGACAAGAACCACGAAAAGTTCTTGTATTTTGAGATGAAATCTGACGCTATTAATGAAAAAACTTCCAGCTCGCTGAAATATGTTCATTTGCTGAAAATCAACAACACCACAAAAAGTTCTTGTATTTGAAGATAAAATCTTTTTGCTTTGAAGAAGAAAGATCCAGCTGACTGAAATCCGTTCATCAGATTAAAATCAACAAAAATTGACAAGAACCACGAAAAGTTCTTGTATTTTAAGATAAAATCTGACGCTATTAAAGAAAAAACTTCTTGCTCGCTGAAATATGGTCATTTGCTGAAAATCAACAAAACCACAAAAAGTTCTTGTTTTTGAAGATAGAATCTTTTTGCTTTGAAGAAGAAAGATCGAGGTAACTGAAATAAGTTCATTGGATGAAAACCAACAAAAATTGACAAGAACCACGAAAAGTTCTTGTATTTTAAGATAAAATCTGACGCTATTAAAGAAAAAACTTCTAGCTCGCTGAAATATGTTCATTTGCTGAAAATCAACAAAACCACGAAAAGTTCTTGTATTTGAAGATAAAATCTTTTTGCTTTGAAGATGAAAGATCTCGGTGACTGAAATAAGTTCATTGGATGAAAACCAACAAAAATTGAGAAGAACCACGAAAGGTATTTGTATTTTAAGATAAAATCTGACGCTATTAAAGAAAAAACTTCTTGCTCGCTGAAATATGTTCATTCGCTGAAAATCAACAAAACCACGAAAAGTTCTTGTATTTGAAGATAAAATCTTTTTGCTTTGAAGAAGAAAGATCTAGCTGACTGAAATAAGTTCATTGGATGAAAACCAACAAAAATTGACAAGAACCACGAAAAGTTCTTGTATTTTAAGATAAAATCTTGCGCTATTAAAGAAAAAACTTCAAGCTCGCTGAAATATGTTCATTTGCTGAAAATCAACAAAACCACGAAAAGTTCTTGTATTTGAAGATAAAATCTTTTTGCTTTGACGAAGAAAGATCCAGCTGACTGAAATAAGTTCATCAGATGAAAATCAACAAAAATTGACAAGAACCACGAAAAGTTCTTGTATTTTAAGATAAAATCTGACGCTATTAAAGAAAAAAATTCTAGCTCGCTGAAATATGTTCATTTGCTGAAAACCAACAAAACCACGAAAAGTTCTTGTATTTGAAGATAAAATCGTTTTGCTTTGAAGAAGAAAGATCGAGATGACTGAAATAAGTTCATGAGATGAAAATCAACAAAAATTGACAAGAACCACGAAAAGTTCTTGTATTTTAAGATAAAATCTGACGCTATTAAAGAAAAAACTTCGCCCTCGCTGAAATATGTTCATTTGCTGAAAATCAACAAAACCACGAAAAGTTCTTGTATTTGAAGATAAAATCTTTTTGCTTTGAAGAAGAAAGATCCAGCTGACTGAAATAAGTTCATTCGATGAAAACCAACAAAAATTGATAAGAACCACGAAAAGTTCTTGTATTTTAAGATAAAATCTGACGCTATTAAAGAAAAACTTCTTGCTCGCTGAAATATGTTCATTTGCTGAAAATCAACAAAACCACGAAAAGTTCTTGTATTTGAAGATAAAATCTATTTGCTTTGAAGAAGAAAGATCTAGCTGACTGAAATAAGTTCATTCGATCAACACCAACAAAAATTGACAAGAACCACGAAAAGTTCTTGTATTTTAAGATAAAATCTGAAGCTATTAAAGAAAAACTTCTCGCTCGCTGAAATATGTTCATTTGCTGAAAATCAACAAAACCACGAAAAGTTCTTGTATTTGAAGATAAAATCTTTTTGCTTTGAAGAAGAATGATCCAGCTGACTGAAATAAGTTCATTCGATCAACACCAACAAAAATTGACAAGAACCACGAAAAGTTCTTGTATTTTGAGATGAAATCTGACGCTATTAATGAAAAAACTTCCAGCTCGCTGAAATATGTTCATTTGCTGAAAATCAACAAAACCACAAAAAGTTCTTGTATTTGAAGATAAAATCTTTTTGCTTTGAAGAAGAAAGATCCAGCTGACTGAAATCCGTTCATCAGATGAAAATCAACAAAAATTGACAAGAACCACGAAAAGTTCTTGTATTTTAAGATAAAATCTGACGCTATTAAAGAAAAAACTTCTTGCTCGCTGAAATATGGTCATTTGCTGAAAATCAACAAAACCACGAAAAGTTCTTGTTTTTGAAGATAGAATCTTTTTGCTTTGAACAAGAAAGATCGAGGTGACTGAAATAAGTTCATTGGATGAAAACCAACAAAAATTGACAAGAACCACGAAAAGTTCTTGTATTTTAAGATAAAATCTGACGCTATTAAAGAAAAAAATTCTAGCTCGCTGAAATATGTTCATTTGCTGAAAACCAACAAAACCACGAAAAGTTCTTGTATTTGAAGATAAAATCGTTTTGCTTTGAAGAAGAAAGATCGAGGTGACTGAAATAAGTTCATGAGATGAAAATCAACAAAAATTGACAAGAACCACGAAAAGTTCTTATATTTTAAGATAAAATCTGACGCTATTAAAGAAAAAACTTCGCCCTCGCTGAAATATGTTCATTTGCTGAAAATCAACAAAACCACGAAAAGTTCTTGTATTTGAAGATAAAATCTTTTTGCTTTGAAGAAGAAAGATCCAGCTGACTGAAATAAGTTCATTCGATGAAAACCAACAAAAATTGATAAGAACCACGAAAAGTTCTTGTATTTTAAAATAAAATCTGACGCTATTAAAGAAAAACTTCTTGCTCGCTGAAATATATTCATTTGCTGAAAATCAACAAAACCACGAAAAGTTCTTGTATTTGAAGATAAAATCTATTTGCTTTGAAGAAGAAAGATCTAGCTGACTGAAATAAGTTCATTCGATCAACACCAACAAAAATTGACAAGAACCACGAAAAGTTCTTGTATTTTAAGATAAAATCTGAAGCTATTAAAGAAAAACTTCTCGCTCGCTGAAATATGTTCATTTGCTGAAAATCAACAAAACCACGAAAAGTTCTTGTATTTGAAGATAAAATCTTTTTGCTTTGAAGAAGAATGATCCAGCTGACTGAAATAAGTTCATTCGATCAACACCAACAAAAATTGACAAGAACCACGAAAAGTTCTTGTATTTTGACATGAAATCTGACGCTATTAATGAAAAAACTTCCAGCTCGCTGAAATATGTTCATTTGCTGAAAATCAACAAAACCACAAAAAGTTCTTGTATTTGAAGATAAAATCTTTTTGCTTTGATGAAGAAAGATCCAGCAGACTGAAATCCGTTCATCAGATGAAAATCAACAAAAATTGACAAGAACCACGAAAAGTTCTTGTATTTTAAGATAAAATCTGACGCTATTAAAGAAAAAACTTCTTGCTCGCTGAAATATGGTCATTTGCTGAAAATCAACAAAACCACGAAAAGTTCTTGTTTTTGAAGATAGAATCTTTTTGCTTTGAAGAAGAAAGATCGAGGTGACTGAAATAAGTTCATTGGATGAAAACCAACAAAAATTGAGAAGAACCACGAAAAGTTCTTGTATTTTAAGATAAAATCTGACGCTATTAAAGAAAAAACTTCTCGCTCGCTGAAATATGGTCATTTGCTGAAAATCAACAAAACCTCGAAAAGTTCTTGTATTTGAAGATAAAATCTTTTTGCTTTGAAGAAGAAAGATCTTGGTGACTGAAATAAGTTCATCAGATGAAAACCAACAAAAATTGACAAGAACCACGAAAAGTTCTTGTATTTTAAGATAAAATCTGACGCTATTAAAGAAAAAAATTCTTCCTTGCTGAAATATGTTCATTTGCTGAAAATCAACAAAACCACGAAAAGTTCTTGTATTTGAAGATAAAATCTTTTTGCTTTCAAGAAGAAAGATCGAGGTGACTGAAATAAGTTCATTGGATGAAAATCAACAAAAATTGACAAGAACCACGAAACGTTCTTGTATTTTAAGATAAAATCTGACGCTATTAAAGAAAAAATGTCTCCCTCGCTGAAATATGTTCATTTGCTGAAAATCAACAAAACCACGAAAAGTTCTTGTATTTGAAGATAAAATCTTTTTGCTTTCAAGAAGAAAGATCGAGGTGACTGAAATAAGTTCATCAGATGAAAATCAACAAAAATTGACAAGAACCACAAAAAGTTCTTGTATTTTAAGATAAAATCTGACGCTATTAAAGAAAAAACTTCTCGCTCGCTGAAATATGTTCATTTGCTGAAAATCAACAAAACCATGAAAAGTTCTTGTATTTTGAAGATAAAATCTTTTTGCTTTCAAGAAGAAAGATCGAGGTGACTGAAATAAGTTGATTGGATGAAAATCGACAAAAATTGACAAGAACCACGAAAACTTCTTGTATTTTAAGATAAAATCTGATGCTATTAAAGAAAAAATTTCTCCCTCGCTGAAATATGTTCATTTGCTGAAAATCAACAAAACCACGAAAAGTTCTTGTATTTGAAGATAAAATCTTTTTGCTTTCAAGAAGAAAGATCGAGGTGACTGAAATAAGTTCATTGGATGAAAATCAACAAAAATTGACAAGAACCACGAAAAGTTCTTGTATTTTAAGATAAAATCTGACGCTATTGAAGAAAAAACTTCGAGCTCGCTGAAATATGTTCATTTGCTGAAAATCAACAAAACCACGAAAAGTTCTTGTATTTGAAGATAAAATCATTTTGCCTTGAAGAAGAAAGATCTCGCTGACTGAAATAAGTTCATCAGATGAAAACCAACAAAAATTGACAAGAACCACGAAAAGTTCTTCTATTTCAGGATAAAATCTGACGCTATTAAAGAAAAAACTTCTAGCTCGCTGAAATATGTTCATTTGCTGAAAATCAACAAAACCACGAAAAGTTCTTGTATTTGAAGATAAAATCATTTTGCTTTGAAGAAGAAAGATCTCGCTGACTGAAATAAGTTCATCAGATTAAAACCAACAAAAATTGACAAGAACCACGAAATGTTCTTGTATTTTAAGATAAAATCTTGCGCTATTAAAGAAAAAACTTCTAGCTCGCTGAAATATGTTCATTTGCTGAAAATCAACAAAACCACGAAAAGTTCTTGTATTTGAAGATAAAATCTTTTTGCTTTGAAGATGAAAGATCTCGGTGACTGAAATAAGTTCATTGGATGAAAACCAACAAAAATTGACAAGAACCACGAAAAGTTCTTGTATTTTAAGATAAAATCTGACGCTATTAAAGAAAAAACTTCTCCCTCGCTGAAATATGTTCATTTGCTGAAAACCAAAAAAACCACGAAAGGTTCTTGTATTTGAAGATAAAATCTTTTTGCTTTGAAGAAGAAAGATCTAGGTGACTGAAATAAGTTCATTCGATGAAAACCAACAAAAATTGAGAAGAACCACGAAAGGTATTTGTATTTTAAGATAAAATCTGACGCTATTAAAGAAAAAACTTCTTGCTCGCTGAAATATGTTCATTCGCTGAAAATCAACAAAACCACGAAAAGTTCTTGTATTTGAAGATAAAATCTTTTTGCTTTGAAGAAGAAAGATCTCGCTGACTGAAATGAGCTCAACAGATGAAAACCAACAAAAATTGACAAGAACCACGAAAAGTTCTTGTATTTCAGGATAAAATCTGACACTATGAAAGAAAAAACTTCTCGCTCGCTGAAATATGTTCATTTGCTGAAAATCAACAAAACCACGAAAAGTTCTTGTATTTGAAGATAGAATCTTTTTGCTTTGAAGAAGAAAGATCTCGGTGACTGAAATAAGTTGATTGGATGAAAACCAACAAAAATTGACAAGAACCACGAAAAGTTCTTTTATTTTAAGATAAAATCTGACGCTATTAAAGAAATAACTTCTCCCTCGCTGAACTATGTTCATTTGCTGAAAATCAACAAAACCACAAAAAGTTCTTGTATTTGAAGATAAAATCTTTTTGCTTTGAAGAAGAAAGATCCAGCAGACTGAAATAAGTTGATTGGATGAAAACCAACAAAAATTGATAAGAACCACGAAAAGTTCTTGTATTTTAAGATAAAATCTGACGCTATGAAAGAAAAAACTTCTTGCTCGCTGAAATATGTTCATTTGCTGAAAATCAACAAAACCACGAAAAGTTCTTGTATTTGAAGATAAAATCTTTTTGCTTTGTAGAAGAAAGATCGAGGTGACTGAAATAAGTTCATTCGATGAAAAGCAACAAAAATTGACAAGAACCACGAAAAGTTCTTGTATTTTAAGATAAAATCTGAGGCTATCAAAGAAAAAACTTCGAGCTCGCTGAAATATGTTCATTTGCTGAAAATGAACAAAACCACGAAAAGTTCTTGTATTTGAAGATAAAATCTTTTTGCTTTGAAGAAGAAAGATCTCGCTGACTGAAATAAGTTCATTCGATCAAAACCAACAACAATTGACAAGAACCACGAAAAGTTCTTGTATTTTAAGATAAAATCTGACGCTATTAAAGAAAAAACTTCTCCCTCGCTGAAATATGTTCATTTGCTGAAAATCAACAAAACCTCGAAAAGTTCTTGTATTTGAAGATAAAATCTTTTTGCTTTCAAGAAGAAAGATCTCGCTGACTGAAATAAGTTCATCAGATGAAAACCAACAAAAATTGACAAGAACCACGAAAAGTTCTTGTATTTTAAGATAAAATCTGACGCTATTAAAGAAAAAACTTCTTCCTTGCTGAAATATGTTCATTTGCTGAAAATCAACAAAACCACGAAAAGTTCTTGTATTTGAAGATAAAATCTTTTTGCTTTCAAGAAGAAAGATCGAGGTGACTGAAATAAGTTCATCAGATGAAAATCAACAAAAATTGACAAGAACCACGAAAAGTTCTTGTATTTTAAGATAAAATCTGACGCTATTAAAGAAAAAACTTCTCGCTCGCTGAAATATGTTCATTTGCTGAAAATCAACAAAACCATGAAAAGTTCTTGTATTTGAAGATAAAATCTTTTTGCTTTCAAGAAGAAAGATCGAGGTGACTGAAATAAGTTCATTAGATGAAAATCAACAAAAATTGACAAGAACCACGAAAAGTTCTTGTATTTTAAGATAAAATCTGACGCTGTTAAAGAAAAAACTTCGAGCTCGCTGAAATATGTTCATTTGCTGAAAATCAACAAAACCACGAGAAGTTCTTGTATTTGAAGATACAATCTTTTTGCTTTGAAGAAGAAAGATCCAGCTGACTGAAATAAGTTCATTCGATGAAAACCAACAAAAATTGAGAAGAACCACGAAAGGTATTTGTATTTTAAGATAAAATCTGACGCTATTAAAGAAAGAAACTTCTTGCTCGCTGAAATATGTTCATTCGCTGAAAATCAACAAAACCACGAAAAGTTCTTGTATTTGAAGATAAAATCTTTTTGCTTTGAAGAAGAAAGATCTCGCTGACTGAAATAAGTTCAAGAGATGAAAACCAACAAAAATTGACAAGAACCACGAAAAGTTCTTGTATTTCAGGATAAAATCTGACGCTATTGAAGAAAAAACTTCTCGCTCGCTGAAATATGTTCATTTGCTGAAAATCAACAAAACCACGAAAAGTTCTTGTATTTGAAGATAGAATCTTTTTGCTTTGAAGAAGAAAGATCTCGGTGACTGAAATAAGTTCATTGGATGAAAACCAACAAAAATTGACAAGAACCACGAAAAGTTATTGTATTTTAAGATAAAATCTGACGCTATTAAAGAAATAACTTCTCCCTCGCTGAACTATGTTCATTTGCTGAAAATCAACAAAACCACGAAAAGTTCTTGTATTTGAAGATAAAATCTTTTTGCTTTGAAGAAGAAAGATCCAGCTGACTGAAATAAGTTCATTGGATGAAAACCAACAAAAATTGATAAGAACCACGAAAAGTTCTTGTATTTTAAGATAAAATCTGACGCTATGAAAGAAAAAACGTCTTGCTCGCTGAAATATGTTCATTTGCTGAAAATCAACAAAACCACGAAAAGTTCTTGTGTTTGAAGATAAAATCTTTTTGCTTTGTAGAAGAAAGTTCGAGGTGACTGAAATAAGTTCATTCGATGAAAAGCAACAAAAATTGACAAGAACCACGAAAAGTTCTTGTATTTTAAGATAAAATCTGAGGCTATTAAAGAAAAAACTTCGAGCTCGCTGAAATATGTTCATTTGCTGAAAATGAACAAAACCACGAAAAGTTCTTGTATTTGAAGATAAAATCTTTTTGCTTTGAAGAAGAAAGATCTCGCTGACTGAAATAAGTTCATTGGATGAAAACCAACAACAATTGACAAGAACCACGAAAAGTTCTTGTATTTTAAGATAAAATCTGACGGTATTAAAGAAAAAACTTCTCGCTCGCTGAAATATGTTCATTTGCTGAAAATCAACAAAACCACGAAAAGTTCTTGTATTTGAAGATAAAATCTTTTTGCCTTGAAGAAGAAAGATCTGGCTGACTGAAATAAGTTCATTAGATGAAAACCAACAAAAATTGACAAGAACCACGAAAAGTTCTTGTATTTTAGGATAAAATCTGACGCTATTAAAGAAAAAACTTCTCGCTCGCTGAAATATGTTCATTTGCTGAAAATCAACTAAACCACGAAAAGTTCTTGTTTTTGAAGATAGAATCTTTTTGCTTTGAAGAAGAAAGATCTTGGTGACTGAAATAAGTTCATTGGATGAAAACCAACAAAAATTGACAAGAACCACGAAAAGTTCTTGTATTTTAAGATAAAATCTGACGCTATTAAAGAAAAAACTTCTCCCTCGCTGAAATATGTTCATTTGCTGAAAATCAACAAAACCTCGAAAAGTTCTTGTATTTGAAGATAAAATCTTTTTGCTTTGAAGAAGAAAGATCTCGCTGACTGAAATAAGTTCATCAGATGAAAACCAACAAAAATTGACAAGAACCACGAAAAGTTCTTGTATTTTAAGATAAAATCTGACGCTATTAAAGAAAAAACTTCTTCCTTGCTGAAATATGTTCATTTGCTGAAAATCAACAAAACCACGAAAAGTTCTTGTATTTGAAGATAAAATCATTTTGCTTTCAAGAAGAAAGATCGAGGTGACTGAAATAAGTTCATTGGATGAAAATCAACAAAAATTGACAAGAACCACGAAAAGTTCTTGTATTTTAAGATAAAATCTGACGCTATTAAAGAAAAAATTTCTCCCTCGCTGAAATATGTTCATTTGCTGAAAATCAACAAAACCACAAAAAGTTCTTGTATTTGAAGATAAAATCTTTTTGCTTTCAAGAAGAAAGATCGAGGTGACTGAAATAAGTTCATTAGATGAAAATCAACAAAAATTGACAAGAACCACGAAAAGTTCTTGTATTTTAAGATAAAATCTGACGCTATGAAAGAAAAAACTTCTTGCTCGCTGAAATATGTTCATTTGCTGAAAATCAACAAAACCACGAAAAGTTCTTGTATTTGAAGATAAAATCTTTTTGCTTTGTAGAAGAAAGATCGAGGTGACTGAAATAAGTTCATTCGATGAAAAGCAACAAAAATTGACAAGAACCACGAAAAGTTCTTGTATTTTAAGATAAAATCTGAGGCTATCAAAGAAAAAACTTCGAGCTCGCTGAAATATGTTCATTTGCTGAAAATGAACAAAACCACGAAAAGTTCTTGTATTTGAAGATAAAATCTTTTTGCTTTGAAGAAGAAAGATCTCGCTGACTGAAATAAGTTCATTCGATCAAAACCAACAACAATTGACAAGAACCACGAAAAGTTCTTGTATTTTAAGATAAAATCTGACGCTATTAAAGAAAAAACTTCTCCCTCGCTGAAATATGTTCATTTGCTGAAAATCAACAAAACCTCGAAAAGTTCTTGTATTTGAAGATAAAATCTTTTTGCTTTCAAGAAGAAAGATCTCGCTGACTGAAATAAGTTCATCAGATGAAAACCAACAAAAATTGACAAGAACCACGAAAAGTTCTTGTATTTTAAGATAAAATCTGACGCTATTAAAGAAAAAACTTCTTCCTTGCTGAAATATGTTCATTTGCTGAAAATCAACAAAACCACGAAAAGTTCTTGTATTTGAAGATAAAATCTTTTTGCTTTCAAGAAGAAAGATCGAGGTGACTGAAATAAGTTCATCAGATGAAAATCAACAAAAATTGACAAGAACCACGAAAAGTTCTTGTATTTTAAGATAAAATCTGACGCTATTGAAGAAAAAACTTCTCGCTCGCTGAAATATGTTCATTTGCTGAAAATCAACAAAACCATGAAAAGTTCTTGTATTTGAAGATAAAATCTTTTTGCTTTCAAGAAGAAAGATCGAGGTGACTGAAATAAGTTCATTAGATGAAAATCAACAAAAATTGACAAGAACCACGAAAAGTTCTTGTATTTTAAGATAAAATCTGACGCTGTTAAAGAAAAAACTTCGAGCTCGCTGAAATATGTTCATTTGCTGAAAATCAACAAAACCACGAGAAGTTCTTGTATTTGAAGATACAATCTTTTTGCTTTGAAGAAGAAAGATCCAGCTGACTGAAATAAGTTCATTCGATGAAAACCAACAAAAATTGAGAAGAACCACGAAAGGTATTTGTATTTTAAGATAAAATCTGACGCTATTAAAGAAAAAACTTCTTGCTCGCTGAAATATGTTCATTCGCTGAAAATCAACAAAACCACGAAAAGTTCTTGTATTTGAAGATAAAATCTTTTTGCTTTGAAGAAGAAAGATCTCGCTGACTGAAATAAGTTCAAGAGATGAAAACCAACAAAAATTGACAAGAACCACGAAAAGTTCTTGTATTTCAGGATAAAATCTGACGCTATTGAAGAAAAAACTTCTCGCTCGCTGAAATATGTTCATTTGCTGAAAATCAACAAAACCACGAAAAGTTCTTGTATTTGAAGATAGAATCTTTTTGCTTTGAAGAAGAAAGATCTCGGTGACTGAAATAAGTTCATTGGATGAAAACCAACAAAAATTGACAAGAACCACGAAAAGTTATTGTATTTTAAGATAAAATCTGACGCTATTAAAGAAATAACTTCTCCCTCGCTGAACTCTGTTCATTTGCTGAAAATCAACAAAACCACGAAAAGTTCTTGTATTTGAAGATAAAATCTTTTTGCTTTGAAGAAGAAAGATCCAGCTGACTGAAATAAGTTCATTGGATGAAAACCAACAAAAATTGATAAGAACCACGAAAAGTTCTTGTATTTTAAGATAAAATCTGACGCTATGAAAGAAAAAACGTCTTGCTCGCTGAAATATGTTCATTTGCTGAAAATCAACAAAACCACGAAAAGTTCTTGTGTTTGAAGATAAAATCTTTTTGCTTTGTAGAAGAAAGTTCGAGGTGACTGAAATAAGTTCATTCGATGAAAAGCAACAAAAATTGACAAGAACCACGAAAAGTTCTTGTATTTTAAGATAAAATCTGAGGCTATTAAAGAAAAAACTTCGAGCTCGCTGAAATATGTTCATTTGCTGAAAATGAACAAAACCACGAAAAGTTCTTGTATTTGAAGATAAAATCTTTTTGCTTTGAAGAAGAAAGATCTCGCTGACTGAAATAAGTTCATTGGATGAAAACCAACAACAATTGACAAGAACCACGAAAAGTTCTTGTATTTTAAGATAAAATCTGACGGTATTAAAGAAAAAACTTCTCGCTCGCTGAAATATGTTCATTTGCTGAAAATCAACAAAACCACGAAAAGTTCTTGTATTTGAAGATAAAATCTTTTTGCCTTGAAGAAGAAAGATCTGGCTGACTGAAATAAGTTCATTAGATGAAAACCAACAAAAATTGACAAGAACCACGAAAAGTTCTTGTATTTTAGGATAAAATCTGACGCTATTAAAGAAAAAACTTCTCGCTCGCTGAAATATGTTCATTTGCTGAAAATCAACTAAACCACGAAAAGTTCTTGTTTTTGAAGATAGAATCTTTTTGCTTTGAAGAAGAAAGATCTTGGTGACTGAAATAAGTTCATTGGATGAAAACCAACAAAAATTGACAAGAACCACGAAAAGTTCTTGTATTTTAAGATAAAATCTGACGCTATTAAAGAAAAAACTTCTCCCTCGCTGAAATATGTTCATTTGCTGAAAATCAACAAAACCTCGAAAAGTTCTTGTATTTGAAGATAAAATCTTTTTGCTTTGAAGAAGAAAGATCTCGCTGACTGAAATAAGTTCATCAGATGAAAACCAACAAAAATTGACAAGAACCACGAAAAGTTCTTGTATTTTAAGATAAAATCTGACGCTATTAAAGAAAAAACTTCTTCCTTGCTGAAATATGTTCATTTGCTGAAAATCAACAAAACCACGAAAAGTTCTTGTATTTGAAGATAAAATCATTTTGCTTTCAAGAAGAAAGATCGAGGTGACTGAAATAAGTTCATTGGATGAAAATCAACAAAAATTGACAAGAACCACGAAAAGTTCTTGTATTTTAAGATAAAATCTGACGCTATTAAAGAAAAAATTTCTCCCTCGCTGAAATATGTTCATTTGCTGAAAATCAACAAAACCACAAAAAGTTCTTGTATTTGAAGATAAAATCTTTTTGCTTTCAAGAAGAAAGATCGAGGTGACTGAAATAAGTTCATTAGATGAAAATCAACAAAAATTGACAAGAACCACGAAAAGTTCTTGTATTTTAAGATAAAATCTGACGCTATGAAAGAAAAAACTTCTTGCTCGCTGAAATATGTTCATTTGCTGAAAATCAACAAAACCACGAAAAGTTCTTGTATTTGAAGATAAAATCTTTTTGCTTTGTAGAAGAAAGATCGAGGTGACTGAAATAAGTTCATTCGATGAAAAGCAACAAAAATTGACAAGAACCACGAAAAGTTCTTGTATTTTAAGATAAAATCTGAGGCTATCAAAGAAAAAACTTCGAGCTCGCTGAAATATGTTCATTTGCTGAAAATGAACAAAACCACGAAAAGTTCTTGTATTTGAAGATAAAATCTTTTTGCTTTGAAGAAGAAAGATCTCGCTGACTGAAATAAGTTCATTCGATCAAAACCAACAACAATTGACAAGAACCACGAAAAGTTCTTGTATTTTAAGATAAAATCTGACGCTATTAAAGAAAAAACTTCTCCCTCGCTGAAATATGTTCATTTGCTGAAAATCAACAAAACCTCGAAAAGTTCTTGTATTTGAAGATAAAATCTTTTTGCTTTCAAGAAGAAAGATCTCGCTGACTGAAATAAGTTCATCAGATGAAAACCAACAAAAATTGACAAGAACCACGAAAAGTTCTTGTATTTTAAGATAAAATCTGACGCTATTAAAGAAAAAACTTCTTCCTTGCTGAAATATGTTCATTTGCTGAAAATCAACAAAACCACGAAAAGTTCTTGTATTTGAAGATAAAATCTTTTTGCTTTCAAGAAGAAAGATCGAGGTGACTGAAATAAGTTCATCAGATGAAAATCAACAAAAATTGACAAGAACCACGAAAAGTTCTTGTATTTTAAGATAAAATCTGACGCTATTGAAGAAAAAACTTCTCGCTCGCTGAAATATGTTCATTTGCTGAAAATCAACAAAACCATGAAAAGTTCTTGTATTTGAAGATAAAATCTTTTTGCTTTCAAGAAGAAAGATCGAGGTGACTGAAATAAGTTCATTAGATGAAAATCAACAAAAATTGACAAGAACCACGAAAAGTTCTTGTATTTTAAGATAAAATCTGACGCTGTTAAAGAAAAAACTTCGAGCTCGCTGAAATATGTTCATTTGCTGAAAATCAACAAAACCACGAGAAGTTCTTGTATTTGAAGATACAATCTTTTTGCTTTGAAGAAGAAAGATCCAGCTGACTGAAATAAGTTCATTCGATGAAAACCAACAAAAATTGAGAAGAACCACGAAAGGTATTTGTATTTTAAGATAAAATCTGACGCTATTAAAGAAAAAACTTCTTGCTCGCTGAAATATGTTCATTCGCTGAAAATCAACAAAACCACGAAAAGTTCTTGTATTTGAAGATAAAATCTTTTTGCTTTGAAGAAGAAAGATCTCGCTGACTGAAATAAGTTCAAGAGATGAAAACCAACAAAAATTGACAAGAACCACGAAAAGTTCTTGTATTTCAGGATAAAATCTGACGCTATTGAAGAAAAAACTTCTCGCTCGCTGAAATATGTTCATTTGCTGAAAATCAACAAAACCACGAAAAGTTCTTGTATTTGAAGATAGAATCTTTTTGCTTTGAAGAAGAAAGATCTCGGTGACTGAAATAAGTTCATTGGATGAAAACCAACAAAAATTGACAAGAACCACGAAAAGTTATTGTATTTTAAGATAAAATCTGACGCTATTAAAGAAATAACTTCTCCCTCGCTGAACTCTGTTCATTTGCTGAAAATCAACAAAACCACGAAAAGTTCTTGTATTTGAAGATAAAATCTTTTTGCTTTGAAGAAGAAAGATCCAGCTGACTGAAATAAGTTCATTGGATGAAAACCAACAAAAATTGATAAGAACCACGAAAAGTTCTTGTATTTTAAGATAAAATCTGACGCTATGAAAGAAAAAACGTCTTGCTCGCTGAAATATGTTCATTTGCTGAAAATCAACAAAACCACGAAAAGTTCTTGTGTTTGAAGATAAAATCTTTTTGCTTTGTAGAAGAAAGTTCGAGGTGACTGAAATAAGTTCATTCGATGAAAAGCAACAAAAATTGACAAGAACCACGAAAAGTTCTTGTATTTTAAGATAAAATCTGAGGCTATTAAAGAAAAAACTTCGAGCTCGCTGAAATATGTTCATTTGCTGAAAATGAACAAAACCACGAAAAGTTCTTGTATTTGAAGATAAAATCTTTTTGCTTTGAAGAAGAAAGATCTCGCTGACTGAAATAAGTTCATTGGATGAAAACCAACAACAATTGACAAGAACCACGAAAAGTTCTTGTATTTTAAGATAAAATCTGACGGTATTAAAGAAAAAACTTCTCGCTCGCTGAAATATGTTCATTTGCTGAAAATCAACAAAACCACGAAAAGTTCTTGTATTTGAAGATAAAATCTTTTTGCCTTGAAGAAGAAAGATCTGGCTGACTGAAATAAGTTCATTAGATGAAAACCAACAAAAATTGACAAGAACCACGAAAAGTTCTTGTATTTTAGGATAAAATCTGACGCTATTAAAGAAAAAACTTCTCGCTCGCTGAAATATGTTCATTTGCTGAAAATCAACTAAACCACGAAAAGTTCTTGTTTTTGAAGATAGAATCTTTTTGCTTTGAAGAAGAAAGATCTTGGTGACTGAAATAAGTTCATTGGATGAAAACCAACAAAAATTGACAAGAACCACGAAAAGTTCTTGTATTTTAAGATAAAATCTGACGCTATTAAAGAAAAAACTTCTCCCTCGCTGAAATATGTTCATTTGCTGAAAATCAACAAAACCTCGAAAAGTTCTTGTATTTGAAGATAAAATCTTTTTGCTTTGAAGAAGAAAGATCTCGCTGACTGAAATAAGTTCATCAGATGAAAACCAACAAAAATTGACAAGAACCACGAAAAGTTCTTGTATTTTAAGATAAAATCTGACGCTATTAAAGAAAAAACTTCTTCCTTGCTGAAATATGTTCATTTGCTGAAAATCAACAAAACCACGAAAAGTTCTTGTATTTGAAGATAAAATCATTTTGCTTTCAAGAAGAAAGATCGAGGTGACTGAAATAAGTTCATTGGATGAAAATCAACAAAAATTGACAAGAACCACGAAAAGTTCTTGTATTTTAAGATAAAATCTGACGCTATTAAAGAAAAAATTTCTCCCTCGCTGAAATATGTTCATTTGCTGAAAATCAACAAAACCACAAAAAGTTCTTGTATTTGAAGATAAAATCTTTTTGCTTTCAAGAAGAAAGATCGAGGTGACTGAAATAAGTTCATTAGATGAAAATCAACAAAAATTGACAAGAACCACGAAAAGTTCTTGTATTTTAAGATAAAATCTGACGCTATGAAAGAAAAAACTTCTTGCTCGCTGAAATATGTTCATTTGCTGAAAATCAACAAAACCACGAAAAGTTCTTGTATTTGAAGATAAAATCTTTTTGCTTTGTAGAAGAAAGATCGAGGTGACTGAAATAAGTTCATTCGATGAAAAGCAACAAAAATTGACAAGAACCACGAAAAGTTCTTGTATTTTAAGATAAAATCTGAGGCTATCAAAGAAAAAACTTCGAGCTCGCTGAAATATGTTCATTTGCTGAAAATGAACAAAACCACGAAAAGTTCTTGTATTTGAAGATAAAATCTTTTTGCTTTGAAGAAGAAAGATCTCGCTGACTGAAATAAGTTCATTCGATCAAAACCAACAACAATTGACAAGAACCACGAAAAGTTCTTGTATTTTAAGATAAAATCTGACGCTATTAAAGAAAAAACTTCTCCCTCGCTGAAATATGTTCATTTGCTGAAAATCAACAAAACCTCGAAAAGTTCTTGTATTTGAAGATAAAATCTTTTTGCTTTCAAGAAGAAAGATCTCGCTGACTGAAATAAGTTCATCAGATGAAAACCAACAAAAATTGACAAGAACCACGAAAAGTTCTTGTATTTTAAGATAAAATCTGACGCTATTAAAGAAAAAACTTCTTCCTTGCTGAAATATGTTCATTTGCTGAAAATCAACAAAACCACGAAAAGTTCTTGTATTTGAAGATAAAATCTTTTTGCTTTCAAGAAGAAAGATCGAGGTGACTGAAATAAGTTCATCAGATGAAAATCAACAAAAATTGACAAGAACCACGAAAAGTTCTTGTATTTTAAGATAAAATCTGACGCTATTGAAGAAAAAACTTCTCGCTCGCTGAAATATGTTCATTTGCTGAAAATCAACAAAACCATGAAAAGTTCTTGTATTTGAAGATAAAATCTTTTTGCTTTCAAGAAGAAAGATCGAGGTGACTGAAATAAGTTCATTAGATGAAAATCAACAAAAATTGACAAGAACCACGAAAAGTTCTTGTATTTTAAGATAAAATCTGACGCTGTTAAAGAAAAAACTTCGAGCTCGCTGAAATATGTTCATTTGCTGAAAATCAACAAAACCACGAGAAGTTCTTGTATTTGAAGATACAATCTTTTTGCTTTGAAGAAGAAAGATCCAGCTGACTGAAATAAGTTCATTCGATGAAAACCAACAAAAATTGAGAAGAACCACGAAAGGTATTTGTATTTTAAGATAAAATCTGACGCTATTAAAGAAAAAACTTCTTGCTCGCTGAAATATGTTCATTCGCTGAAAATCAACAAAACCACGAAAAGTTCTTGTATTTGAAGATAAAATCTTTTTGCTTTGAAGAAGAAAGATCTCGCTGACTGAAATAAGTTCAAGAGATGAAAACCAACAAAAATTGACAAGAACCACGAAAAGTTCTTGTATTTCAGGATAAAATCTGACGCTATTGAAGAAAAAACTTCTCGCTCGCTGAAATATGTTCATTTGCTGAAAATCAACAAAACCACGAAAAGTTCTTGTATTTGAAGATAGAATCTTTTTGCTTTGAAGAAGAAAGATCTCGGTGACTGAAATAAGTTCATTGGATGAAAACCAACAAAAATTGACAAGAACCACGAAAAGTTATTGTATTTTAAGATAAAATCTGACGCTATTAAAGAAATAACTTCTCCCTCGCTGAACTCTGTTCATTTGCTGAAAATCAACAAAACCACGAAAAGTTCTTGTATTTGAAGATAAAATCTTTTTGCTTTGAAGAAGAAAGATCCAGCTGACTGAAATAAGTTCATTGGATGAAAACCAACAAAAATTGATAAGAACCACGAAAAGTTCTTGTATTTTAAGATAAAATCTGACGCTATGAAAGAAAAAACGTCTTGCTCGCTGAAATATGTTCATTTGCTGAAAATCAACAAAACCACGAAAAGTTCTTGTGTTTGAAGATAAAATCTTTTTGCTTTGTAGAAGAAAGTTCGAGGTGACTGAAATAAGTTCATTCGATGAAAAGCAACAAAAATTGACAAGAACCACTAAAAGTTCTTGTATTTTAAGATAAAATCTGAGGCTATTAAAGAAAAAACTTCGAGCTCGCTGAAATATGTTCATTTGCTGAAAATGAACAAAACCACGAAAAGTTCTTGTATTTGAAGATAAAATCTTTTTGCTTTGAAGAAGAAAGATCTCGCTGACTGAAATAAGTTCATTGGATGAAAACCAACAACAATTGACAAGAACCACGAAAAGTTCTTGTATTTTAAGATAAAATCTGACGGTATTAAAGAAAAAACTTCTCGCTCGCTGAAATATGTTCATTTGCTGAAAATCAACAAAACCACGAAAAGTTCTTGTATTTGAAGATAAAATCTTTTTGCCTTGAAGAAGAAAGATCTGGCTGACTGAAATAAGTTCATTAGATGAAAACCAACAAAAATTGACAAGAACCACGAAAAGTTCTTGTATTTTAGGATAAAATCTGACGCTATTAAAGAAAAAACTTCTCGCTCGCTGAAATATGTTCATTTGCTGAAAATCAACTAAACCACGAAAAGTTCTTGTTTTTGAAGATAGAATCTTTTTGCTTTGAAGAAGAAAGATCTTGGTGACTGAAATAAGTTCATTGGATGAAAACCAACAAAAATTGACAAGAACCACGAAAAGTTCTTGTATTTTAAGATAAAATCTGACGCTATTAAAGAAAAAACTTCTCCCTCGCTGAAATATATTCATTTGCTGAAAATCAACAAAACCTCGAAAAGTTCTTGTATTTGAAGATAAAATCTTTTTGCTTTGAAGAAGAAAGATCTCGCTGACTGAAATAAGTTCATCAGATGAAAACCAACAAAAATTGACAAGAACCACGAAAAGTTCTTGTATTTTAAGATAAAATCTGACGCTATTAAAGAAAAAACTTCTTCCTTGCTGAAATATGTTCATTTGCTGAAAATCAAAAAAACCACGAAAAGTTCTTGTATTTGAAGATAAAATCATTTTGCTTTCAAGAAGAAAGATCGAGGTGACTGAAATAAGTTCATTGGATGAAAATCAACAAAAATTGACAAGAACCACGAAAAGTTCTTGTATTTTAAGATAAAATCTGACGCTATTAAAGAAAAAATTTCTCCCTCGCTGAAATATGTTCATTTGCTGAAAATCAACAAAACCACGAAAAGTTCTTGTATTTGAAGATAAAATCTTTTTGCTTTCAAGAAGAAAGATCGAGGTGACTGAAATAAGTTCATTAGATGAAAATCAACAAAAATTGACAAGAACCACGAAAAGTTCTTGTATTTTAAGATAAAATCTGACGCTATGAAAGAAAAAACGTCTTGCTCGCTGAAATATGTTCATTTGCTGAAAATCAACAAAACCACGAAAAGTTCTTGTATTTGAAGATAAAATCTTTTTGCTTTGTAGAAGAAAGTTCGAGGTGACTGAAATAAGTTCATTCGATGAAAAGCAACAAAAATTGACAAGAACCACGAAAAGTTCTTGTATTTTAAGATAAAATCTGAGGCTATTAAAGAAAAAACTTCCAGCTCGCTGAAATATGTTCATTTGCTGAAAATGAACAAAACCACGAAAAGTTCTTGTATTTGAAGATAAAATCTTTTTGCTTTGAAGAAGAAAGATCTCGCTGACTGAAATAAGTTCATTCGATCAAAACCAACAACAATTGACAAGAACCACGAAAAGTTCTTGTATTTTAAGATAAAATCTGACGCTATTAAAGAAAAAACTTCTCCCTCGCTGAAATATGTTCATTTGCTGAAAATCAACAAAACCACGAAAAGTTCTTGTATTTGAAGATAAAATCTTTTTGCTTTGAAGAAGAAAGATCTGGCTGACTGAAATAAGTTCATTAGATGAAAACCAACAAAAATTGACAAGAACCACGAAAAGTTCTTGTATTTTAAGATAAAATCTGACGCTATTAAAGAAAAAACTTCTTGCTCGCTGAAATATGTTCATTTGCTGAAAATCAACAAAACCACGAAAAGTTCTTGTTTTTGAAGATAGAATCTTTTTGCTTTGAAGAAGAAAGATCTGGCTGACTGAAATAAGTTCATTAGATGAAAACCAACAAAAATTGACAAGAACCACGAAAAGTTCTTGTATTTTAGGATAAAATCTGACGCTATTAAAGAAAAAACTTCTCGCTCGCTGAAATATGTTCATTTGCTGAAAATCAACAAAACCATGAAAAGTTCTTGTTTTTGAAGATAGAATCTTTTTGCTTTGAAGAAGAAAGATATTGGTGACTGAAATAAGTTCATTGGATGAAAACCAACAAAAATTGACAAGAACCACGAAAAGTTCTTGTATTTTAAGATAAAATCTGACGCTATTAAAGAAAAAACTTCTCCCTCGCTGAAATATGTTAATTTGCTGAAAATCAACAAAACCTCGAAAAGTTCTTGTATTTGAAGATAAAATCTTTTTGCTTTGAAGAAGAAAGATCTCGCTGACTGAAATAAGTTCATCAGATGAAAACCAACAAAAATTGACAAGAACCACGAAAAGTTCTTGTATTTTAGGATAAAATCTAACGCTATTAAAGAAAAAACTTCTCGCTCGCTGAAATATGTTCATTTGCTGAAAATCAACAAAACCACGAAAAGTTCTTGTTTTTGAAGATAGAATCTTTTTGCTTTGAAGAAGAAAGATCTTGGTGACTGAAATAAGTTCATTGGATGAAAACCAACAAAAATTGACAAGAACCACGAAAAGTTCTTGTATTTTAAGATAAAATCTGACGCTATTAAAGAAAAAACTTCCAGCTCGCTGAAATATGGTCATTTGCTGAAAATCAACAAAACCACGAAAAGTTCTTGTATTTGAAGATAAAATCTTTTTGCTTTGAAGAAGAAAGATCTGGCTGACTGAAATAAGTTCATTAGATGAAAACCAACAAAAATTGACAAGAACCACGAAAAGTTCTTGTATTTTAGGATAAAATCTGACGCTATTAAAGAAAAAACTTCTCGCTCGCTGAAATATGTTCATTTGCTGAAAATCAACAAAACCACGAAAAGTTCTTGTATTTGAAGATAGAATCTATTTGCTTTGAAGAAGAAAGATCTTGGTGACTGAAATAAGTTCATTGGATGAAAACCAACAAAAATTGACAAGAACCACGAAAAGTTCTTGTATTTTAAGATAAAATCTGACGCTATTAAAGAAAAAACTTCCAGCTCGCTGAAATATGGTCATTTGCTGAAAATCAACAAAACCACGAAAAGTTCTTGTATTTGAAGATAAAATCTTTTTGCTTTGAAGAAGAAAGATCTGGCTGACTGAAATAAGTTCATTAGATGAAAACCAACAAAAATTGACAAGAACCACGAAAAGTTCTTGTATTTTAGGATAAAATCTGACGCTATTAAAGAAAAAACTTCTCGCTCGCTGAAATATGTTCATTTGCTGAAAATCAACAAAACCACGAAAAGTTCTTGTATTTGAAGATAGAATCTATTTGCTTTGAAGAAGAAAGATCTTGGTGACTGAAATAAGTTCATTGGATGAAAACCAACAAAAATTGACAAGAACCACGAAAAGTTCTTGTATTTTAAGATAAAATCTGACGCTATTAAAGAAAAAACTTCTCCCTCGCTGAAATATGTTTATCTGCTGAAAATCAACAAAACCTCGAAAAGTTCTTGTATTTGAAGATAAAATCTTTTTGCTTTGAAGAAGAAAGATCTCGCTGACTGAAATAAGTTCATCAGATGAAAACCAACAAAAATTGACAAGAACCACGAAAAGTTCTTGTATTTTAAGATAAAATCTGACGCTGTTAAAGAAAAAATGTCTCCCTCGCTGAAATATGTTCATTTGCTGAAAATCAACAAAACCACGAAAAGTTCTTGTATTTGAAGATAAAATCTTTTTGCTTTCAAGAAGAAAGATCGAGGTGACTGAAATAAGTTCATTAGATGAAACTCAACAAAAATTGACAAGAACCACGAAAAGTTCTTGTATTTTAAGATAAAATCTGACGCTATGAAAGAAAAAACGTCTTGCTCGCTGAAATATGTTCATTTGCTGAAAATCAACAAAACCACGAAAAGTTCTTGTATTTGAAGATAAAATCTTTTTGCTTTGTAGAAGAAAGTTCGAGGTGACTGAAATAAGTTCATTCGATGAAAAGCAACAAAAATTGACAAGAACCACGAAAAGTTCTTGTATTTTAAGATAAAATCTGAGGCTATTAAAGAAAAAACTTCTAGCTCGCTGAAATATGTTCATTTGCTGAAAATGAACAAAACCACGAAAAGTTCTTGTATTTGAAGATAAAATCTTTTTGCTTTGAAGAAGAAAGATCTCGCTGACTGAAATAAGTTCATTCGATCAAAACCAACAACAATTGACAAGAACCACGAAAAGTTCTTGTATTTTAAGATAAAATCTGACGCTATTAAAGAAAAAACTTCTCCCTCGCTGAAATATGTTCATTTGCTGAAAATCAACAAAACCTCGAAAAGTTCTTGTATTTGAAGATAAAATCTTTTTGCTTTCAAGAAGAAAGATCTCGCTGACTGAAATAAGTTCATCAGATGAAAACCAACAAAAATTGACAAGAACCACGAAAAGTTCTTGTATTTTAAGATAAAATCTGACGCTATTAAAGAAAAAACTTCTTCCTTGCTGAAATATGTTCATTTGCTGAAAATCAACAAAACCACGAAAAGTTCTTGTATTTGAAGATAAAATCTTTTTGCTTTCAAGAAGAAAGATCGAGGTGACTGAAATAAGTTCATCAGATGAAAATCAACAAAAATTGACAAGAACCACGAAAAGTTCTTGTATTTTAAGATAAAATCTGACGCTATTGAAGAAAAAACTTCTCGCTCGCTGAAATATGTTCATTTGCTGAAAATCAACAAAACCATGAAAAGTTCTTGTATTTGAAGATAAAATCTTTTTGCTTTCAAGAAGAAAGATCGAGGTGACTGAAATAAGTTCATTAGATGAAAATCAACAAAAATTGACAAGAACCACGAAAAGTTCTTGTATTTTAAGATAAAATCTGACGCTGTTAAAGAAAAAACTTCGAGCTCGCTGAAATATGTTCATTTGCTGAAAATCAACAAAACCACGAGAAGTTCTTGTATTTGAAGATACAATCTTTTTGCTTTGAAGAAGAAAGATCCAGCTGACTGAAATAAGTTCATTCGATGAAAACCAACAAAAATTGAGAAGAACCACGAAAGGTATTTGTATTTTAAGATAAAATCTGACGCTATTAAAGAAAAAACTTCTTGCTCGCTGAAATATGTTCATTCGCTGAAAATCAACAAAACCACGAAAAGTTCTTGTATTTGAAGATAAAATCTTTTTGCTTTGAAGAAGAAAGATCTCGCTGACTGAAATAAGTTCAAGAGATGAAAACCAACAAAAATTGACAAGAACCACGAAAAGTTCTTGTATTTCAGGATAAAATCTGACGCTATTGAAGAAAAAACTTCTCGCTCGCTGAAATATGTTCATTTGCTGAAAATCAACAAAACCACGAAAAGTTCTTGTATTTGAAGATAGAATCTTTTTGCTTTGAAGAAGAAAGATCTCGGTGACTGAAATAAGTTCATTGGATGAAAACCAACAAAAATTGACAAGAACCACGAAAAGTTATTGTATTTTAAGATAAAATCTGACGCTATTAAAGAAATAACTTCTCCCTCGCTGAACTCTGTTCATTTGCTGAAAATCAACAAAACCACGAAAAGTTCTTGTATTTGAAGATAAAATCTTTTTGCTTTGAAGAAGAAAGATCCAGCTGACTGAAATAAGTTCATTGGATGAAAACCAACAAAAATTGATAAGAACCACGAAAAGTTCTTGTATTTTAAGATAAAATCTGACGCTATGAAAGAAAAAACGTCTTGCTCGCTGAAATATGTTCATTTGCTGAAAATCAACAAAACCACGAAAAGTTCTTGTGTTTGAAGATAAAATCTTTTTGCTTTGTAGAAGAAAGTTCGAGGTGACTGAAATAAGTTCATTCGATGAAAAGCAACAAAAATTGACAAGAACCACGAAAAGTTCTTGTATTTTAAGATAAAATCTGAGGCTATTAAAGAAAAAACTTCGAGCTCGCTGAAATATGTTCATTTGCTGAAAATGAACAAAACCACGAAAAGTTCTTGTATTTGAAGATAAAATCTTTTTGCTTTGAAGAAGAAAGATCTCGCTGACTGAAATAAGTTCATTGGATGAAAACCAACAACAATTGACAAGAACCACGAAAAGTTCTTGTATTTTAAGATAAAATCTGACGGTATTAAAGAAAAAACTTCTCGCTCGCTGAAATATGTTCATTTGCTGAAAATCAACAAAACCACGAAAAGTTCTTGTATTTGAAGATAAAATCTTTTTGCCTTGAAGAAGAAAGATCTGGCTGACTGAAATAAGTTCATTAGATGAAAACCAACAAAAATTGACAAGAACCACGAAAAGTTCTTGTATTTTAGGATAAAATCTGACGCTATTAAAGAAAAAACTTCTCGCTCGCTGAAATATGTTCATTTGCTGAAAATCAACTAAACCACGAAAAGTTCTTGTTTTTGAAGATAGAATCTTTTTGCTTTGAAGAAGAAAGATCTTGGTGACTGAAATAAGTTCATTGGATGAAAACCAACAAAAATTGACAAGAACCACGAAAAGTTCTTGTATTTTAAGATAAAATCTGACGCTATTAAAGAAAAAACTTCTCCCTCGCTGAAATATATTCATTTGCTGAAAATCAACAAAACCTCGAAAAGTTCTTGTATTTGAAGATAAAATCTTTTTGCTTTGAAGAAGAAAGATCTCGCTGACTGAAATAAGTTCATCAGATGAAAACCAACAAAAATTGACAAGAACCACGAAAAGTTCTTGTATTTTAAGATAAAATCTGACGCTATTAAAGAAAAAACTTCTTCCTTGCTGAAATATGTTCATTTGCTGAAAATCAAAAAAACCACGAAAAGTTCTTGTATTTGAAGATAAAATCATTTTGCTTTCAAGAAGAAAGATCGAGGTGACTGAAATAAGTTCATTGGATTAAAATCAACAAAAATTGACAAGAACCACGAAAAGTTCTTGTATTTTAAGATAAAATCTGACGCTATTAAAGAAAAAATTTCTCCCTCGCTGAAATATGTTCATTTGCTGAAAATCAACAAAACCACGAAAAGTTCTTGTATTTGAAGATAAAATCTTTTTGCTTTCAAGAAGAAAGATCGAGGTGACTGAAATAAGTTCATTAGATGAAAATCAACAAAAATTGACAAGAACCACGAAAAGTTCTTGTATTTTAAGATAAAATCTGACGCTATGAAAGAAAAAACGTCTTGCTCGCTGAAATATGTTCATTTGCTGAAAATCAACAAAACCACGAAAAGTTCTTGTATTTGAAGATAAAATCTTTTTGCTTTGTAGAAGAAAGTTCGAGGTGACTGAAATAAGTTCATTCGATGAAAAGCAACAAAAATTGACAAGAACCACGAAAAGTTCTTGTATTTTAAGATAAAATCTGAGGCTATTAAAGAAAAAACTTCCAGCTCGCTGAAATATGTTCATTTGCTGAAAATGAACAAAACCACGAAAAGTTCTTGTATTTGAAGATAAAATCTTTTTGCTTTGAAGAAGAAAGATCTCGCTGACTGAAATAAGTTCATTCGATCAAAACCAACAACAATTGACAAGAACCACGAAAAGTTCTTGTATTTTAAGATAAAATCTGACGCTATTAAAGAAAAAACTTCTCCCTCGCTGAAATATGTTCATTTGCTGAAAATCAACAAAACCACGAAAAGTTCTTGTATTTGAAGATAAAATCTTTTTGCTTTGAAGAAGAAAGATCTGGCTGACTGAAATAAGTTCATTAGATGAAAACCAACAAAAATTGACAAGAACCACGAAAAGTTCTTGTATTTTAGGATAAAATCTGACGCTATTAAAGAAAAAACTTCTCGCTCGCTGAAATATGTTCATTTGCTGAAAATCAACAAAACCACGAAAAGTTCTTGTTTTTGAAGATAGAATCTTTTTGCTTTGAAGAAGAAAGATCTTGGTGACTGAAATAAGTTCATTGGATGAAAACCAACAAAAATTGACAAGAACCACGAAAAGTTCTTGTATTTTAAGATAAAATCTGACGCTATTAAAGAAAAAACTTCTCCCTCGCTGAAATATGTTCATTTGCTGAAAATCAACAAAACCTCGAAAAGTTCTTGTATTTGAAGATAAAATCTTTTTGCTTTGAAGAAGAAAGATCTGGCTGACTGAAATAAGTTCATTAGATGAAAACCAACAAAAATTGACAAGAACCACGAAAAGTTCTTGTATTTTAGGATAAAATCTGACGCTATTAAAGAAAAAACTTCTCGCTCGCTGAAATATGTTCATTTGCTGAAAATCAACAAAACCATGAAAAGTTCTTGTTTTTGAAGATAGAATCTTTTTGCTTTGAAGAAGAAAGATATTGGTGACTGAAATAAGTTCATTGGATGAAAACCAACAAAAATTGACAAGAACCACGAAAAGTTCTTGTATTTTAAGATAAAATCTGACGCTATTAAAGAAAAAACTTCTCCCTCGCTGAAATATGTTAATTTGCTGAAAATCAACAAAACCTCGAAAAGTTCTTGTATTTGAAGATAAAATCTTTTTGCTTTGAAGAAGAAAGATCTCGCTGACTGAAATAAGTTCATCAGATGAAAACCAACAAAAATTGACAAGAACCACGAAAAGTTCTTGTATTTTAGGATAAAATCTAACGCTATTAAAGAAAAAACTTCTCCCTCGCTGAAATATGTTCATTTGCTGAAAATCAACAAAACCACGAAAAGTTCTTGTTTTTGAAGATAGAATCTTTTTGCTTTGAAGAAGAAAGATCTTGGTGACTGAAATAAGTTCATTGGATGAAAACCAACAAAAATTGACAAGAACCACGAAAAGTTCTTGTATTTTAAGATAAAATCTGACGCTATTAAAGAAAAAACTTCCAGCTCGCTGAAATATGGTCATTTGCTGAAAATCAACAAAACCACGAAAAGTTCTTGTATTTGAAGATAAAATCTTTTTGCTTTGAAGAAGAAAGATCTGGCTGACTGAAATAAGTTCATTAGATGAAAACCAACAAAAATTGACAAGAACCACGAAAAGTTCTTGTATTTTAGGATAAAATCTGACGCTATTAAAGAAAAAACTTCTCGCTCGCTGAAATATGTTCATTTGCTGAAAATCAACAAAACCACGAAAAGTTCTTGTATTTGAAGATAGAATCTATTTGCTTTGAAGAAGAAAGATCTTGGTGACTGAAATAAGTTCATTGGATGAAAACCAACAAAAATTGACAAGAACCACGAAAAGTTCTTGTATTTTAAGATAAAATCTGACGCTATTAAAGAAAAAACTTCCAGCTCGCTGAAATATGGTCATTTGCTGAAAATCAACAAAACCACGAAAAGTTCTTGTATTTGAAGATAAAATCTTTTTGCTTTGAAGAAGAAAGATCTGGCTGACTGAAATAAGTTCATTAGATGAAAACCAACAAAAATTGACAAGAACCACGAAAAGTTCTTGTATTTTAGGATAAAATCTGACGCTATTAAAGAAAAAACTTCTCGCTCGCTGAAATATGTTCATTTGCTGAAAATCAACAAAACCACGAAAAGTTCTTGTATTTGAAGATAGAATCTATTTGCTTTGAAGAAGAAAGATCTTGGTGACTGAAATAAGTTCATTGGATGAAAACCAACAAAAATTGACAAGAACCACGAAAAGTTCTTGTATTTTAAGATAAAATCTGACGCTATTAAAGAAAAAACTTCTCCCTCGCTGAAATATGTTTATCTGCTGAAAATCAACAAAACCTCGAAAAGTTCTTGTATTTGAAGATAAAATCTTTTTGCTTTGAAGAAGAAAGATCTCGCTGACTGAAATAAGTTCATCAGATGAAAACCAACAAAAATTGACAAGAACCACGAAAAGTTCTTGTATTTTAAGATAAAATCTGACGCTGTTAAAGAAAAAATGTCTCCCTCGCTGAAATATGTTCATTTGCTGAAAATCAACAAAACCACGAAAAGTTCTTGTATTTGAAGATAAAATCTTTTTGCTTTCAAGAAGAAAGATCGAGGTGACTGAAATAAGTTCATTAGATGAAACTCAACAAAAATTGACAAGAACCACGAAAAGTTCTTGTATTTTAAGATAAAATCTGACGCGATGAAAGAAAAAACGTCTTGCTCGCTGAAATATGTTCATTTGCTGAAAATCAACAAAACCACGAAAAGTTCTTGTATTTGAAGATAAAATCTTTTTGCTTTGTAGAAGAAAGTTCGAGGTGACTGAAATAAGTTCATTCGATGAAAAGCAACAAAAATTGACAAGAACCACGAAAAGTTCTTGTATTTTAAGATAAAATCTGAGGCTATTAAAGAAAAAACTTCTAGCTCGCTGAAATATGTTCATTTGCTGAAAATGAACAAAACCACGAAAAGTTCTTGTATTTGAAGATAAAATCTTTTTGCTTTGAAGAAGAAAGATCTCGCTGACTGAAATAAGTTCATTCGATCAAAACCAACAACAATTGACAAGAACCACGAAAAGTTCTTGTATTTTAAGATAAAATCTGACGCTATTAAAGAAAAAACTTCTCGCTCGCTGAAATATATTCATTTGCTGAAAATCAACAAAACCACGCAAAGTTCTTGTATTTGAAGATAAAATCTTTTTGCTTTGAAGAAGAAAGATCTTGGTGACTGAAATAAGTTCATTGGATGAAAACCAACAAAAATTGACAAGAACCACGAAAAGTTCTTGTATTTTAAGATAAAATCTGACGCTATTAAAGAAAAAACTTCTTCCTTGCTGAAATATGTTCATTTGCTGAAAATCAACAAAACCACGAAAAGTTCTTGTATTTGAAGATAAAATCTTTTTGCTTTCAAGAAGAAAGATCGAGGTGACTGAAATAAGTTCATTGGATGAAAATCAACAAAAATTGACAAGAACCACGAAAAGTTCTTGTATTTTAAGATAAAATCTGACGCTATTAAAGAAAAAATTTCTCCCTCGCTGAAATATGTTCATTTGCTGAAAATCAACAAAACCACGAAAAGTTCTTGTATTTGAAGATAAAATCTTTTTTCTTTCAAGAAGAAAGATCGAGGTGACTGAAATAAGTTCATTAGATGAAAATCAACAAAAATTGACAAGAACCACGAAAAGTTCTTGTATTTTAAGATAAAATCTGACGCTATTAAAGAAAAAACTTCGAGCTCGCTGAAATATGTTCATTTGCTGAAAATCAACAAAACCACGAAAAGTTCTTGTATTTGAAGATAAAATCATTTTGCTTTGAAGAAGAAAGATCTCGCTGACTGAAATAAGTTCATCAGATGAAAACCAACAAAAATTGACAAGAACCACTAAAAGTTCTTGTATTTCAGGATAAAATCTGACCCGATTAAAGAAAAAACTTCTCGCTCGCTGAAATATGTTCATTTGCTGAAAATCAACAAAACCACGAAAAGTTCTTGTATTTGAAGATAAAATCTTTTTGCTTTGAAGATGAAAGATCTCGGTGACTGAAATAAGTTCATTGGATGAAAACCAACAAAAATTGACAAGAACCACAAAAGTTCTTGTATTTTAAGATAAAATCTGACGCTATTAAAGAAAAAACTTCGAGCTCGCTGAAATATGTTCATTTGCTGAAAATCAACAAAACCGCGAAAAGTTCTTGTATTTGAAGATAAAATCATTTTGCTTTGAAGAAGAAAGATCTCGCTGACTGAAATAAGTTCATCAGATGAAAACCAACAAAAATTGACAAGAACCACGAAAAGTTCTTGTATTTCAGGATAAAATCTGACGCTATTAAAGAAAAAACTTCCAGCTCGCTGAAATATGTTCATTTGCTGAAAATCAACAAAACCACGAAACGTTCTTGTATTTGAAGATAGAATCTGTTTGCTTGGAAGAAGAAAGATCTAGGTGACTGAAATAAGTTCATTGGATGAAAACCAACAAAAATTGACAGGAATCACGAAAAGTTCTTGTATTTTAAGATAAAATCTGACGCTATTAAAGAAAAAACTTCTCCCTCGCTGAAATATGTTCATTTGCTGAAAACCAACAAAACCACGAAAAGTTCTTGTATTTGAAGATAAAATCTTTTTGCTTTCAAGAAGAAAGATCTCGCTGACTGAAATACGTTCATCAGATGAAAGCCAACAAAAATTGACAAGAACCACGAAAAGTTCTTGTATTTCAGGATAAAATCTGACGCTATTAAAGAAAAAACTTCTCGCTCGCTGAAATATGTTCATTTGCTGAAAATCAACAAAACCACGAAAAGTTCTTGTATTTGAAGATAGAATCTATTTGCTTTGAAGAAGAAAGATCGAGGTGACTGAAATAAGTTCATTGGATGAAAACCAACAAAAATTGACAAGAACCACGAAAAGTTCTTGTATTTTAAGATAAAATCTGACGCTATTAAAGAAATTACTTCTCCCTCGCTGAACTATGTTCATTTGCTGAAAATCAACAAAACCACGAAAAGTTCTTGTATTTGAAGATAAAATCTTTTTGCTTTGACGAAGAAAGATCGAGCTGACTGAAATAAGTTCATCAGATGAAAACCAACAAAAATTGACAAAAACCACGAAAAGTTCTTGTATTTTAAGATAAAATCTGACGCTATTGAAGAAAAAACTTCCAGCTCGCTGAAATATGGTCATTTAATGAAAATCAACAAAACCACGAAAAGTTCTTGTATTTGAAGATAAAATCATTTTGCTTTGAAGAAGAAAGATCTTGCTGACTGAAACAAGTTCATCAGATGAAAACCAACAAAAATTGACAAGAACCACTAAAAGTTCTTGTATTTCAGGATAAAATCTGACCCGATTAAAGAAAAAACTTCTCGCTCGCTGAAATATGTTCATTTGCTGAAAATCAACAAAACCACGAAAAGTTCTTGTATTTGAAGATAAAATCTTTTTGCTTTGAAGATGAAAGATCTCGGTGACTGAAATAAGTTCATTGGATGAAAACCAACAAAAATTGACAAGAACCACAAAAGTTCTTGTATTTTAAGATAAAATCTGACGCTATTAAAGAAAAAACTTCGAGCTCGCTGAAATATGTTCATTTGCTGAAAATCAACAAAACCACGAAAAGTTCTTGTATTTGAAGATAAAATCATTTTGCTTTGAAGAAGAAAGATCTCGCTGACTGAAATAAGTTCATCAGATGAAAACCAACAAAAATTGACAAGAACCACGAAAAGTTCTTGTATTTCAGGATAAAATCTGACGCTATTAAAGAAAAAACTTCCAGCTCGCTGAAATATGTTCATTTGCTGAAAATCAACAAAACCACGAAACGTTCTTGTATTTGAAGATAGAATCTGTTTGCTTGGAAGAAGAAAGATCTAGGTGACTGAAATAAGTTCATTGGATGAAAACCAACAAAAATTGACAGGAATCACGAAAAGTTCTTGTATTTTAAGATAAAATCTGACGCTATTAAAGAAAAAACTTCTCCCTCGCTGAAATATGTTCATTTGCTGAAAACCAACAAAACCACGAAAAGTTCTTGTATTTGAAGATAAAATCATTTTGCTTTGAAGAAGAAAGATCTCGCTGACTGAAATAAGTTCATCAGATGAAAACCAACAAAAATTGACAAGAACCACGAAAAGTTCTTGTATTTCAGGATAAAATCTGACGCTATTAAAGAAAAAACTTCTCGCTCGCTGAAATATGTTCATTTGCTGAAAATCAACAAAACCACGAAAAGTTCTTCTTTTGAAGATAAAATCTTTTTGCTTTGAAGAAGAAAGATCTAGGTGACTGAAATAAGTTCATTGGATGAAAACCAACAAAAATTGACAAGAACCACGAAAAGTTCTTGTATTTTAAGATAAAATCTGACGCTATTAAAGAAAATACTTCGTCCTCGCTGAAATATGTTCATTTGCTGAAAATCAACAAAACCACGAAAAGTTCTTGTATTTGAAGATAAAATCTTTTTGGTTTCAAGAAGAAAGATCGAGGTGACTGAAATAAGTTCATTCGATGAAAATCAACAAAAATTGACAAGAACCACGAAAAGTTCTTGTATTTTAAGATAAAATCTGACGCTATTAAAGAAAAAACTTCTCGCTCGCTGAAATATGTTCATTTGCTGAAAATCAACAAAACCACGAAAAGTTCTTGTATTTGAAGATAGAATCTATTTGCTTTGAAGAAGAAAGATCGAGGTGACTGAAATAAGTTCATTGGATGAAAACCAACAAAAATTGACAAGAACCACGAAAAGTTCTTGTATTTTAAGATAAAATCTGACGCTATTAAAGAAATTACTTCTCCCTCGCTGAACTATGTTCATTTGCTGAAAATCAACAAAACCACGAAAAGTTCTTCTATTTGAAGATAAAATCTTTTTGCTTTGACGAAGAAAGATCGAGCTGACTGAAATAAGTTCATCAGATGAAAACCAACAAAAATTGACAAAAACCACGAAAAGTTCTTGTATTTTAAGATAAAATCTGACGCTATTGAAGAAAAAACTTCCAGCTCGCTGAAATATGGTCATTTAATGAAAATCAACAAAACCACAAAAAGTTCTTGTATTTGAAGATAAAATCTTCTTGCTTTGAAGAAGAAAGATCCAGCTGACTGAAATAGGTTCATCAGATGAAAATCAACAAAAATTGACAAGAACCACGAAAAGTTCTTGTATTTTAAGATAAAATCTGACGCTATTAAAGAAAAAACTTCCAGCTCGCTGAAATATGTTCATTTGCTGAAAATCAACAAAACCACGAAAAGTTCTTCTTTTGAAGATAAAATCTTTTTGCTTTGAAGAAGAAAGATCTAGGTGACTGAAATAAGTTCATTGGATGAAAACCAACAAAAATTGACAAGAACCACGAAAAGTTCTTGTATTTTAAGATAAAATCTGACGCTATTAAAGAAAATACTTCGTCCTCGCTGAAATATGTTCATTTGCTGAAAATCAACAAAACCACGAAAAGTTCTTGTATTTGAAGATAAAATCTTTTTGCTTTCAAGAAGAAAGATCGAGGTGACTGAAATAAGTTCATTAGATGAAAATCAACAAAAATTGACAAGAACCACGAAAAGTTCTTGTATTTTAAGATAAAATCTGACGCTATTAAAGAAAAAACTTCTCGCTCGCTGAAATATGTTCATTTGCTGAAAATCAACAAAACCACGAAAATTTCTTGTATTTGAAGATAGAATCTATTTGCTTTGAAGAAGAAAGATCGAGGTGACTGAAATAAGTTCATTGGATGAAAACCAACAAAAATTGACAAGAACCACGAAAAGTTCTTGTATTTTAAGATAAAATCTGACGCTATTAAAGAAATTACTTCTCCCTCGCTGAACTCTGTTCATTTGCTGAAAATCAACAAAACCACGAAAAGTTCTTGTATTTGAAGATAAAATCTTTTTGCTTTGACGAAGAAAGATCGAGCTGACTGAAATAAGTTCATCAGATGAAAACCAACAAAAATTGACAAAAACCACGAAAAGATCTTGTATTTTAAGATAAAATCTGACGCTATTGAAGAAAAAACTTCCAGCTCGCTGAAATATGGTCATTTAATGAAAATCAACAAAACCACAAAAAGTTCTTGTATTTGAAGATAGAATCTTCTTGGTTTGAAGAAGAAAGATCCAGCTGACTGAAATAGGTTCATCAGATGAAAATCAACAAAAATTGACAAGAACCACGAAAAGTTCTTGTATTTTAAGATAAAATCTGACGCTATTAAAGAAAAAACTTCCAGCTCGCTGAAATATGGTCATTTGCTGAAAATCAACAAAACCACGAAAAGTTCTTCTTTTGAAGATAAAATCTTTTTGCTTTGAAGAAGAAAGATCTAGGTGACTGAAATAAGTTCATTGGATGAAAACCAACAAAAATTGACAAGAACCACGAAAAGTTCTTGTATTTTAAGATAAAATCTGACGCTATGAAAGAAAATACTTCGTCCTCGCTGAAATATGTTCATTTGCTGAAAATCAACAAAACCACGAAAAATTCTTGTATTTGAAGATAAAATCATTTTGCTTTGAAGAAGAAAGATCTCGCTGACTGAAATAAGTTCATCAGATGAAAACCAACAAAAATTGACAAGAACCACGAAAAGTTCTTGTATTTCAGGATAAAATCTGACGCTATTAAAGAAAAAACTTCTCACTCGCTGAAATATGTTCATTTGCTGAAAATCAACAAAACCATGAAAAGTTCTTGTATTTGAAGATAGAATCTGTTTGCTTGGAAGAAGAAAGATCTAGGTGACTGAAATAAGTTCATTGGATGAAAACCAACAAAAATTGACAGGAACCACGAAAAGTTCTTGTATTTTAAGATAAAATCTGACGCTATTAAAGAAAAAACTTCTCCCTCGCTGAAATATGTTCATTTGCTGAAAACCAACAAAACCACAAAAAGTTCTTGTATTTGAAGATAAAATGTTTTTGCTTTGAAGAAGAAAGATCTAGGTGACTGAAATAAGTTCATTGGATGAAAACCAACAAAAATTGACAAGAACCACGAAAAGTTCTTGTATTTTAAGATAAAATCTGACGCTATTAAAGAAAAAACTTCTCCCTCACTGAAATATGTTCATTTGCTGAAAACCAACAAAACCACGAAAAGTTCTTGTATTTGAAGATAAAATCTTTTTGCTTTGAAGAAGAAAGATCCAGCTGACTGAAACAAGTTCATTCGATGAAAACCAACAAAAATTGAGAAGAACCACGAAAGGAATTTGTATTTTAAGATAAAATCTGACGCTAATAAAGAAAAAACTTCGAGCTCGCTGAAATATGTTCACTTGCTGAAAATCAACAAAACCACGAAAAGTTCTTGTATTTGAAGATAGAATCTGTTTGCTTGGAAGAAGAAAGATCTCGGTGACTGAAATAAGTTCATTGGATGAAAACCAACAAAAATTGACAGGAACCACGAAAAGTTCTTGTATTTTAAGATAAAATCTGACGCTATTAAAGAAAAAACTTCTCCCTCGCTGAAATATGTTCATTTGCTGAAAATCAACAAAACCACGAAAAGTTCTTGTATTTGAAGATAAAATCATTTTGCTTTGAAGAAGAAAGATCTCGCTGACTGAAATAAGTTCATCAGATGAAAACCAACAAAAATTGACAAGAACCACGAAAAGTTCTTGTATTTCAGGATAAAATCTGACGCCATTAAAGAAAAAAACTTCTCGCTCGCTGAAATATGTTCATTTGCTGAAAATCAACAAAACCACGAAAAGTTCTTGTATTTGAAGATAGAATCTATTTGCTTTGAAGAAGAAAGATCGAGGTGACTGAAATAAGTTCATTGGATGAAAACCAACAAAAATTGACAAGAACCACGAAAAGTTCTTGTATTTTAAGATAAAATCTGACGCTATTAAAGAAATTACTTCTCCCTCGCTGAACTATGTTCATTTGCTGAAAATCAACAAAACCACGAAAAGTTCTTGTATTTGAAGATAAAATCTTTTTGCTTTGAAGAAGAAAGATCCAGCTGACTGAAATAAGTTGATCAGATGAAAACCAACAAAAATTGACAAGAACCACGAAAAGTTCTTGTATTTCAGGATAAAATCTGACGCCATTAAAGAAAAAAACTTCTCGCTCGCTGAAATATGTTCATTTGCTGAAAATCAACAAAACCACGAAAAGTTCTTGTATTTGAAGATAGAATCTATTTGCTTTGAAGAAGAAAGATCGAGGTGACTGAAATAAGTTCATTGGATGAAAACCAACAAAAATTGACAAGAACCACGAAAAGTTCTTGTATTTTAAGATAAAATCTGACGCTATTAAAGAAATTACTTCTCCCTCGCTGAACTATGTTCATTTGCTGAAAATCAACAAAACCACGAAAAGTTCTTGTATTTGAAGATAAAATCTTTTTGCTTTGAAGATGAAAGATCTCGGTGACTGAAATAAGTTCATTGGATGAAAACCAACAAAAATTGACAAGAACCACAAAAGTTCTTGTATTTTAAGATAAAATCTGACGCTATTAAAGAAAAAACTTCGAGCTCGCTGAAATATGTTCATTTGCTGAAAATCAACAAAACCGCGAAAAGTTCTTGTATTTGAAGATAAAATCATTTTGCTTTGAAGAAGAAAGATCTCGCTGACTGAAATAAGTTCATCAGATGAAAACCAACAAAAATTGACAAGAACCACGAAAAGTTCTTGTATTTCAGGATAAAATCTGACGCTATTAAAGAAAAAACTTCCAGCTCGCTGAAATATGTTCATTTGCTGAAAATCAACAAAACCACGAAACGTTCTTGTATTTGAAGATAGAATCTGTTTGCTTGGAAGAAGAAAGATCTAGGTGACTGAAATAAGTTCATTGGATGAAAACCAACAAAAATTGACAGGAATCACGAAAAGTTCTTGTATTTTAAGATAAAATCTGACGCTATTAAAGAAAAAACTTCTCCCTCGCTGAAATATGTTCATTTGCTGAAAACCAACAAAACCACGAAAAGTTCTTGTATTTGAAGATAAAATCTTTTTGCTTTCAAGAAGAAAGATCTCGCTGACTGAAATACGTTCATCAGATGAAAGCCAACAAAAATTGACAAGAACCACGAAAAGTTCTTGTATTTCAGGATAAAATCTGACGCTATTAAAGAAAAAACTTCTCGCTCGCTGAAATATGTTCATTTGCTGAAAATCAACAAAACCACGAAAAGTTCTTGTATTTGAAGATAGAATCTATTTGCTTTGAAGAAGAAAGATCGAGGTGACTGAAATAAGTTCATTGGATGAAAACCAACAAAAATTGACAAGAACCACGAAAAGTTCTTGTATTTTAAGATAAAATCTGACGCTATTAAAGAAATTACTTCTCCCTCGCTGAACTATGTTCATTTGCTGAAAATCAACAAAACCACGAAAAGTTCTTGTATTTGAAGATAAAATCTTTTTGCTTTGACGAAGAAAGATCGAGCTGACTGAAATAAGTTCATCAGATGAAAACCAACAAAAATTGACAAAAACCACGAAAAGTTCTTGTATTTTAAGATAAAATCTGACGCTATTGAAGAAAAAACTTCCAGCTCGCTGAAATATGGTCATTTAATGAAAATCAACAAAACCACGAAAAGTTCTTGTATTTGAAGATAAAATCATTTTGCTTTGAAGAAGAAAGATCTTGCTGACTGAAACAAGTTCATCAGATGAAAACCAACAAAAATTGACAAGAACCACTAAAAGTTCTTGTATTTCAGGATAAAATCTGACCCGATTAAAGAAAAAACTTCTCGCTCGCTGAAATATGTTCATTTGCTGAAAATCAACAAAACCACGAAAAGTTCTTGTATTTGAAGATAAAATCTTTTTGCTTTGAAGATGAAAGATCTCGGTGACTGAAATAAGTTCATTGGATGAAAACCAACAAAAATTGACAAGAACCACAAAAGTTCTTGTATTTTAAGATAAAATCTGACGCTATTAAAGAAAAAACTTCGAGCTCGCTGAAATATGTTCATTTGCTGAAAATCAACAAAACCACGAAAAGTTCTTGTATTTGAAGATAAAATCATTTTGCTTTGAAGAAGAAAGATCTCGCTGACTGAAATAAGTTCATCAGATGAAAACCAACAAAAATTGACAAGAACCACGAAAAGTTCTTGTATTTCAGGATAAAATCTGACGCTATTAAAGAAAAAACTTCCAGCTCGCTGAAATATGTTCATTTGCTGAAAATCAACAAAACCACGAAACGTTCTTGTATTTGAAGATAGAATCTGTTTGCTTGGAAGAAGAAAGATCTAGGTGACTGAAATAAGTTCATTGGATGAAAACCAACAAAAATTGACAGGAATCACGAAAAGTTCTTGTATTTTAAGATAAAATCTGACGCTATTAAAGAAAAAACTTCTCCCTCGCTGAAATATGTTCATTTGCTGAAAACCAACAAAACCACGAAAAGTTCTTGTATTTGAAGATAAAATCATTTTGCTTTGAAGAAGAAAGATCTCGCTGACTGAAATAAGTTCATCAGATGAAAACCAACAAAAATTGACAAGAACCACGAAAAGTTCTTGTATTTCAGGATAAAATCTGACGCTATTAAAGAAAAAACTTCTCGCTCGCTGAAATATGTTCATTTGCTGAAAATCAACAAAACCACGAAAAGTTCTTCTTTTGAAGATAAAATCTTTTTGCTTTGAAGAAGAAAGATCTAGGTGACTGAAATAAGTTCATTGGATGAAAACCAACAAAAATTGACAAGAACCACGAAAAGTTCTTGTATTTTAAGATAAAATCTGACGCTATTAAAGAAAATACTTCGTCCTCGCTGAAATATGTTCATTTGCTGAAAATCAACAATACCACGAAAAGTTCTTGTATTTGAAGATAAAATCTTTTTGGTTTCAAGAAGAAAGATCGAGGTGACTGAAATAAGTTCATTCGATGAAAATCAACAAAAATTGACAAGAACCACGAAAAGTTCTTGTATTTTAAGATAAAATCTGACGCTATTAAAGAAAAAACTTCTCGCTCGCTGAAATATGTTCATTTGCTGAAAATCAACAAAACCACGAAAAGTTCTTGTATTTGAAGATAGAATCTATTTGCTTTGAAGAAGAAAGATCGAGGTGACTGAAATAAGTTCATTGGATGAAAACCAACAAAAATTGACAAGAACCACGAAAAGTTCTTGTATTTTAAGATAAAATCTGACGCTATTAAAGAAATTACTTCTCCCTCGCTGAACTATGTTCATTTGCTGAAAATCAACAAAACCACGAAAAGTTCTTCTATTTGAAGATAAAATCTTTTTGCTTTGACGAAGAAAGATCGAGCTGACTGAAATAAGTTCATCAGATGAAAACCAACAAAAATTGACAAAAACCACGAAAAGTTCTTGTATTTTAAGATAAAATCTGACGCTATTGAAGAAAAAACTTCCAGCTCGCTGAAATATGGTCATTTAATGAAAATCAACAAAACCACAAAAAGTTCTTGTATTTGAAGATAAAATCTTCTTGCTTTGAAGAAGAAAGATCCAGCTGACTGAAATAGGTTCATCAGATGAAAATCAACAAAAATTGACAAGAACCACGAAAAGTTCTTGTATTTTAAGATAAAATCTGACGCTATTAAAGAAAAAACTTCCAGCTCGCTGAAATATGTTCATTTGCTGAAAATCAACAAAACCACGAAAAGTTCTTCTTTTGAAGATAAAATCTTTTTGCTTTGAAGAAGAAAGATCTAGGTGACTGAAATAAGTTCATTGGATGAAAACCAACAAAAATTGACAAGAACCACGAAAAGTTCTTGTATTTTAAGATAAAATCTGACGCTATTAAAGAAAATACTTCGTCCTCGCTGAAATATGTTCATTTGCTGAAAATCAACAAAACCACGAAAAGTTCTTGTATTTGAAGATAAAATCTTTTTGCTTTCAAGAAGAAAGATCGAGGTGACTGAAATAAGTTCATTAGATGAAAATCAACAAAAATTGACAAGAACCACGAAAAGTTCTTGTATTTTAAGATAAAATCTGACGCTATTAAAGAAAAAACTTCTCGCTCGCTGAAATATGTTCATTTGCTGAAAATCAACAAAACCACGAAAATTTCTTGTATTTGAAGATAGAATCTATTTGCTTTGAAGAAGAAAGATCGAGGTGACTGAAATAAGTTCATTGGATGAAAACCAACAAAAATTGACAAGAACCACGAAAAGTTCTTGTATTTTAAGATAAAATCTGACGCTATTAAAGAAATTACTTCTCCCTCGCTGAACTCTGTTCATTTGCTGAAAATCAACAAAACCACGAAAAGTTCTTGTATTTGAAGATAAAATCTTTTTGCTTTGACGAAGAAAGATCGAGCTGACTGAAATAAGTTCATCAGATGAAAACCAACAAAAATTGACAAAAACCACGAAAAGATCTTGTATTTTAAGATAAAATCTGACGCTATTGAAGAAAAAACTTCCAGCTCGCTGAAATATGGTCATTTAATGAAAATCAACAAAACCACAAAAAGTTCTTGTATTTGAAGATAGAATCTTCTTGGTTTGAAGAAGAAAGATCCAGCTGACTGAAATAGGTTCATCAGATGAAAATCAACAAAAATTGACAAGAACCACGAAAAGTTCTTGTATTTTAAGATAAAATCTGACGCTATTAAAGAAAAAACTTCCAGCTCGCTGAAATATGGTCATTTGCTGAAAATCAACAAAACCACGAAAAGTTCTTCTTTTGAAGATAAAATCTTTTTGCTTTGAAGAAGAAAGATCTAGGTGACTGAAATAAGTTCATTGGATGAAAACCAACAAAAATTGACAAGAACCACGAAAAGTTCTTGTATTTTAAGATAAAATCTGACGCTATGAAAGAAAATACTTCGTCCTCGCTGAAATATGTTCATTTGCTGAAAATCAACAAAACCACGAAAAATTCTTGTATTTGAAGATAAAATCATTTTGCTTTGAAGAAGAAAGATCTCGCTGACTGAAATAAGTTCATCAGATGAAAACCAACAAAAATTGACAAGAACCACGAAAAGTTCTTGTATTTCAGGATAAAATCTGACGCTATTAAAGAAAAAACTTCTCACTCGCTGAAATATGTTCATTTGCTGAAAATCAACAAAACCATGAAAAGTTCTTGTATTTGAAGATAGAATCTGTTTGCTTGGAAGAAGAAAGATCTAGGTGACTGAAATAAGTTCATTGGATGAAAACCAACAAAAATTGACAGGAACCACGAAAAGTTCTTGTATTTTAAGATAAAATCTGACGCTATTAAAGAAAAAACTTCTCCCTCGCTGAAATATGTTCATTTGCTGAAAACCAACAAAACCACAAAAAGTTCTTGTATTTGAAGATAAAATGTTTTTGCTTTGAAGAAGAAAGATCTAGGTGACTGAAATAAGTTCATTGGATGAAAACCAACAAAAATTGACAAGAACCACGAAAAGTTCTTGTATTTTAAGATAAAATCTGACGCTATTAAAGAAAAAACTTCTCCCTCACTGAAATATGTTCATTTGCTGAAAACCAACAAAACCACGAAAAGTTCTTGTATTTGAAGATAAAATCTTTTTGCTTTGAAGAAGAAAGATCCAGCTGACTGAAACAAGTTCATTCGATGAAAACCAACAAAAATTGAGAAGAACCACGAAAGGAATTTGTATTTTAAGATAAAATCTGACGCTAATAAAGAAAAAACTTCGAGCTCGCTGAAATATGTTCACTTGCTGAAAATCAACAAAACCACGAAAAGTTCTTGTATTTGAAGATAGAATCTGTTTGCTTGGAAGAAGAAAGATCTCGGTGACTGAAATAAGTTCATTGGATGAAAACCAACAAAAATTGACAGGAACCACGAAAAGTTCTTGTATTTTAAGATAAAATCTGACGCTATTAAAGAAAAAACTTCTCCCTCGCTGAAATATGTTCATTTGCTGAAAATCAACAAAACCACGAAAAGTTCTTGTATTTGAAGATAAAATCATTTTGCTTTGAAGAAGAAAGATCTCGCTGACTGAAATAAGTTCATCAGATGAAAACCAACAAAAATTGACAAGAACCACGAAAAGTTCTTGTATTTCAGGATAAAATCTGACGCCATTAAAGAAAAAAACTTCTCGCTCGCTGAAATATGTTCATTTGCTGAAAATCAACAAAACCACGAAAAGTTCTTGTATTTGAAGATAGAATCTATTTGCTTTGAAGAAGAAAGATCGAGGTGACTGAAATAAGTTCATTGGATGAAAACCAACAAAAATTGACAAGAACCACGAAAAGTTCTTGTATTTTAAGATAAAATCTGACGCTATTAAAGAAATTACTTCTCCCTCGCTGAACTATGTTCATTTGCTGAAAATCAACAAAACCACGAAAAGTTCTTGTATTTGAAGATAAAATCTTTTTGCTTTGAAGAAGAAAGATCCAGCTGACTGAAATAAGTTGATCAGATGAAAACCAACAAAAATTGACAAGAACCACGAAAAGTTCTTGTATTTCAGGATAAAATCTGACGCCATTAAAGAAAAAAACTTCTCGCTCGCTGAAATATGTTCATTTGCTGAAAATCAACAAAACCACGAAAAGTTCTTGTATTTGAAGATAGAATCTATTTGCTTTGAAGAAGAAAGATCGAGGTGACTGAAATAAGTTCATTGGATGAAAACCAACAAAAATTGACAAGAACCACGAAAAGTTCTTGTATTTTAAGATAAAATCTGACGCTATTAAAGAAATTACTTCTCCCTCGCTGAACTATGTTCATTTGCTGAAAATCAACAAAACCACGAAAAGTTCTTGTATTTGAAGATAAAATCTTTTTGCTTTGAAGAAGAAAGATCCAGCTGACTGAAATAAGTTGATCAGATGAAAACCAACAAAAATTGACAAGAACCACAAAAAGTTCTTGCATTTGAAGATAAAATCTTGCGCTATGAAAGAAAAAACTTCAAGCTCGCTGAAATATGTTCATTTGCTGAAAATCAACAAAACCACGAAAAGTTCTTGTATTTGAAGATAAAATCTTTTTGCTTTGAGGAAGAAAGATCCAGCTGAATGAAATAAGTTCATCAGATGAAAATCAACAAAAATTGACAAGAACCACGAAAAGTTCTTGTATTTTAAGATAAAATCTGACGCTGTTAAAGAAAAAACTTCTCGCTCGCTGAAATATGGTCATTTGCTGAAAATCAACAAAACCACGAAAAGTTCTTGTATTTGAAGATAAAATCTTTTTGCTTTGAAGAAGAAAGTTCGAGGTGACTGAAATAAGTTCATTGGATGAAAACCAACAAAAATTGACAAGAACCACGAAAAGTTCTTGTATTTTAAGATAAAATCTTGCGCTATGAAAGAAAAAGCTACTCGCTCGCTGAAATATGTTCATTTTCTGAAAATCAACAAAACCACGAAAAGTTCTTGTATTTGAAGATAAAATCTTGCGCTATTAAAGAAAAAACTTCAAGCTCTCTGAAATGTGTTCATTTGCTGAAAATCAACAAAACCACGAAAAGTTCTTGTATTTGAAGATAAAATCTTTTTGCTTTGAAGAAGAAAGATCTTGCTGACTGAAATAAGTTCATTAGATGAAAACCAACAAAAATTGACAAGAACCACGAAAAGTTCTTGTATTTTAGGATAAAATCTGACGCTATTAAAGAAAAAACTTCTCGCTCGCTGAAATATGTTCATTTGCTGAAAATCAACAAAACCACGAAAAGTTCTTGTATTTGAAGATAGAATCTTTTTGCTTTGAAGAAGAAAGATCCAGGTCACTGAAATAAGTTCATCAGATGAAAACCAACAAAAATTGACAAGAACCACGAAAAGTTCTTGTATTTTAAGATAAAATCTTGCGCTATTAAAGAAAAAACTTCCAGCTCGCTGAAATATGTTCATTCGCTGAAAACCAACAAAACCACGAAAAGTTCTTGTATTTGAAGATATAATCTTTTTGCTTTGAAGAAGAAAGATCCAGGTGACTGAAATAAGTTCATTGGATGAAAACCAACAAAAATTGACAAGAACCACGAAAAGTTCTTGTATTTTAAGATAAAATCTGACGCTTTTAAAGAAATAACTTCTCCCTCGCTGAACGATGTTCATTTGCTGAAAATCAACAAAACCACGAAAAGTTCTTGTATTTGAAGATAAAATCTGACGCTATTAAAGAAAAAACTTCTCGCTCGCTGAAATATGTTCATTTGCTGAAAATCAACAAAACCACGAAAAGTTCTTGTATTTGAAGATAGAATCTTTTTGGTTTGAAGAAGAAAGATCCAGGTCACTGAAATAAGTTCATCAGATGAAAACCAACAAAAATTGACAAGAACCACGAAAAGTTCTTGTATTTTAAGATAAAATCTTGCGCTATTAAAGAAAAAACTTCCAGCTCGCTGAAATATGTTCATTTGCTGAAAACCAACAAAACCACGAAAAGTTCTTGTATTTGAAGATAAAATCTTTTTGCTTTGAAGAAGAAAGCTCTAGGTGACTGAAATAAGTTCATTCGATGAAAACCAACAAAAAATGAGAAGAACCACGAAAGGAACTTGTATTTTAAGATAAAATCTGACGCTATTAAAGAAAAAACTTCTTGCTCGCTGAAATATGTTCATTTTCTGAAAATCAACAAAACCACGAAAAGTTCTTGTATTTGAAGATAAAATCTTGCGCTATTAAAGAAAAAACTTCAAGCTCTCTGAAATGTGTTCATTTGCTGAAAATCAACAAAACCACGAAAAGTTCTTGTATTTGAAGATAAAATCTTTTTGCTTTGAAGAAGAAAGATCCAGCTGACTGAAATAAGTTCATTGGATGAAAACCAACAAAAATTGACAAGAACCACGAAAAGTTCTTGTATTTTAAGATAAAGTCTTGCGCTATGAAAGAAAAAGCTTCCAGCTCGCTGAAATATGGTCATTTGCTGAAAATCAACAAAACCACGAAAAGTTCTTGTATTTGAAGATAAAATCTTTTTGCTTTGAAGAAGAAAGATCGAGGTGACTGAAATAAGTTCGTTGGATGAAAACCAACAAAAATTGACAAGAACCACGAAAAGTTCTTGTATTTTAAGATAAAGTCTTGCGCTATGAAAGAAAAAACTTCGAGCTCGCTGAAATATGTTCATTTGCTGAAAATCAACAAAACCACGAAATGTTCTTGTATTTGAAGATAAAATCTTTTTGCTTTGAAGAAGAAAGATCTTGCTGACTGAAATAAGTTCATTAGATGAAAACCAACAAAAATTGACAAGAACCACGAAAAGTTCTTGTATTTTAGGATAAAATCTGACGCTATTAAAGAAAAAACTTCTCGCTCGCTGAAATATGTTCATTTGCTGAAAATCAACAAAACCACGAAAAGTTCTTGTATTTGAAGATAGAATCTTTTTGCTTTGAAGAAGAAAGATCCAGGTCACTGAAATAAGTTCATCAGATGAAAACCAACAAAAATTGACAAGAACCACGAAAAGTTCTTGTATTTTAAGATAAAATCTTGCGCTATTAAAGAAAAAACTTCCAGCTCGCTGAAATATGTTCATTCGCTGAAAACCAACAAAACCACAAAAAGTTCTTGTATTTGAAGATATAATCTTTTTGCTTTGAAGAAGAAAGATCCAGGTGACTGAAATAAGTTCATTGGATGAAAACCAACAAAAATTGACAAGAACCACGAAAAGTTCTTGTATTTTAAGATAAAATCTGACGCTTTTAAAGAAATAACTTCTCCCTCGCTGAACGATGTTCATTTGCTGAAAATCAACAAAACCACGAAAAGTTCTTGTATTTGAAGATAAAATCTTTTTGCTTTGAAGAAGGAAGATCCAGCTGACTGAAATAAGTTCATTAGATGAAAACCAACAAAAATTGACAAGAACCACGAAAAGTTCTTGTATTTTAAGATAAAATCTTGCGCTATTAAAGAAAAACCTTCAAGTTCGCTGAAATATGTTCATTTGCTGAAAATCAACAAAACCACGAAAAGTTCTTTTATTTGAAGATAAAATCTTTTTGCTTTGAAGAAGAAAGATCCAGCTGACTGAAATAAGTTCATCAGATGAAAATCAACAAAAATTGACAAGAACCACGAAAAGTTCTTGTATTTCAAGATAAAATCTGATGCTATTAAAGAAAAAACTTCTCGCTCGCTGAAATATGGTCATTTGCTGAAAATCAACAAAACCACGAAAAGTTCTTGTATTTGAAGATAAAATCTTTTTGCTTTGAAGAAGAAAGATCGAGGTGACTGAAATAAGTTCATTGGATGAAAACCAACAAAAATTGACAAGAACCACGAAAAGTTCTTGTATTTTAAGATAAAATCTTGCGCTATGAAAGAAAAAGCTTCTCGCTCGCTGAAATATGTTCATTTGCTGAAAATCAACAAAACCACGAAAAGTTCTTGTATTTGAAGATAAAATCTTTTTGCTTTGAAGAAGAAAGATCCAGCTGACTGAAATAAGTTCATCAGATGAAAATCAACAAAAATTGACAAGAACCACGAAAAGTTCTTGTATTTTAAGATAAAATCTGACGCTATTAAAGAAAAAACTTCTAGCTCGCTGAAATATGGTCATTTGCTGAAAATCAACAAAACCACGAAAAGTTCTTGTATTTGAAGATAAAATCTTTTTGCTTTGAAGAAGAAAGATCGAGGTGACTGAAATAAGTTCATTGGATGAAAACCAACAAAAATTGACAAGAACCACGAAAAGTTCTTGTATTTTAAGATAAAATCTTGCACTATGAAAGAAAAAACTTCTCGCTCGCTGAAATATGTTCATTTGCTGAAAATCAACAAAACCACGAAAAGTTCTTGTATTTGAAGATAAAATCTTTTTGCTTTGAAGAAGAAAGATCTGGCTGACTGAAATAAGTTCATCAGATGAAAACCAACAAAAATTGACAAGAACCACGAAAAGTTCTTGTATTTTAGGATAAAATCTGACGCTATTAAAGAAAAAACTTCTCGCTCGCTGAAATATGTTCATTTGCTGAAAATCAACAAAACCACGAAAAGTTCTTGTATTTGAAGATAAAATCTTTTTGCTTTGAAGAAGAAAGATCCAGGTCACTGAAATATGTTCATCAGATGAAAACCAACAACAATTGACAAGAACCACGAAAAGTTCTTGTATTTTAAGATAAAATCTTGCGCTATTAAAGAAAAAACTTCAAGCTCGCTGAAATATGTTCATTTGCTGAAAATCAACAAAACCACGAAAAGTTCTAGTATTTGAAGATAAAATCTTTTTGCTTTGAAGAAGAAAGATCCAGCTGACTGAAATAAGTTCATTCGATGAAAACCAACAAAAATTGATAAGAACCACGAAAAGTTCTTGTATTTTAAGATAAAATCTGAAGCTATTAAAGAAAAACTTCTTGCTCGCTGAAATATGTTCATTTGCTGAAAATCAACAAAACCACGAAAAGTTCTTGTATTTGAAGATAAAATCTTTTTGCTTTGAAGAAGAAAGATCGAGGTGACTGAAATAAGTTCATTCGATGAAAACCAACAAAAATTGACAAGAACCACGAAAAGTTCTTGTATTTTAAGATAAAATCTGACGCTATTAAAGAAAAAACTTCTCCCTCGCTGAAATATGTTCATTTGCTGAAAATCAACAAAACCACGAAAAGTTCTTGTATTTGAAGATAAAATCTTTTTGCTTTGAAGAAGAAAGATCGAGGTGACTGAAATAAGTTCATTCGATCAACACCAACAAAAATTGACAAGAACCACGAAAAGTTCTTGTATTTTAAGATAAAATCTGAAGCTATTAAAGAAAAAACTTCTCGCTCGCTGAAATATGTTCATTTGCTGAAAATCAACAAAACCACAAAAAGTTCTTGTATTTGAAGATAAAATCTTTTTGCTTTGAAGAAGAATGATCTAGCTGAATGAAATAAGTTCATTCGATCAACACCAACAAAAATTGACAAGAACCACGAAAAGTTCTTGTATTTTAAGATGAAATCTGACGCTATTAATGAAAAAACTTCCAGCTCGCTGAAATATGTTCATTTGCTGAAAATCAACAAAACCACGAAAAGTTCTAGTATTTGAAGATAAAATCTTTTTGCTTTGAAGAAGAAAGATCTCGCTGACTGAAATAAGTTCATCATATGAAAACCAACAAAAATTGACAAGAACCACGAAAAGTTCTTGTATTTCAGGATTAAATCTGACGCTATTAAAGAAAAAACTTCTCGCTCGCTGAAATATGTTCATTTGCTGAAAATCAACAAAACCACGAAAAGTTCTTTTATTTGAAGATAAAATCTTTTTGCTTTGAAGAAGAAAGATCCAGCTGACTGAAATAAGTTCATCAGATGAAAATCAACAAAAATTGACAAGAACCACGAAAAGTTCTTGTATTTTAAGATAAAATCTGATGCTATTAAAGAAAAAACTTCTCGCTCGCTGAAATATGGTCATTTGCTGAAAATCAACAAAACCACGAAAAGTTCTTGTATTTGAAGATAAAATCTTTTTGCTTTGAAGAAGAAAGATCGAGGTGACTGAAATAAGTTCATTGGATGAAAACCAACAAAAATTGACAAGAACCACGAAAAGTTCTTGTATTTTAAGATAAAATCTTGCGCTATGAAAGAAAAAGCTTCTCGCTCGCTGAAATATGTTCATTTGCTGAAAATCAACAAAACCACGAAAAGTTCTTGTATTTGAAGATAAAATCTTTTTGCTTTGAAGAAGAAAGATCCAGCTGACTGAAATAAGTTCATCAGATGAAAATCAACAAAAATTGACAAGAACCACGAAAAGTTCTTGTATTTTAAGATAAAATCTGACGCTATTAAAGAAAAAACTTCTAGCTCGCTGAAATATGGTCATTTGCTGAAAATCAACAAAACCACGAAAAGTTCTTGTATTTGAAGATAAAATCTTTTTGCTTTGAAGAAGAAAGATCGAGGTGACTGAAATAAGTTCATTGGATGAAAACCAACAAAAATTGACAAGAACCACGAAAAGTTCTTGTATTTTAAGATAAAATCTTGCACTATGAAAGAAAAAACTTCTCGCTCGCTGAAATATGTTCATTTGCTGAAAATCAACAAAACCACGAAAAGTTCTTGTATTTGAAGATAAAATCTTTTTGCTTTGAAGAAGAAAGATCTGGCTGACTGAAATAAGTTCATCAGATGAAAACCAACAAAAATTGACAAGAACCACGAAAAGTTCTTGTATTTTAGGATAAAATCTGACGCTATTAAAGAAAAAACTTCTCGCTCGCTGAAATATGTTCATTTGCTGAAAATCAACAAAACCACGAAAAGTTCTTGTATTTGAAGATAAAATCTTTTTGCTTTGAAGAAGAAAGATCCAGGTCACTGAAATATGTTCATCAGATGAAAACCAACAACAATTGACAAGAACCACGAAAAGTTCTTGTATTTTAAGATAAAATCTTGCGCTATTGAAGAAAAAACTTCTCGCTCGCTGAAATATGTTCATTTGCTGAAAATCAACAAAACCACGAAAAGTTCTAGTATTTGAAGATAAAATCTTTTTGCTTTGAAGAAGAAAGATCCAGCTGACTGAAATAAGTTCATTCGATGAAAACCAACAAAAATTGATAAGAACCACGAAAAGTTCTTGTATTTTAAGATAAAATCTGAAGCTATTAAAGAAAAACTTCTTGCTCGCTGAAATATGTTCATTTGCTGAAAATCAACAAAACCACGAAAAGTTCTTGTATTTGAAGATAAAATCTTTTTGCTTTGAAGAAGAAAGATCGAGGTGACTGAAATAAGTTCATTCGATGAAAACCAACAAAAATTGACAAGAACCACGAAAAGTTCTTGTATTTTAAGATAAAATCTGACGCTATTAAAGAAAAAACTTCTCCCTCGCTGAAATATGTTCATTTGCTGAAAATCAACAAAACCACGAAAAGTTCTTGTATTTGAAGATAAAATCTTTTTGCTTTGAAGAAGAAAGATCGAGGTGACTGAAATAAGTTCATTCGATCAACACCAACAAAAATTGATACGAACCACGAAAAGTTCTTGTATTTTAAGATAAAATCTGAAGCTATTAAAGAAAAAACTTCTCGCTCGCTGAAATATGTTCATTTGCTGAAAATCAACAAAACCACAAAAAGTTCTTGTATTTGAAGATAAAATCTTTTTGCTTTGAAGAAGAATGATCTAGCTGAATGAAATAAGTTCATTCGATCAACACCAACAAAAATTGACAAGAACCACGAAAAGTTCTTGTATTTTAAGATGAAATCTGACGCTATTAATGAAAAAACTTCCAGCTCGCTGAAATATGTTCATTTGCTGAAAATCAACAAAACCACGAAAAGTTCTAATATTTGAAGATAAAATCTTTTTGCTTTGAAGAAGAAAGATCTCGCTGACTGAAATAAGTTCATCAGATGAAAACCAACAAAAATTGACAAGAACCACGAAAAGTTCTTGTATTTCAGGATTAAATCTGACGCTATTAAAGAAAAAACTTCTCGCTCGCTGAAATATGTTCATTTGCTGAAAATCAACAAAACCACGAAAAGTTCTTGTATTTGAAGATAAAATCTTTTTGCTTTGAAGAAGAAAGATCCAGCTGACTGAAATAAGTTCATTCGATGAAAACCAACAAAAATTGATAAGAACCATGAAAAGTTCTTGTATTTTAAGATAAAATCTGACGCTATTAAAGAAAAACTTCTTGCTCGCTGAAATATGTTCATTTGCTGAAAATCAACAAAACCACGAAAAGTTCTTGTATTTGAAGATAAAATCTTTTTGCTTTGAAGAAGAAAGATCGAGGTGACTGAAATAAGTTCATTCGATCAAAACCAACAACAATTGACAAGAACCACGAAAAGTTCTTGTATTTTAAGATAAAATCTGAGGCTATTAAAGAAAAAACTTCTCACTCGCTGAAATATGTTCATTTGCTGAAAATCAACAAAACCACGAAAAGTTCTTGTATTTGAAGATAAAATCTTTTTGCTTTGAAGAAGAAAGATCGAGGTGACTGAAATAAGTTCATTCGATCAACACCAACAAAAATTGACAAGAACCACGAAAAGTTCTTGTATTTTAAGATAAAATCTTGCTCTATTAAAGAAAAAACTTCTCGCTCGCTGAAATATGTTCATTTGCTGAAAATCAACAAAACCGCAAAAAGTTCTTGTATTTGAAGATAAAATCTTTTTGCTTTGAAGAAGAATGATCTAGCTGAATGAAATAAGTTCATTCGATCAACACCAACAAAAATTGACAAGAAACACGAGAAGTTCTTGTATTTTTAGATGAAATCTGACGCTATTAATGAAAAAACTTCCAGCTCGCTGAAATATGTTCATTTGCTGAAAATCAACAAAACCACGAAAAGTTCTTGTATTTGAAGATAAAATCTTTTTGCTTTGAAGAAGAAAGATCGAGGTGACTGAAATAAGTTCATTCGATCAAAACCAACAACAATTGACAAGAACCACGAAAAGTTCTTGTATTTTAAGATAAAATCTGAGGCTATTAAAGAAAAAACTTCTCACTCGCTGAAATATGTTCATTTGCTGAAAATCAACAAAACCACGAAAAGTTCTTGTATTTGAAGATAAAATCTTTTTGCTTTGAAGAAGAAAGATCGAGGTGACTGAAATAAGTTCATTCGATCAACACCAACAAAAATTGACAAGAACCACGAAAAGTTCTTGTATTTTAAGATAAAATCTTGCTCTATTAAAGAAAAAACTTCTCGCTCGCTGAAATATGTTCATTTGCTGAAAATCAACAAAACCGCAAAAAGTTCTTGTATTTGAAGATAAAATCTTTTTGCTTTGAAGAAGAATGATCTAGCTGAATGAAATAAGTTCATTCGATCAACACCAACAAAAATTGACAAGAAACACGAGAAGTTCTTGTATTTTTAGATGAAATCTGACGCTATTAATGAAAAAACTTCCAGCTCGCTGAAATATGTTCATTTGCTGAAAATCAACAAAACCACGAAAAGTTCTAGTATTTGAAGATAAAATCTTTTTGCTTTGAAGAAGAAAGATCGAGGTGACTGAAATAAGTTCATTCGATGAAAACCAACAAAAATTGACAAGAACCACGAAAAGTTCTTGTATTTTAAGATAAAATCTGAGGCGATTAAAGAAAAAACTTCTCCCTCGCTGAAATATGTTCATTTGCTGAAAATCAACAAAACCACGAAAAGTTCTTGTATTTGAAGATAAAATCTTTTTGCTTTGAAGAAGAAAGATCTAGCTGACTGAAATAAGTTCATTCGATGAAAACCAACAAAAATTGATAAGAACCACGAAAAGTTCTTGTATTTTAAGATAAAATCTTTTTGCTTTGAAGAAGAAAGATCGAGGTGACTGAAATAAGTTCATTCGATGAAAACCAACAAAAATTGACAAGAACCACGAAAAGTTCTTGTATTTTAAGATAAAATCTGAGGCTATTAAAGAAAAAACTTCTCCCTCGCTGAAATATGTTCATTTGCTGAAAATCAACAAAACCACGAAAAGTTCTTGTATTTGAAGATAAAATCTTTTTGCTTTGAAGAAGAAAGATCTAGCTGACTGAAATAAGTTCATTCGATCAACACCAACAAAAATTGACAAGAACCACGAAAAGTTCTTGTATTTTAAGATAAAATCTGAAGCTATTAAAGAAAAAACTTCTCGCTCGCTGAAATATGTTCATTTGCTGAAAATCAACAAAACCACAAAAAGTTCTTGTATTTGAAGATAAAATCTTTTTGCTTTGAAGAAGAATGATCTAGCTGACTGAAATAAGTTCATTCGATCAACACCAACAAAAATTGACAAGAACCACGAAAAGTTCTTGTATTTTAAGATGAAATCTGACGCTATTAATGAAAAAACTTCCAGCTCGCTGAAATATGTTCATTTGCTGAAAATCAACAAAACCACGAAAAGTTCTTGTATTTGAAGATAAAATCTTTTTGCTTTGAAGAAGAAAGATCGAGGTGACTGAAATAAGTTCATCAGATGAAAACCAACAAAAATTGACAAGAACCACGAAAAGTTCTTTTATTTGAAGATAAAATCTTTTTGCTTTGAAGAAGAAAGATCCAGCTGACTGAAATAAGTTCATCAGATGAAAATCAACAAAAATTGACAAGAACCACGAAAAGTTCTTGTATTTTAAGATAAAATCTGATGCTATTAAAGAAAAAACTTCTAGCTCGCTGAAATATGGTCATTTGCTGAAAATCAACAAAACCACGAAAAGTTCTTGTATTTGAAGATAAAATCTTTTTGCTTTGAAGAAGAAAGATCGAGGTGACTGAAATAAGTTCATTGGATGAAAACCAACAAAAATTGACAAAAACCACGAAAAGTTCTTGTATTTTAAGATAAAATCTTACGCTATGAAAGAAAAAGCTTCTCGCTCGCTGAAATATGTTCATTTGCTGAAAATCAACAAAACCACGAAAAGTTCTTGTATTTGAAGATAAAATCTTTTTGCTTTGAAGAAGAAAGATCCAGCTGACTGAAATAAGTTCATCAGATGAAAATCAACAAAAATTGACAAGAACCACGAAAAGTTCTTGTATTTTAAGATAAAATCTGACGCTATTAAAGAAAAAACTTCTAGCTCGCTGAAATATGGTCATTTGCTGAAAATCAACAAAACCACGAAAAGTTCTTGTATTTGAAGATAACATCTTTTTGCTTTGAAGAAGAAAGATCGAGGTGACTGAAATAAGTTCATTGGATGAAAACCAACAAAAATTGACAAGAACCACGAAAAGTTCTTGTATTTTAAGATAAAATCTTGCGCTATGAAAGAAAAAACTTCTCGCTCGCTGAAATATGTTCATTTGCTGAAAATCAACAAAACCACGAAAAGTTCTTGTATTTGAACATAAAATCTTTTTGCTTTGAAGAAGAAAGATCTGGCTGACTGAAATAAGTTCATCAGATGAAAACCAACAAAAATTGACAAGAACCACGAAAAGTTCTTGTATTTTAGGATAAAATCTGACGCTATTAAAGAAAAAACTTCTCGCTCGCTGAAATATGTTCATTTGCTGAAAATCAACAAAACCACGAAAAGTTCTTGTATTTGAAGATAAAATCTTTTTGCTTTGAAGAAGAAAGATCCAGGTCACTGAAATAAGTTCATCAGATGAAAACCAACAACAATTGACAAGAACCACGAAAAGTTCTTGTATTTTAAGATAAAATCTTGCGCTATTAAAGAAAAAACTACAAGCTCGCTGAAATATGTTCATTTGCTGAAAATCAACAAAACCACGAAAAGTTCTAGTATTTGAACATAAAATCTTTTTGCTTTGAAGAAGAAAGATCCAGCTGACTGAAATAAGTTCATTCGATGAAAACCAACAAAAATTGATAAGAACCACGAAAAGTTCTTGTATTTTAAGATAAAATCTGACGCTATTAAAGAAAAACTTCTTGCTCGCTGAAATATGTTCATTTGCTGAAAATCAACAAAACCACGAAAAGTTCTTGTATTTGAAGATAAAATCTTTTTGCTTTGAAGAAGAAAGATCGAGGTGACTGAAATAAGTTCATTCGATGAAAACCAATAAAAATTGACAAGAACCACGAAAAGTTCTTGTATTTTAAGATAAAATCTGAGGCTATTAAAGAAAAAACTTCTCCCTCGCTGAAATATGTTCATTTGCTGAAAATCAACAAAACCACGAAAAGTTCTTGTATTTGAAGATAAAATCTTTTTGCTTTGAAGAAGAAAGATCGAGGTGACTGAAATAAGTTCATTCGATCAACACCAACAAAAATTGACAAGAACCACGAAAAGTTCTTGTATTTTAAGATAAAATCTGAAGCTATTAAAGAAAAAACTTCTCGCTCGCTGAAATATGTTCATTTGCTGAAAATCAACAAAACCACAAAAAGTTCTTGTATTTGAAGATAAAATCTTTTTGCTTTGAAGAAGAATGATCGAGCTGAATGAAATAAGTTCATTCGATCAACACCAACAAAAATTGACAAGAACCACGAAAAGTTCTTGTATTTTAAGATGAAATCTGACGCTATTAATGAAAAAACTTCCAGCTCGCTGAAATATGTTCATTTGCTGAAAATCAACAAAACCACGAAAAGTTCTTGTATTTGAAGATAAAATCTTTTTGCTTTGAAGAAGAAAGATCGAGGTGACTGAAATAAGTTCATCAGATGAAAACCAACAAAAATTGACAAGAACCACGAAAAGTTCTTGTATTTCAGGATTAAATCTGACGCTATTAAAGAAAAAACTTCTCGCTCGCTGAAATATGTTCATTTGCTGAAAATCAACAAAACCACGAAAAGTTCTTGTATTTGAAGATAAAATCTTTTTGCTTTGAAGAAGAAAGATCCAGCTGACTGAAATAAGTTCATTCGATCAACACCAACAAAAATTGACAAGAACCACGAAAAGTTCTTGTATTTTAAGATAAAATCTGAAGCTATTAAAGAAAAAACTTCTCGCTCGCTGAAATATGTTCATTTGCTGAAAATCAACAAAACCACAAAAAGTTATTGTATTTGAAGATAAAATCTTTTTGCTTTGAAGAAGAATGATCTAGCTGAATGAAATAAGTTCATTCGATCAACACCAACAAAAATTGACAAGAACCACGAAAAGTTCTTGTATTTTAAGATGAAATCTGACGCTATTAATGAAAAAACTTCCAGCTCGCTGAAATATGTTCATTTGCTGAAAATCAACAAAACCACGAAAAGTTCTTGTATTTGAAGATAAAATCTTTTTGCTTTGAAGAAGAATGATCTAGCTGACTGAAATAAGTTCATTCGATCAACACCAACAAAAATTGACAAGAAACACGAAAAGTTCTTGAATTTTAAGATGAAATCTGACGCTATTAATGAAAAAACTTCCAGCTCGCTGAAATATGTTCATTTGCTGAAAATCAACAAAACCACGAAAAGTTCTTGTATTTGAAGATAAAATCTTTTTGCTTTGAAGAAGAAAGATCGAGGTGACTGAAATAAGTTGATCAGATGAAAACCAACAAAAATTGACAAGAACCACGAAAAGTTCTTGTATTTCAGGATTAAATCTGACGCTATTAAAGAAAAAACTTCTCGCTCGCTGAAATCTGTTCATTTGCTGAAAATCAACAAAACCACGAAAAGTTCTTGTATTTGAAGATAAAATCTTTTTGCTTTGAAGAAGGAAGATCCAGCTGACTGAAATAAGTTGATCAGATGAAAACCAACAAAAATTGACAAGAACCACGAAAAGTTCTTGTATTTTAAGATAAAATCTTGCGCTATTAAAGAAAAAACTTCAAGCTCGCTGAAATATGTTCATTTGCTGAAAATCAACAAAACCACGAAAAGTTCTTTTATTTGAAGATAAAATCTTTTTGCTTTGAAGAAGAAAGATCGAGGTGACTGAAATAAGTTCATTGGATGAAAACCAACAAAAATTGACAAGAACCACGAAAAGTTCTTGTATTTTAAGATAAAATCTTGCGCTATGAAAGAAAAAACTTCTCGCTCGCTGAAATATGTTCATTTGCTGAAAATCAACAAAACCACGAAAAGTTCTTGTATTTGAAGATAAAATCTTTTTGCCTTGAAGAAGAAAGATCTGGCTGACTGAAATAAGTTCATCAGATGAAAACCAACAAAAATTGACAAGAACCACGAAAAGTTCTTGTATTTTAGGATAAAATCTGACGCTATTAAAGAAAAAACTTCTCGCTCGCTGAAATATGTTCATTTGCTAAAAATCAACAAAACCACGAAAAGTTCTTGTATTTGAAGATAAAATCTTTTTGCTTTGAAGAAGAAAGATCCAGGTCAATGAAATAAGTTCATCAGATGAAAACCAACAAAAATTGACAAGAACCACGAAAAGTTCTTGTATTTTAAGATAAAATCTTGCGCTATTAAAGAAAAAACTTCAAGCTCGCTGAAATATGTTCATTTGCTGAAAATCAACAAAACCACGAAAAGTTCTTGTATTTGAAGATAAAATCTTTTTGCTTTGAAGAAGAAAGATCCAGCTGACTGAAATAAGTTCATTCGATCAACACCAACAAAAATTGACAAGAACCACGAAAAGTTCTTGTATTTTAAGATAAAATCTGAAGCTATTAAAGAAAAAACTTCTCGCTCGCTGAAATATGTTCATTTGCTGAAAATCAACAAAACCACAAAAAGTTCTTGTATTTGAAGATAAAATCTTTTTGCTTTGAAGAAGAATGATCTAGCTGACTGAAATAAGTTCATTCGATCAACACCAACAAAAATTGACAAGAACCACGAAAAGTTCTTGTATTTAAGATGAAATCTGACGCTATTAATGAAAAAACTTCCAGCTCGCTGAAATATGTTCATTTGCTGAAAATCAACAAAACCACGAAAAGTTCTTGTATTTGAAGATAAAATCTTTTTGCTTAGAAGAAGAAAGATCGAGGTGACTGAAATAAGTTCATCAGATGAAAACCAACAAAAATTGACAAGAACCACGAAAAGTTCTTGTATTTCAGGATTAAATCTGACGCTATTAAAGAAAAAACTTCTCGCTCGCTGAAATATGTTCATTTGCTGAAAATCAACAAAACCACGAAAAGTTCTTGTATTTGAAGATAAAATCTTTTTGCTTTGAAGAAGAAAGATCCAGCTGACTGAAATAAGTTCATTCGATGAAAACCAACAAAAATTGATAAGAACCACGAAAAGTTCTTGTATTTCAGGATTAAATCTGACGCTATTAAAGAAAAAACTTCTCGCTCGCTGAAATATGTTCATTTGCTGAAAATCAACAAAACCACGAAAAGTTCTTGTATTTGAAGATAAAATCTTTTTGCTTTGAAGAAGAAAGATCCAGCTGACTGAAATAAGTTCATTCGATGAAAACCAACAAAAATTGATAAGAACCACGAAAAGTTCTTGTATTTTAAGATAAAATCTGACGCTATTAAAGAAAAACTTCTTGCTCGCTGAAATATGTTCATTTGCTGAAAATCAACAAAACCACGAAAAGTTCTTGTATTTGAAGATAAAATCTTTTTGCTTTGAAGAAGAAAGATCGAGGTGACTGAAATAAGTTCATTCGATGAAAACCAACAAAAATTGACAAGCACCACGAAAAGTTCTTGTATTTTAAGATAAAATCTGAGGCTATTAAAGAAAAAACTTCTCCCTCGCTGAAATATGTTCATTTGCTGAAAATCAACAAAACCACGAAAAGTTCTTGTATTTGAAGATAAAATCTTTTTGCTTTGAAGAAGAAAGATCGAGGTGACTGAAATAAGTTCATTCGATCAACACCAACAAAAATTGACAAGAACCACGAAAAGTTCTTGTATTTTAAGATAAAATCTGAAGCTATTAAAGAAAAAACTTCAAGCTCGCTGAAATATGTTCATTTGCTGAAAATCAACAAAACCACGAAAAGTTCTTTTATTTGAAGATAAAATCTTTTTGCTTTGAAGAAGAAAGATCCAGCTGACTGTAATAAGTTCATCAGATGAAAATCAACAAAAATTGACAAGAACCACGAAAACTTCTTGTATTTTAAGATAAAATCTGATGCTATTAAAGAAAAAACTTCTAGCTCGCTGAAATATGGTCATTTGCTGAAAATCAACAAAACCACGAAAAGTTCTTGTATTTGAAGATAAAATCTTTTTGCTTTGAAGAAGAAAGATCGAGGTGACTGAAATAAGTTCATTGGATGAAAACCAACAAAAATTGACAAGAACCACGAAAAGTTCTTGTATTTTAAGATAAAATCTTGCGCTATGAAAGAAAAAGCTTCTCGCTCGCTGAAATATGTTAATTTGCTGAAAATCAACAAAACCACGAAAAGTTCTTGTATTTGAAGATAAAATCTTTTTGCTTTGAAGAAGAATGATCTAACTGACTGAAATAAGTTCATTCGATCAACACCAACAAAAATTGACAAGAACCACGAAAAGTTCTTGTATTTTAAGATGAAATCTGACGCTATTAATGAAAAAACTTCCAGCTCGCTGAAATATGTTCATTTGCTGAAAATCAACAAAACCACGAAAAGTTCTTGTATTTGAAGATAAAATCTTTTTCCTTTGAAGAAGAAAGATCTCGCTGACTGAAATAAGTTCATCAGATGAAAACCAACAAAAATTGACAAGAACCACGAAAAGTTCTTGTATTTTAAGATAAAATCTGAAGCTATTAAAGAAAAAACTTCCAGCTCGCTGAAATATGGTCATTTGCTGAAAATCAACAAAACCACGAAAAGTTCTTGTATTTGAAGATAAAATCTTTTTGATTTGAAGAAGAAAGATCGAGGTGACTGAAATAAGTTCATTAGATGAAAACCAACAAAAATTGACAAGAACCACGAAAAGTTCTTGTATTTTAAGATAAAATCTGAGGCTATTAAAGAAAAAACTTCCAGCTCGCTGAAATATGTTCATTTGCTGAAAATCAACAAAACCACGAAAAGTTCTTGTACTTGAAGATAAAATCTTTTTGCTTTGAAGAAGAAAGATCTCGCTGACTGAAATAAGTTGATCAGATGAAAACCAACAAAAATTGACAAGAACCACGAAAAGTTCTTGTATTTTAAGATAAAATCTTGCGCTATGAAAGAAAAAACTTCTCGCTCGCTGAAATATGTTCATTTGCTGAAAATCAACAAAACCACGAAAAGTTCTTGTATTTGAAGATAAAATCTTTTTGCTTTGAAGAAGAAAGATCTGGCTGACTGAAATAAGTTCATCAGATGAAAACCAACAAAAATTGACAAGAACCACGAAAAGTTCTTGTATTTTAGGATAAAATCTGACGCTATTAAAGAAAAAACTTCTCGCTCGCTGAAATATGTTCATTTGCTGAAAATCAACAAAACCACGAAAATTTCTTGTATTTGAAGATAAAATCTTTTTGCTTTGAAGAAGAAAGATCCAGTTCACTGAAATAAGTTCATCAGATGAAAACCAACAAAAATTGACAAGAACCACGAAACGTTCTTGTATTTTAAGATAAAATCTTGCGCTATTAAAGAAAAAACTTCAAGCTCGCTGAAATATGTTCATTTGCTGAAAATCAACAAAACCACGAAAAGTTCTTGTATTTGAAGATAAAATCTTTCTGCTTTGAAGAAGAAAGATCCAGCTGACTGAAATAAGTTCATTCGATGAAAACCAACAAAAATTGATAAGAACCACGAAAAGTTCTTGTATTTTTAGATAAATTCTGACGCTATTAAAGAAAAACTTCTTGCTCGCTGAAATATGTTCATTTGCTGAAAATCAACAAAACCACGAAAAGTTCTTGTATTTGAAGATAAAATCTTTTTGCTTTGAAGAAGAAAGATCGAGGTGACTGAAATAAGTTCATTCGATGAAAACCAACAAAAATTGACAAGAACCACGAAAAGTTCTTGTATTTTAAGATAAAATCTGAGGCTATTAAAGAAAAAACTTCTCCCTCGCTGAAATATGTTCATTTGCTGAAAATCAACAAAACCACGAAAAGTTCTTGTATTTGAAGATAAAATCTTTTTGCTTTGAAGAAGAAAGATCGAGGTGACTGAAATAAGTTCATTCGATCAACACCAACAAAAATTGACAAGAACCACGAAAAGTTCTTGTATTTTAAGATAAAATCTGAAGCTATTAAAGAAAAAACTTCTCGCTCGCTGAAATATGTTCATTTGCTGAAAATCAACAAAACCACAAAAAGTTCTTGTATTTGAAGATAAAATCTTTTTGCTTTGAAGAAGAATGATCTGGCTGAATGAAATAAGTTCATTCGATCAACACCAACAAAAATTGACAAGAACCACGAAAAGTTCTTGTATTTTAAGATGAAATCTGACGCTATTAATGAAAAAACTTCCAGCTCGCTGAAATATGTTCATTTGCTGAAAATCAACAAAACCACGAAAAGTTCTTGTATTTGAAGATAAAATCTTTTTGCTTTGAAGAAGAAAGATCGAGGTGACTGAAATAAGTTCATCAGATGAAAACCAACAAAAATTGACAAGAACCACGAAAAGTTCTTGTATTTCAGGATTAAATCTGACGCTATTAAAGAAAAAACTTCTCGCTCGCTGAAATATGTTCATTTGCTGAAAATCAACAAAACCACGAAAAGTTCTTGTATTTGAAGATAAAATCTTTTTGCTTTGAAGAAGAAAGATCCAGCTGACTGAAATAAGTTCATTCGATGAAAACCAACAAAAATTGATAAGAACCACGAAAAGTTCTTGTATTTTAAGATAAAATCTGACGCTATTAAAGAAAAACTTCTTGCTCGCTGAAATATGTTCATTTGCTGAAAATCAACAAAACCACGAAAAGTTCTTGTATTTGAAGATAAAATCTTTTTGCTTTGAAGAAGAAAGATCGAGGTGACTGAAATAAGTTCATTCGATGAAAACCAACAAAAATTGACAAGAACCACGAAAAGTTCTTGTATTTTAAGATAAAATCTGAGGCTATTAATGAAAAAACTTCTCCCTCGCTGAAATATGTTCATTTGCTGAAAACCAACAAAAATTGATAAGAACCACGAAAAGTTCTTGTATTTCAGGATTAAATCTGACGCGATTAAAGAAAAAACTTCTCGCTCGCTGAAATATGTTCATTTGCTGAAAATCAACAAAACCACGAAAAGTTCTTGTATTTGAAGATAAAATCTTTTTGCTTTGAAGAAGAAAGATCCAGCTGACTGAAATAAGTTCATTCGATGAAAACCAACAAAAATTGATAAGAACCACGAAAAGTTCTTGTATTTTAAGATAAAATCTGACGCTATTAAAGAAAAACTTCTTGCTCGCTGAAATATGTTCATTTGCTGAAAATCAACAAAACCACGAAAAGTTCTTGTATTTGAAGATAAAATCTTTTTGCTTTGAAGAAGAAAGATCGAGGTGACTGAAATAAGTTCATTCGATGAAAACCAACAAAAATTGACAAGCACCACGAAAAGTTCTTGTATTTTAAGATAAAATCTGAGGCTATTAAAGAAAAAACTTCTCCCTCGCTGAAATATGTTCATTTGCTGAAAATCAACAAAACCACGAAAAGTTCTTGTATTTGAAGATAAAATCTTTTTGCTTTGAAGAAGAAAGATCGAGGTGACTGAAATAAGTTCATTCGATCAACACCAACAAAAATTGACAAGAACCACGAAAAGTTCTTGTATTTTAAGATAAAATCTGAAGCTATTAAAGAAAAAACTTCTAGCTCGCTGAAATATGGTCATTTGCTGAAAATCAACAAAACCACGAAAAGTTCTTGTATTTGAAGATAAAATCTTTTTGCTTTGAAGAAGAAAGATCGAGGTGACTGAAATAAGTTCATTGGATGAAAACCAACAAAAATTGACAAGAACCACGAAAAGTTCTTGTATTTTAAGATAAAATCTTGCGCTATGAAAGAAAAAGCTTCTCGCTCGCTGAAATATGTTAATTTGCTGAAAATCAACAAAACCACGAAAAGTTCTTGTATTTGAAGATAAAATCTTTTTGCTTTGAAGAAGAAAGATCCAGTTCACTGAAATAAGTTCATCAGATGAAAACCAACAAAAATTGACAAGAACCACGAAAAGTTCTTGTATTTTAAGATAAAATCTTGCGCTATTAAAGAAAAAACTTCAAGCTCGCTGAAATATGTTCATTTGCTGAAAATCAACAAAACCACGAAAAGTTCTTGTATTTGAAGATAAAATCTTTCTGCTTTGAAGAAGAAAGATCCAGCTGACTGAAATAAGTTCATTCGATGAAAACCAACAAAAATTGATAAGAACCACGAAAAGTTCTTGTATTTTTAGATAAATTCTGACGCTATTAAAGAAAAACTTCTTGCTCGCTGAAATATGTTCATTTGCTGAAAATCAACAAAACCACGAAAAGTTCTTGTATTTGAAGATAAAATCTTTTTGCTTTGAAGAAGAAAGATCGAGGTGACTGAAATAAGTTCATTCGATGAAAACCAACAAAAATTGACAAGAACCACGAAAAGTTCTTGTATTTTAAGATAAAATCTGAGGCTATTAAAGAAAAAACTTCTCCCTCGCTGAAATATGTTCATTTGCTGAAAATCAACAAAACCACGAAAAGTTCTTGTATTTGAAGATAAAATCTTTTTGCTTTGAAGAAGAAAGATCGAGGTGACTGAAATAAGTTCATTCGATCAACACCAACAAAAATTGACAAGAACCACGAAAAGTTCTTGTATTTTAAGATAAAATCTGAAGCTATTAAAGAAAAAACTTCTCGCTCGCTGAAATATGTTCATTTGCTGAAAATCAACAAAACCACAAAAAGTTCTTGTATTTGAAGATAAAATCTTTTTGCTTTGAAGAAGAATGATCTAGCTGAATGAAATAAGTTCATTCGATCAACACCAACAAAAATTGACAAGAACCACGAAAAGTTCTTGTATTTTAAGATGAAATCTGACGCTATTAATGAAAAAACTTCCAGCTCGCTGAAATATGTTCATTTGCTGAAAATCAACAAAACCACGAAAAGTTCTTGTATTTGAAGATAAAATCTTTTTGCTTTGAAGAAGAAAGATCGAGGTGACTGAAATAAGTTCATCAGATGAAAACCAACAAAAATTGACAAGAACCACGAAAAGTTCTTGTATTTCAGGATTAAATCTGACGCTATTAAAGAAAAAACTTCTCGCTCGCTGAAATATGTTCATTTGCTGAAAATCAACAAAACCACGAAAAGTTCTTGTATTTGAAGATAAAATCTTTTTGCTTTGAAGAAGAAAGATCCAGCTGACTGAAATAAGTTCATTCGATGAAAACCAACAAAAATTGATAAGAACCACGAAAAGTTCTTGTATTTTAAGATAAAATCTGACGCTATTAAAGAAAAACTTCTCCCTCGCTGAAATATGTTCATTTGCTGAAAATCAACAAAACCACGAAAAGTTCTTGTATTTGAAGATAAAATCTTTTTGCTTTGAAGAAGAAAGATCGAGGTGACTGAAATAAGTTCATTCGATCAACACCAACAAAAATTGACAAGAACCACGAAAAGTTCTTGTATTTTAAGATAAAATCTGAAGCTATTAAAGAAAAAACTTCTCGCTCGCTGAAATATGTTCATTTGCTGAAAATCAACAAAACCACAAAAAGTTCTTGTATTTGAAGATAAAATCTTTTTGCTTTGAAGAAGAATGATCTAGCTGAATGAAATAAGTTCATTCGATCAACACCAACAAAAATTGACAAGAACCACGAAAAGTTCTTGTATTTTAAGATGAAATCTGACGCTATTAATGAAAAAACTTCCAGCTCGCTGAAATATGTTCATTTGCTGAAAATCAACAAAACCACGAAAAGTTCTTGTATTTGAAGATAAAATCTTTTTGCTTTGAAGAAGAAAGATCGAGGTGACTGAAATAAGTTCATCAGATGAAAACCAACAAAAATTGACAAGAACCACGAAAATTTCTTGTATTTCAGGATTAAATCTGACGCTATTGAAGAAAAAACTTCTCGCTCGCTGAAATATGTTCATTTGCTGAAAATCAACAAAACCACGAAAAGTTCTTGTATTTGAAGATAAAATCTTTTTGCTTTGAAGAAGGAAGATCCAGCTGACTGAAATAAGTTGATCAGATGAAAACCAACAAAAATTGACAAGAACCACGAAAAGTTCTTGTATTTTAAGATAAAATCTTGCGCTATTAAAGAAAAAACTTCAAGCTCGCTGAAATATGTTCATTTGCTGAAAATCAACAAAACCACGAAAAGTTCTTTTATTTGAAGATAAAATCTTTTTGCTTTGAAGAAGAAAGATCCAGCTGACTGTAATAAGTTCATCAGATGAAAATCAACAAAAATTGACAAGAACCACGAAAAGTTCTTGTATTTTAAGATAAAATCTGATGCTATTAAAGAAAAAACTTCCAGCTCGCTGAAATATGGTCAATTGCTGAAAATCAACAAAACCACGAAAAGTTCTTGTATTTGAAGATAAAATCTTTTTGCTTTGAAGAAGAAAGATCGAGGTGACTGAAATAAGTTCATTGGATGAAAACCAACAAAAATTGACAAGAACCACGAAAAGTTCTTGTATTTTAAGATAAAATCTTGCGCTATTAAAGAAAAAACTTCAAGCTCGCTGAAATATGTTCATTTGCTGAAAATCAACAAAACCACGAAAAGTTATTTTATTTGAAGATAAAATCTTTTTGCTTTGAAGAAGAAAGATCGAGGTGACTGAAATAAGTTCATTGGATGAAAACCAACAAAAATTGACAAGAACCACGAAAAGTTCTTGTATTTTAAGATAAAATCTTGCGCTATGAAAGAAAAAACTTCTCGCTCGCTGAAATATGTTCATTTGCTGAAAATCAACAAAACCACGAAAAGTTCTTGTATTTGAAGATAAAATCTTTTTGCTTTGAAGAAGAAAGATCTGGCTGACTGAAATAAGTTCATCAGATGAAAACCAACAAAAATTGACAAGAACCACGAAAAGTTCTTGTATTTTAGGATAAAATCTGACGCTATTAAAGAAAAAACTTCTCGCTCGCTGAAATATGTTCATTTGCTGAAAATCAACAAAACCACGAAAAGTTCTTGTATTTGAAGATAAAATCTTTTTGCTTTGAAGAAGAAAGATCCAGGTCACTGAAATAAGTTCATCAGATGAAAACCAACAAAAATTGACAAGAACCACGAAAAGTTCTTGTATTTTAAGATAAAATCTTGCGCTATTAAAGAAAAAACTTCAAGCTCGCTGAAATATGTTCATTTGCTGAAAATCAACAAAACCACGAAAAGTTCTTGTATTTGAAGATAAAATCTTTTTGCTTTGAAGAAGAAAGATCGAGGTGACTGAAATAAGTTCATTCGATGAAAACCAACAAAAATTGACAAGAACCACGAAAAGTTCTTGTATTTTAAGATAAAATCTGAGGCTATTAAAGAAAAAACTTCTCCCTCGCTGAAATATGTTCATTTGCTGAAAATCAACAAAACCACGAAAAGTTCTTGTATTTGAAGATAAAATCTTTTTGCTTTGAAGAAGAAAGATCGAGGTGACTGAAATAAGTTCATTCGATCAACACCAACAAAAATTGACAAGAACCACGAAAAGTTCTTGTATTTTAAGATAAAATCTGAAGCTATTAAAGAAAAAACTTCTCGCTCGCTGAAATATGTTCATTTGCTGAAAATCAACAAAACCACAAAAAGTTCTTGTATTTGAAGATAAAATCTTTTTGCTTTGAAGAAGAATGATCTAGCTGAATGAAATAAGTTCATTCGATCAACACCAACAAAAATTGACAAGAACCACGAAAAGTTCTTGTATTTTAAGATGAAATCTGACGCTATTAATGAAAAAACTTCCAGCTCGCTGAAATATGTTCATTTGCTGAAAATCAACAAAACCACGAAAAGTTCTTGTATTTGAAGATAAAATCTTTTTGCTTTGAAGAAGAAAGATCGAGGTGACTGAAATAAGTTCATCAGATGAAAACCAACAAAAATTGACAAGAACCACGAAAAGTTCTTGTATTTCAGGATTAAATCTGACGCTATTAAAGAAAAAACTTCTCGCTCGCTGAAATATGTTCATTTGCTGAAAATCAACAAAACCACGAAAAGTTCTTGTATTTGAAGATAAAATCTTTTTGCTTTGAAGAAGAAAGATCCAGCTGACTGAAATAAGTTCATTCGATGAAAACCAACAAAAATTGATAAGAACCACGAAAAGTTCTTGTATTTTAAGATAAAATCTGACGCTATTAAAGAAAAACTTCTTGCTCGCTGAAATATGTTCATTTGCTGAAAATCAACAAAACCACGAAAAGTTCTTGTATTTGAAGATAAAATCTTTTTGCTTTGAAGAAGAAAGATCGAGGTGACTGAAATAAGTTCATTCGATGAAAACCAACAAAAATTGACAAGAACCACAAAAAGTTCTTGTATTTTAAGATAAAATCTGAGGCTATTAAAGAAAAAACTTCTCCCTCGCTGAAATACGTTCATTTGCTGAAAATCAACAAAACCACGAAAAGTTCTTGTATTTGAAGATAAAATCTTTTTGCTTTGAAGAAGAAAGATCGAGGTGACTGAAATAAGTTCATTCGATCAACACCAACAAAAATTGACAAGAACCACGAAAAGTTCTTGTATTTTAAGATAAAATCTGAAGCTATTAAAGAAAAAACTTCTCGCTCGCTGAAATATGTTCATTTGCTGAAAATCAACAAAACCACAAAAAGTTCTTGTATTTCAAGATAAAATCTTTTTGCTTTGAAGAAGAATGATCTCGCTGAATGAAATAAGTTCATTCGATCAACACCAACAAAAATTGACAAGAACCACGAAAAGTTCTTGTATTTTAAGATGAAATCTGACGCTATTAATGAAAAAACTTCCAGCTCGCTGAAATATGTTCATTTGCTGAAAATCAACAAAACCACGAAAAGTTCTTGTATTTGAAGATAAAATCTTTTTGCTTTGAAGAAGAAAGATCGAGGTGACTGAAATAAGTTCATCAGATGAAAACCAACAAAAATTGACAAGAACCACGAAAAGTTCTTGTATTTCAGGATTAAATCTGACGCTATTAAAGAAAAAACTTCTCGCTCGCTGAAATATGTTCATTTGCTGAAAATCAACAAAACCACGAAAAGTTCTTGTATTTGAAGATAAAATCTTTTTGCTTTGAAGAAGGAAGATCCAGCTGACTGAAATAAGTTGATCAGATGAAAACCAACAAAAATTGACAAGAACCACGAAAAGTTCTTGTATTTTAAGATAAAATCTTGCGCTATTAAAGAAAAAACTTCAAGCTCGCTGAAATATGTTCATTTGCTGAAAATCAACAAAACCACGAAAAGTTCTTTTATTTGAAGATAAAATCTTTTTGCTTTGAAGAAGAAAGATCCAGCTGACTGTAATAAGTTCATCAGATGAAAATCAACAAAAATTGACAAGAACCACGAAAAGTTCTTGTATTTTAAGATAAAATCTGATGCTATTAAAGAAAAAACTTCCAGCTCGCTGAAATATGGTCATTTGCTGAAAATCAACAAAACCACGAAAAGTTCTTGTATTTGAAGATAAAATCTTTTTGCTTTGAAGAAGAAAGATCGAGGTGACTGAAATAAGTTCATTGGATGAAAACCAACAAAAATTGACAAGAACCACGAAAAGTTCTTGTATTTTAAGATAAAATCTTGCGCTATGAAAGAAAAAGCTTCTCGCTCGCTGAAATATGTTAATTTGCTGAAAATCAACAAAACCACGAAAAGTTCTTGTATTTGAAGATAAAATCTTTTTGCTTTGAAGAAGAATGATCTAGCTGACTGAAATAAGTTCATTCGATCAACACCAACAAAAATTGACAAGAACCACGAAAAGTTCTTGTATTTTAAGATGAAATCTGACGCTATTAATGAAAAAACTTCCAGCTCGCTGAAATATGTTCATTTGCTGAAAATCAACAAAACCACGAAAAGTTCTTGTATTTGAAGATAAAATCTTTTTCCTTTGAAGAAGAAAGATCTCGCTGACTGAAATAAGTTCATCAGATGAAAACTAACAAAAATTGACAAGAACCACGAAAAGTTCTTGTATTTTAAGATAAAATCTGACGCTATTAAAGAAGAAACTTCTCGCTCGCTGAAATATGTTCATTTGCTGAAAATCAACAAAACCACGAAAAGTTCTTGTATTTGAAGATAGAATCTTTTTGCTTTGAAGAATAAAGATCCAGCTGACTGAAATAAGTTCATTCGATGAAAACCAACAAAAATTGATAAGAACCACGAAAAGTTCTTGTATTTTAAGATAAAATCTGACGCTATTAAAGAAAAACTTCTTGCTCGCTGAAATATGTTCATTTGCTGAAAATCAACAAAACCACGAAAAGTTCTTGTATTTGAAGATAAAATCTTTTTGCTTTGAAGAAGAAAGATCTAGCTGACTGAAATAAGTTCATTCGATCAACACCAACAAAAATTGACAAGAACCACGAAAAGTTCTTGTATTTTAAGATAAAATCTGAAGCTATTAAAGAAAAAACTTCTCGCTCGCTGAAATATGTTCATTTGCTGAAAATCAACAAAACCACGAAAAGTTCTTGTATTTGAAGATAAAATCTTTTTGCTTTGAAGAAGAAAGATCCAGCTGACTGAAATAAGTTCATCAGATGAAAACCAACAAAAATTGACAAGAACCACGAAAAGTTCTTGTATTTTAAGATAAAATCTTGCGCTATTAAAGAAAAAACTTCAAGCTCGCTGAAATATGTTCATTTGCTGAAAATCAACAAAACCACGAAAAGTTCTTGTATTTGAAGATAAAATCTTTTTGCTTTGAAGAAGAAAGATCCATCTGACTGAAATAAGTTCATTCGATGAAAACCAACAAAAATTGATAAGAACCACGAAAAGTTCTTGTATTTTAAGATAAAATCTGACGCTATTAAAGAAAAACTTCTTGCTCGCTGAAATATGTTCATTTGCTGAAAATCAACAAAACCACGAAAAGTTCTTGTATTTGAAGATAAAATCTTTTTGCTTTGAAGAAGAAAGATCGAGCTGACTGAAATAAGTTCATTCGATGAAAACCAACAAAAATTGACAAGAACCACGAAAAGTTCTTGTATTTTAAGATAAAATCTGAGGCTATTAAAGAAAAAACTTCCAGCTCGCTGAAATATGTTCATTTGCTGAAAATCAACAAAACCACGAAAAGTTCTTGTATTTGAAGATAAAATCTTTTTGCTTTGAAGAAGAAAGATCTCGCTGACTGAAATAAGTTCAACAGATGAAAACCAACAAAAATTCACAAGAACCACGAAAAGTTCTTGTATTTCAGGATAAAATCTGACGCTATTAAAGAAGAAACTTCTCGCTCGCTGAAATATGTTCATTTGCTGAAAATCAACAAAACCACGAAAAGTTCTTGTATTTGAAGATAGAATCTTTTTGCTTTGAAGAATAAAGATCCAGCTGACTGAAATAAGTTCATTCGATGAAAACCAACAAAAATTGATAAGAACCACGAAAAGTTCTTGTATTTTAAGATAAAATCTGACGCTATTAAAGAAAAACTTCTTGCTCGCTGAAATATGTTCATTTGCTGAAAATCAACAAAACCACGAAAAGTTCTTGTATTTGAAGATAAAATCTTTTTGCTTTGAAGAAGAAAGATCTAGCTGACTGAAATAAGTTCATTCGATCAACACCAACAAAAATTGACAAGAACCACGAAAAGTTCTTGTATTTTAAGATAAAATCTGAAGCTATTAAAGAAGAAACTTCTCGCTCGCTGAAATATGTTCATTTGCTGAAAATCAACAAAACCACGAAAAGTTCTTGTATTTGAAGATAAAATCTTTTTGCTTTGAAGAAGAAAGATCCAGCTGACTGAAATAAGTTCATCAGATGAAAACCAACAAAAATTGACAAGAACCACGAAAAGTTCTTGTATTTTAAGATAAAATCTTGCGCTATTAAAGAAAAAACTTCAAGCTCGCTGAAATATGTTCATTTGCTGAAAATCAACAAAACCACGAAAAGTTCTTGTATTTGAAGATAAAATCTTTTTGCTTTGAAGAAGAAAGATCCATCTGACTGAAATAAGTTCATTCGATGAAAACCAACAAAAATTGATAAGAACCACGAAAAGTTCTTGTATTTTAAGATAAAATCTGACGCTATTAAAGAAAAACTTCTTGCTCGCTGAAATATGTTCATTTGCTGAAAATCAACAAAACCACGAAAAGTTCTTGTATTTGAAGATAAAATCTTTTTGCTTTGAAGAAGAAAGATCGAGGTGACTGAAATAAGTTCATTCGATGAAAACCAACAAAAATTGACAAGAACCACGAAAAGTTCTTGTATTTTAAGATAAAATCTGAGGCTATTAAAGAAAAAACTTCTCCCTCGCTGAAATATGTTCATTTGCTGAAAATCAACAAAACCACGAAAAGTTCTTGTATTTGAAGATAAAATCTTTTTGCTTTGAAGAAGAAAGATCTAGCTGACTGAAATAAGTTCATTCGATCAACACCAACAAAAATTGACAAGAACCACGAAAAGTTCTTGTATTTTAAGATGAAATCTGACGCTATTAATGAAAAAACTTCCAGCTCGCTGAAATATGTTCATTTGCTGAAAATCAACAAAACCACGAAAAGTTCTTGTATTTGAAGATAAAATCTTTTTGCTTTGAAGAAGAAAGATCGAGGTGACTGAAATAAGTTCATCAGATGAAAACCAACAAAAATTGACAAGAACCACGAAAAGTTCTTGTATTTTAAGATAAAATCTTGCGCTATTAAAGAAAAAACTTCCAGCTCGCTGAAATATGGTCATTTGCTGAAAATCAACAAAACCACGAAAAGTTCTTGTATTTGAAGATAAAATCTTTTTGCTTTGAAGAAGATCGAGGTGACTGAAATGAGTTCATTAGATGAAAACCAACAAAAATTGACAAGAACCACGAAAAGTTCTTGTATTTTAAGATAAAATCTGAGGCTCTTAAAGAAAAAACTTCCAGCTTGCTGAAATATGTTCATTTGCTGAAAATCAACAAAACCACGAAAAGTTCTTGTATTTGAAGATAAAATCTTTTTGCTTTGAAGAAGAAAGATCTCGCTGACTGAAATAAGTTCAACAGATGAAAACCAACAAAAATTGACAAGAACCACGAAAAGTTCTTGTATTTCAGGATAAAATCTGACGCTATTAATGAAAAAACTTCCAGCTCGCTGAAATATGTTCATTTGCTGAAAATCAACAAAACCACGAAAAGTTCTTTTATTTGAAGATAAAATCTTTTTGCTTTGAAGAAGAAAGATCCAGCTGACTGAAATAAGTTCATCAGATGAAAATCAACAAAAATTGACAAGAACCACGAAAAGTTCTTGTATTTTAAGATAAAATCTGATGCTATTAAAGAAAAAACTTCTAGCTCGCTGAAATATGGTCATTTGCTGAAAATCAACAAAACCACGAAAAGTTCTTGTATTTGAAGATAAAATCTTTTTGCTTTGAAGAAAAAAGATCGAGGTGACTGAAATAAGTTCATTGGATGAAAACCAACAAAAATTGACAAGAACCACGAAAAGTTCTTGTATTTTAAGATAAAATCTTGCGCTATGAAAGAAAAAGCTTCTCGCTCGCTGAAATATGTTCATTTGCTGAAAATCAACAAAACCACGAAAAGTTCTTGTATTTGAAGATAAAATCATTTTGCTTTGAAGGAGAAAGATCCAGCTGACTGAAATAAGTTCATCAGATGAAAACCGACAAAAATTGACAAGAACCACGAAAAGTTCTTGTATTTTAGGATAAAATCTGATGCTATTAAAGAAAAAACTTCTCGCTCGCTGAAATATGTTCATTTGCTGAAAATCAACAAAACCACGAAAAGTTCTTGTATTTGAAGATAAAATCTTTTTGCTTTGAAGATGAAAGATCTGGCTGACTGAAATAATTTCATTGGATGAAAACCTACAAAAATTGACAAGAACCACGAAAAGTTCTTGTATTTTAAGATAAAATGTGAGGCTATCAAAGAAAAAACTTCAAGCTCGCTGAAATATGTTCATTTGCTGAAAACCAACAAAACCACGAAAAGTTCTTGTATTTGAAAATAAAATCTTTTTGCTTTGAAGAAGAATGATCCAGCTGACTGAAATAAGTTCCTTCGATCAACACCAACAAAAATTGACAAGAACCACGAAAAGTTCTTGTATTTTAAGATAAAATCTGACGCTATTAAAGAAAAAACTTCCAGCTCGCTGAAATATGTTCATTTGCTGAAAATCAACAAAACCACGAAAAGTTCTTGTATTTGAAGATAAAATCTTTTTACTTTGAAGAAGAAAGATCCAGCTGACTGAAATAAGTTCATCAGATGAAAATCAACAAAAATTGACAAGAACCACGAAAAGTTCTTGTATTTTAAGATAAAATCTGACGCTATTAAAGAAAAAACTTACAGCTCGCTGAAATATGTTCATTTGCTGAAAATCAACAAAACCACGAAAAGTTCTTGTATTTGAAGATAAAATCTTTTTGCTTTGAAGAAGAAAGATCCAGCTGACTGAAATAAGTTCATCAGATGAAAATCAACAGAAATTGACAAGAACCACGAAAAGTTCTTGTATTTTAAGATAAAATCTGACGCTATTAAAGAAAAAACTTCTCGTTCGCTGAAATATGTTCATTTGCTGAAAATCAACAAAACCACGAAAAGTTCTTGTATTTGAAGATAAAATCTTTTTGCTTTGAAGAAGAAAGATCTGGCTGACTGAAATAAGTTCATTGGATGAAAAACAACAAAAATTGACAAGAACCACGAAAGGTTCTTGTGTTTTAAGATGAAATCTGACGCGATTAAAGAAAAAACTTCTCGTTCGCTGAAATATGTTAATTTGCTGAAAATCAACAAAACCACAAAAAGTTCTTGTATTTGAAGATAAAATCATTTTGCTTTGAAGAAGAAAGATCCAGCTGACTGAAATAAGTTCATTAGATGAAAACCAACAAAAATTGACAAGAACCACGAAAGTTCTTGTATTGAGGATAAAATCTGACGCTATTAAAGAAAAAACTGCTCGCTCGCTGAAATATGTTCATTTGCTGAAAACCAACAAAACCACGAAAAGTTCTTGTATTTGAAGATAAAATCTTTTTGCTTTGAAGAAGAAAGATCGAGGTGACTGAAATAAGTTCATTAGATGAAAACCAACAAAAATTGACAAGAACCACGAAAAGTTCTTGTATTTTAAGATAAAATCTGACGCTATTAAAGAAAAAACTTCTCGTTCGCTGAAATATGTTCATTTGCTGAAAATCAACAAAACCACGAAAAGTTCTTGTATTTGAAGATAAAATCTTTTTGCTTTGAAGAAGAAAGATCCAGCTGACTGAAATAAGTTCATTGGATGAAAACCAACAAAAATTGACAAGAACCACGAAAGTTCTTGTATTTTAGGATAAAATCTGACGCTATTAAAGAAAAAACTTCTCGCTCGCTGAAATATGTTCATTTGCTGAAAACCAACAAAACCACGAAAAGTTCTTGTATTTGAAGATAAAATCTTTTTGCTTTGAAGAAGAAAGATCGAGGTGACTGAAATAAGTTCATTCGATGAAAATCAACAAAAATTGACAAGAACCACGAAAAGTTCTTGTATTTTAAGATAAAATCTGACGCTATTAAAGAAAAAACTTACAGCTCGCTGAAATATGTTCATTTGCTGAAAATCAACAAAACCACGAAAAGTTCTTGTATTTGAAGATAAAATCTTTTTGCTTTGAAGAAGAAAGATCCAGCTGACTGAAATAAGTTCATCAGATGAAAACCGACAAAAATTGACAAGAACCACGAAAAGTTCTTGTATTTTAGGATAAAATCTGATGCTATTAAAGAAAAAACTTCTCGTTCGCTGAAATATGTTCATTTGCTGAAAATCAACAAAACCACAAAAAGTTCTTGTATTTGAAGATAAAATCTTTTTGCTTTGAAGAAGAAAGATCTGGGTGACTGAAATAAGTTCATTGGATGAAAAACAACAAAAATTGACAAGAACCACGAAAGGTTCTTGTGTTTTAAGATGAAATCTGACGCGATTAAAGAAAAAACTTCTCGTTCGCTGAAATATGTTAATTTGCTGAAAATCAACAAAACCACAAAAAGTTCTTGTATTTGAAGATAAAATCATTTTGCTTTGAAGAAGAAAGATCCAGCTGACTGAAATAAGTTCATTAGATGAAAACCAACAAAAATTGACAAGAACCACGAAAGTTCTTGTATTTAGGATAAAATCTGACGCTATTAAAGAAAAAACTGCTCGCTCGCTGAAATATGTTCATTTGCTGAAAACCAACAAAACCACGAAAAGTTCTTGTATTTGAAGATAAAATCTTTTTGCTTTGAAGAAGAAAGATCGAGGTGACTGAAATAAGTTCATTAGATGAAAACCAACAAAAATTGACAAGAACCACGAAAAGTTCTTGTATTTTAAGATAAAATCTGACGCTATTAAAGAAAAAACTTCTCGTTCGCTGAAATATGTTCATTTGCTGAAAATCAACAAAACCACGAAAAGTTCTTGTATTTGAAGATAAAATCTTTTTGCTTTGAAGAAGAAAGATCCAGCTGACTGAAATAAATCAATGGATGAAAACCAACAAAAATTGACAAGAACCACGAAAGTTCTTGTATTTTAGGATAAAATCTGACGCTATTAAAGAAAAAACTTCTCGCTCGCTGAAATATGTTCATTTGCTGAAAACCAACAAAACCACGAAAAGTTCTTGTATTTGAAGATAAAATCTTTTTGCTTTGAAGAAGAAAGATCGAGGTGACTGAAATAAGTTCATTCGATGAAAATCAACAAAAATTGACAAGAACCACGAAAAGTTCTTGTATTTTAAGATAAAATCTGACGCTATTAAAGAAAAAACTTACAGCTCGCTGAAATATGTTCATTTGCTGAAAATCAACAAAACCACGAAAAGTTCTTGTATTTGAAGATAAAATCTTTTTGCTTTGAAGAAGAAAGATCCAGCTGACTGAAATAAGTTCATCAGATGAAAACCGACAAAAATTGACAAGAACCACGAAAAGTTCTTGTATTTTAAGATAAAATCTGACGCTATTAAAGAAAAAACTTCTGGCTCGCTGAAATATGGTCATTTGCTGAAAATCAACAAAACCACGAAAAGTTCTTGTATTTGAAGATAAAATCTTTTTGCTTTGAAGAAGAAAGATCCAGCTGACTGAAATAAGTTCATCAGATGAAAACCGACAAAAATTGACAAGAACCACGAAAGGTTCTTGTGTTTTAAGATGAAATCTGACGCGATTAAAGAAAAAACTTCTCGTTCGCTGAAATATGTTAATTTGCTGAAAATCAACAAAACCACAAAAAGTTCTTGTATTTGAAGATAAAATCATTTTGCTTTGAAGAAGAAAGATCCAGCTGACTGAAATAAGTTCATTAGATGAAAACCAACAAAAATTGACAAGAACCACGAAAGTTCTTGTATTTAGGATAAAATCTGACGCTATTAAAGAAAAAACTGCTCGCTCGCTGAAATATGTTCATTTGCTGAAAACCAACAAAACCACGAAAAGTTCTTGTATTTGAAGATAAAATCTTTTTGCTTTGAAGAAGAAAGATCGAGGTGACTGAAATAAGTTCATTAGATGAAAACCAACAAAAATTGACAAGAACCACGAAAAGTTCTTGTATTTTAAGATAAAATCTGACGCTATTAAAGAAAAAACTTCTCGCTCGCTGAAATATGTTCATTTGCTGAAAACCAACAAAACCACGAAAAGTTCTTGTATTTGAAGATAAAATCTTTTTGCTTTGAAGAAGAAAGATCGAGGTGACTGAAATAAGTTCATTCGATGAAAATCAACAAAAATTGACAAGAACCACGAAAAGTTCTTGTATTTTAAGATAAAATCTGACGCTATTAAAGAAAAAACTTACAGCTCGCTGAAATATGTTCATTTGCTGAAAATCAACAAAACCACGAAAAGTTCTTGTATTTGAAGATAAAATCTTTTTGCTTTGAAGAAGAAAGATCCAGCTGACTGAAATAAGTTCATCAGATGAAAACCGACAAAAATTGACAAGAACCACGAAAAGTTCTTGTATTTTGAGATAAAATCTGACGCTATTAAAGAAAAAACTTCTGGCTCGCTGAAATATGGTCATTTGCTGAAAATCAACAAAACCACGAAAAGTTCTTGTATTTGAAGATAAAATCTTTTTGCTTTGAAGATGAAAGATCTAGCTGACTGAAATAATTTCATTGGATGAAAACCTACAAAAATTGACAAGAACCACGAAAAGTTCTTGTATTTTAAGATAAAATGTGAGGCTATCAAAGAAAAAACTTCAAGCTCGCTGAAATATGTTCATTTGCTGAAAACCAACAAAACCACGAAAAGTTCTTGTATTTGAAGATAAAATCTTTTTGCTTTGAAGAAGAAAGATCCAGCTGACTGAAATAAGTTCCTTCGATCAACACCAACAAAAATTGACAAGAACCACGAAAAGTTCTTGTATTTTAAGATAAAATCTGACGCTATTAAAGAAAAAACTTCCAGCTCGCTGAAATATGTTCATTTGCTGAAAATCAACAAAACCACGAAAAGTTCTTGTATTTGAAGATAAAATCTTTTTGCTTTGAAGAAGAAAGATCCAGCTGACTGAAATAAGTTCATCAGATGAAAATCAACAAAAATTGACAAGAACCACGAAAAGTTCTTGTATTTTAAGATAAAATCTGACGCTATTAAAGAAAAAAGTTACAGCTCGCTGAAATATGTTCATTTGCTGAAAATCAACAAAACCACGAAAAGTTCTTGTATTTGAAGATAAAATCTTTTTGCTTTGAAGAAGAAAGATCCAGCTGACTGAAATAAGTTCATCAGATGAAAATCAACAGAAATTGACAAGAACCACGAAAAGTTCTTGTATTTTAAGATAAAATCTGACGCTATTAAAGAAAAAACTTCTCGTTCGCTGAAATATGTTCATTTGCTGAAAATCAACAAAACCACGAAAAGTTCTTGTATTTGAAGATAAAATCTTTTTGCTTTGAAGAAAGATCTGGGTGACTGAAATAAGTTCATTGGATGAAAAACAACAAAAATTGACAAGAACCACGAAAAGTTCTTGTGTTTTAAGATAAAATCTGACGCTATTGAAGAAAAAACTTCTCGTTCGCTGAAATATGTTAATTTGCTGAAAATCAACAAAACCACAAAAAGTTCTTGTATTTGAAGATAAAATCATTTTGCTTTGAAGAAGAAAGATCCAGCTGACTGAAATAAGTTCATTAGATGAAAAGCAACAAAAATTGACAAGAACCACGAAAAGTTCTTGTATTTTAAGATAAAATCTGACGCTATTAAAGAAAAAACTTCTCGTTCGCTGAAATATGTTCATTTGCTGAAAATCAACAAAACCACGAAAAGTTCTTGTATTTGAAGATAAAATCTTTTTGCTTTGAAGAAGAAAGATCCAGCTGACTGAAATAAGTTCAATGGATGAAAACCAACAAAAATTGACAAGAACCACGAAAGTTCTTGTATTTTAGGATAAAATCTGACGCTATTAAAGAAAAAACTTCTCGCTCGCTGAAATATGTTCATTTGCTGAAAACCAACAAAACCACGAAAAGTTCTTGTATTTGAAGATAAAATATTTTTGCTTTGAAGAAGAATGATCGAGGTGACTGAAATAAGTTCATTCGATGAAAATCAACAAAAATTGAGAAGAACCACGAAAAGTTCTTGTATTTTAAGATAAAATCTGACGCTATTAAAGAAAAAACTTCTCGTTCGCTGAAATATGTTAATTTGCTGAAAATCAACAAAACCACAAAAAGTTCTTGTATTTGAAGATGAAATCATTTTGCTTTGATGAAGAAAGATCCAGCTGACTGAAATAAGTTCATTGGATGAAAACCAACAAAAATTGACAAGAACCACGAAAAGTTCCTGTATTTTAAGATAAAATCTGACGCGATTAAAGAAAAAACTTCTCGTTCGCTGAAATATGTTCATTTGCTGAAAATCAACAAAACCACGAAAAGTTCTTGTATTTGAAGATAAAATCATTTTGCTTTGAAGAAGAAAGATCCAGCTGACTGAAATAAATCAATGGATGAAAACCAACAAAAATTGACAAGAACCACGAAAGTTCTTGTATTTTAGGATAAAATCTGACGCTATTAAAGAAAAAACTTCTCGCTCGCTGAAATATGTTCATTTGCTGAAAACCAACAAAACCACGAAAAGTTCTTGTATTTGAAGATAAAATCTTTTTGCTTTGAAGAAGAAAGATCGAGGTGACTGAAATAAGTTCATTCGATGAAAATCAACAAAAATTGACAAGAACCACGAAAAGTTCTTGTATTTTAAGATAAAATCTGACGCTATTAAAGAAAAAACTTACAGCTCGCTGAAATATGTTCATTTGCTGAAAATCAACAAAACCACGAAAAGTTCTTGTATTTGAAGATAAAATCTTTTTGCTTTGAAGAAGAAAGATCCAGCTGACTGAAATAAGTTCATCAGATGAAAACCGACAAAAATTGACAAGAACCACGAAAAGTTCTTGTATTTTAAGATAAAATCTGACGCTATTAAAGAAAAAACTTCTGGCTCGCTGAAATATGGTCATTTGCTGAAAATCAACAAAACCACGAAAAGTTCTTGTATTTGAAGATAAAATCTTTTTGCTTTGAAGAAGAAAGATCCAGCTGACTGAAATAAGTTCATCAGATGAAAACCGACAAAAATTGACAAGAACCACGAAAGGTTCTTGTGTTTTAAGATGAAATCTGACGCGATTAAAGAAAAAACTTCTCGTTCGCTGAAATATGTTAATTTGCTGAAAATCAACAAAACCACAAAAAGTTCTTGTATTTGAAGATAAAATCATTTTGCTTTGAAGAAGAAAGATCCAGCTGACTGAAATAAGTTCATTAGATGAAAACCAACAAAAATTGACAAGAACCACGAAAGTTCTTGTATTTAGGATAAAATCTGACGCTATTAAAGAAAAAACTGCTCGCTCGCTGAAATATGTTCATTTGCTGAAAACCAACAAAACCACGAAAAGTTCTTGTATTTGAAGATAAAATCTTTTTGCTTTGAAGAAGAAAGATCGAGGTGACTGAAATAAGTTCATTAGATGAAAACCAACAAAAATTGACAAGAACCACGAAAAGTTCTTGTATTTTAAGATAAAATCTGACGCTATTAAAGAAAAAACTTCTCGTTCGCTGAAATATGTTCATTTGCTGAAAATCAACAAAACCACGAAAAGTTCTTGTATTTGAAGATAAAATCTTTTTGCTTTGAAGAAGAAAGATCCAGCTGACTGAAATAAATCAATGGATGAAAACCAACAAAAATTGACAAGAACCACGAAAGTTCTTGTATTTTAGGATAAAATCTGACGCTATTAAAGAAAAAACTTCTCGCTCGCTGAAATATGTTCATTTGCTGAAAACCAACAAAACCACGAAAAGTTCTTGTATTTGAAGATAAAATCTTTTTGCTTTGAAGAAGAAAGATCGAGGTGACTGAAATAAGTTCATTCGATGAAAATCAACAAAAATTGACAAGAACCACGAAAAGTTCTTGTATTTTAAGATAAAATCTGACGCTATTAAAGAAAAAACTTACAGCTCGCTGAAATATGTTCATTTGCTGAAAATCAACAAAACCACGAAAAGTTCTTGTATTTGAAGATAAAATCTTTTTGCTTTGAAGAAGAAAGATCCAGCTGACTGAAATAAGTTCATCAGATGAAAACCGACAAAAATTGACAAGAACCACGAAAAGTTCTTGTATTTTGAGATAAAATCTGACGCTATTAAAGAAAAAACTTCTGGCTCGCTGAAATATGGTCATTTGCTGAAAATCAACAAAACCACGAAAAGTTCTTGTATTTGAAGATAAAATCTTTTTGCTTTGAAGATGAAAGATCTAGCTGACTGAAATAATTTCATTGGATGAAAACCTACAAAAATTGACAAGAACCACGAAAAGTTCTTGTATTTTAAGATAAAATGTGAGGCTATCAAAGAAAAAACTTCAAGCTCGCTGAAATATGTTCATTTGCTGAAAACCAACAAAACCACGAAAAGTTCTTGTATTTGAAGATAAAATCTTTTTGCTTTGAAGAAGAAAGATCCAGCTGACTGAAATAAGTTCCTTCGATCAACACCAACAAAAATTGACAAGAACCACGAAAAGTTCTTGTATTTTAAGATAAAATCTGACGCTATTAAAGAAAAAACTTCCAGCTCGCTGAAATATGTTCATTTGCTGAAAATCAACAAAACCACGAAAAGTTCTTGTATTTGAAGATAAAATCTTTTTGCTTTGAAGAAGAAAGATCCAGCTGACTGAAATAAGTTCATCAGATGAAAATCAACAAAAATTGACAAGAACCACGAAAAGTTCTTGTATTTTAAGATAAAATCTGACGCTATTAAAGAAAAAAGTTACAGCTCGCTGAAATATGTTCATTTGCTGAAAATCAACAAAACCACGAAAAGTTCTTGTATTTGAAGATAAAATCTTTTTGCTTTGAAGAAGAAAGATCCAGCTGACTGAAATAAGTTCATCAGATGAAAATCAACAGAAATTGACAAGAACCACGAAAAGTTCTTGTATTTTAAGATAAAATCTGACGCTATTAAAGAAAAAACTTCTCGTTCGCTGAAATATGTTCATTTGCTGAAAATCAACAAAACCACGAAAAGTTCTTGTATTTGAAGATAAAATCTTTTTGCTTTGAAGAAAGATCTGGGTGACTGAAATAAGTTCATTGGATGAAAAACAACAAAAATTGACAAGAACCACGAAAAGTTCTTGTGTTTTAAGATAAAATCTGACGCTATTGAAGAAAAAACTTCTCGTTCGCTGAAATATGTTAATTTGCTGAAAATCAACAAAACCACAAAAAGTTCTTGTATTTGAAGATAAAATCATTTTGCTTTGAAGAAGAAAGATCCAGCTGACTGAAATAAGTTCATTAGATGAAAAGCAACAAAAATTGACAAGAACCACGAAAAGTTCTTGTATTTTAAGATAAAATCTGACGCTATTAAAGAAAAAACTTCTCGTTCGCTGAAATATGTTCATTTGCTGAAAATCAACAAAACCACGAAAAGTTCTTGTATTTGAAGATAAAATCTTTTTGCTTTGAAGAAGAAAGATCCAGCTGACTGAAATAAGTTCAATGGATGAAAACCAACAAAAATTGACAAGAACCACGAAAGTTCTTGTATTTTAGGATAAAATCTGACGCTATTAAAGAAAAAACTTCTCGCTCGCTGAAATATGTTCATTTGCTGAAAACCAACAAAACCACGAAAAGTTCTTGTATTTGAAGATAAAATATTTTTGCTTTGAAGAAGAATGATCGAGGTGACTGAAATAAGTTCATTCGATGAAAATCAACAAAAATTGAGAAGAACCACGAAAAGTTCTTGTATTTTAAGATAAAATCTGACGCTATTAAAGAAAAAACTTCTCGTTCGCTGAAATATGTTCATTTGCTGAAAATCAACAAAACCACGAAAAGTTCTTGCATTTGAAGATAAAATCTTTTTGCTTTGAAGATGAAAGATCTGGGTGACTGAAATAAGTTCATTGGATGAAAAACAACAAAAATTGACAAGAACCACGAAAAGTTCTTGTATTTTAAGATGAAATCTGACGCTATTAAAGAAAAAACTTCTCGTTCGCTGAAATATGTTAATTTGCTGAAAATCAACAAAACCACAAAAAGTTCTTGTATTTGAAGATGAAATCATTTTGCTTTGATGAAGAAAGATCCAGCTGACTGAAATAAGTTCATTGGATGAAAACCAACAAAAATTGACAAGAACCACGAAAAGTTCCTCTATTTTAAGATAAAATCTGACGCGATTAAAGAAAAAACTTCTCGTTCGCTGAAATATGTTCATTTGCTGAAAATCAACAAAACCACGAAAAGTTCTTGTATTTGAAGATAGAATCTGTTTGCTTTGAAGAAGAAAGATCCAGGTGGCTGAAATAAGTTCATTGGATGAAAACCAACAAAAATTGACAAGAACCACGAAAAGTTCTTGTGTTTTAAGATAAAATCTGACGCTATTGAAGAAAAAACTTCTCGTTCGCTGAAATATGTTAATTTGCTGAAAATCAACAAAACCACGAAAAGTTCTTGTATTTGAAGATAAAATCTTTTTGCTTTGAAGAAGAAAGATCCAGCTGACTGAAATAAGTTCATTAGATGAAAAGCAACAAAAATTGACAAGAACCACGAAAAGTTCTTGTATTTTAAGATAAAATCTGACGCTATTAAAGAAAAAACTTCTCGTTCGCTGAAATATGTTCATTTGCTGAAAATCAACAAAACCACGAAAAGTTCTTGTATTTGAAGATAAAATCTTTTTGCTTTGAAGAAGAAAGATCCAGCTGACTGAAATAAGTTCAATGGATGAAAACCAACAAAAATTGACAAGAACCACGAAAGTTCTTGTATTTTAGGATAAAATCTGACGCTATTAAAGAAAAAACTTCTCGCTCGCTGAAATATGTTCATTTGCTGAAAACCAACAAAACCACGAAAAGTTCTTGTATTTGAAGATAAAATATTTTTGCTTTGAAGAAGAATGATCGAGGTGACTGAAATAAGTTCATTCGATGAAAATCAACAAAAATTGAGAAGAACCACGAAAAGTTCTTGTATTTTAAGATAAAATCTGACGCTATTAAAGAAAAAACTTCTCGTTCGCTGAAATATGTTCATTTGCTGAAAATCAACAAAACCACGAAAAGTTCTTGCATTTGAAGATAAAATCTTTTTGCTTTGAAGATGAAAGATCTGGGTGACTGAAATAAGTTCATTGGATGAAAAACAACAAAAATTGACAAGAACCACGAAAAGTTCTTGTATTTTAAGATGAAATCTGACGCTATTAAAGAAAAAACTTCTCGTTCGCTGAAATATGTTAATTTGCTGAAAATCAACAAAACCACAAAAAGTTCTTGTATTTGAAGATAAAATCATTTTGCTTTGATGAAGAAAGATCCAGCTGACTGAAATAAGTTCATTGGATGAAAACCAACAAAAATTGACAAGAACCACGAAAAGTTCCTGTATTTTAAGATAAAATCTGACGCGATTAAAGAAAAAACTTCTCGTTCGCTGAAATATGTTCATTTGCTGAAAATCAACAAAACCACGAAAAGTTCTTGTATTTGAAGATAAAATCTTTTTGCTTTGAAGAAGAAAGATCCAGCTGACTGAAATAAGTTCATTGGATGAAAACCAACAAAAATTGACAAGAACCACGAAAAGTTCTTGTATTTGAAGATAAAATCTTTTTGCTTTGAAGAAGACAGATCGAGGTGACTGAAATAAGTTCATCAGATGAAAATCAACAAAAATTGACAAGAACCACGAAAAGTTCTTGTATTTTAAGATAAAATCTGACGCTATTAAAGAAAATATTTCTCGCTCGCTGAAATATGTTCATTTGCTGAAAACCAACAAAACCACGAAAAGTTCTTGTATTTGAAGATAAAATCTTTTTGCTTTGAAGAAGAAAGATCGAGGTGACTGAAATAAGTTCATTCGATGAAAATCAACAAAAATTGACAAGAACCACGAAAAGTTCTTGTATTTTCAGATAAAATCTGACGCTATTAAAGAAAAAACTTCTCGCTCGCTGAAATATGTTCATTTGCTGAAAACCAACAAAACCACGAAAAGTTCTTGTATTTGAAGATAAAATCTTTTTGCTTTGAAGAAGAAAGATCGAGGTGACTGAAATAAGTTCATTCGATGAAAATCAACAAAAATTGACAAGAACCACGAAAAGTTCTTGTATTTTAAGATAAAATCTGACGCTATGAAAGAAAAAACTTCTCGCTCGCTGAAATATGTTCATTTGCTGAAAATCAACAAAACCACGAAAAGTTCTTGTATTTGAAGATAAAATCTTTTTGCTTTGAAGAAGAAAGATCCAGCTGACTGAAATAAGTTCATTGGATGAAAACCAACAAAAATTGACAAGAACCACGAAAGTTCTTGTATTTTAGGATAAAATCTGACGCTATTCAAGAAAAAACTTCTCGCTCGCTGAAATATGTTCATTTGCTGAAAACCAACAAAACCACGAAAAGTTCTTGTATTTGAAGATAAAATCTTTTTGCTTTGAAGAAGAAAGATCCAGCTGACTGAAATAAGTTCATCAGATGAAAATCAACAGAAATTGACAAGAACCACGAAAAGTTCTTGTATTTTAAGATAAAATCTGACGCTATTAAAGAAAAAACTTCTCGTTCGCTGAAATAATTCATTTGCTGAAAATCAACAAAACCACGAAAAGTTCTTGTATTTGAAGATAAAATCTTTTTGCTTTGAAGAAGAAAGATCCAGCTGACTGAAATAAGTTCCTTCGATCAACACCAACAAAAATTGACAAGAACCACGAAAAGTTCTTGTATTTTAAGATAAAATCTGACGCTATTAAAGAAAAAACTTCCAGCTCGCTGAAATATGTTCATTTGCTGAAAATCAACAAAACCACGAAAAGTTCTTGTATTTGAAGATAAAATCTTTTTGCTTTGAAGAAGAAAGATCCAGCTGACTGAAATAAGTCATCAGATGAAAATCAACAAAAATTGACAAGAACCACGAAAAGTTCTTGTATTTTAAGATAAAATCTGACGCTATTAAAGAAAAAACTTACAGCTCGCTGAAATATGTTCATTTGCTGAAAATCAACAAAACCACGAAAAGTTCTTGTATTTGAAGATAAAATCTTTTTGCTTTGAAGAAGAAAGATCCAGCTGACTGAAATAAGTTCATCAGATGAAAATCAACAGAAATTGACAAGAACCACGAAAAGTTCTTGTATTTTAAGATAAAATCTGACGATATTAAAGAAAAAACTTCTCGTTCGCTGAAATATGTTCATTTGCTGAAAATCAACAAAACCACGAAAAGTTCTTGTATTTGAAGATAAAATCTTTTTGCTTTGAAGAAAGATCTGGGTGACTGAAATAAGTTCATTGGATGAAAAACAACAAAAATTGACAAGAACCACGAAAAGTTCTTGTGTTTTAAGATAAAATCTGACGCTATTGAAGAAAAAACTTCTCGTTCGCTGAAATATGTTAATTTGCTGAAAATCAACAAAACCACAAAAAGTTCTTGTATTTGAAGATAAAATCATTTTGCTTTGAAGAAGAAAGATCCAGCTGACTGAAATAAGTTCATTAGATGAAAAGCAACAAAAATTGACAAGAACCACGAAAAGTTCTTGTATTTTAAGATAAAATCTGACGCTATTAAAGAAAAAACTTCTCGTTCGCTGAAATATGTTCATTTGCTGAAAATCAACAAAACCACGAAAAGTTCTTGTATTTGAAGATAAAATCTTTTTGCTTTGAAGAAGAAAGATCCAGCTGACTGAAATAAGTTCAATGGATGAAAACCAACAAAAATTGACAAGAACCACGAAAGTTCTTGTATTTTAGGATAAAATCTGACGCTATTAAAGAAAAAACTTCTCGCTCGCTGAAATATGTTCATTTGCTGAAAACCAACAAAACCACGAAAAGTTCTTGTATTTGAAGATAAAATATTTTTGCTTTGAAGAAGAATGATCGAGGTGACTGAAATAAGTTCATTCGATGAAAATCAACAAAAATTGAGAAGAACCACGAAAAGTTCTTGTATTTTAAGATAAAATCTGACGCTATTAAAGAAAAAACTTCTCGTTCGCTGAAATATGTTCATTTGCTGAAAATCAACAAAACCACGAAAAGTTCTTGCATTTGAAGATAAAATCTTTTTGCTTTGAAGATGAAAGATCTGGGTGACTGAAATAAGTTCATTGGATGAAAAACAACAAAAATTGACAAGAACCACGAAAAGTTCTTGTATTTTAAGATGAAATCTGACGCTATTAAAGAAAAAACTTCTCGTTCGCTGAAATATGTTAATTTGCTGAAAATCAACAAAACCACAAAAAGTTCTTGTATTTGAAGATGAAATCATTTTGCTTTGATGAAGAAAGATCCAGCTGACTGAAATAAGTTCATTGGATGAAAACCAACAAAAATTGACAAGAACCACGAAAAGTTCCTGTATTTTAAGATAAAATCTGACGCGATTAAAGAAAAAACTTCTCGTTCGCTGAAATATGTTCATTTGCTGAAAATCAACGAAACCACGAAAAGTTCTTGTATTTGAAGATAAAATCTTTTTGCTTTGAAGAAGAAAGATCCAGCTGACTGAAATAAGTTCATTGGATGAAAACCAACAAAAATTGACAAGAACCACGAAAAGTTCTTGTATTTGAAGATAAAATCTTTTTGCTTTGAAGAAGACAGATCGAGGTGACTGAAATAAGTTCATCAGATGAAAATCAACAAAAATTGACAAGAACCACGAAAAGTTCTTGTATTTTAAGATAAAATCTGACGCTATTAAAGAAAATATTTCTCGCTCGCTGAAATATGTTCATTTGCTGAAAACCAACAAAACCACGAAAAGTTCTTGTATTTGAAGATAAAATCTTTTTGCTTTGAAGAAGAAAGATCGAGGTGACTGAAATAAGTTCATTCGATGAAAATCAACAAAAATTGACAAGAATCACGAAAAGTTCTTGTATTTTCAGATAAAATCTGACGCTATTAAAGAAAAAACTTCTCGCTCGCTGAAATATGTTCATTTGCTGAAAACCAACAAAACCACGAAAAGTTCTTGTATTTGAAGATAAAATCTTTTTGCTTTGAAGAAGAAAGATCGAGGTGACTGAAATAAGTTCATTCGATGAAAATCAACAAAAATTGACAAGAACCACGAAAAGTTCTTGTATTTTAAGATAAAATCTGACGCTATGAAAGAAAAAACTTCTCGCTCGCTGAAATATGTTCATTTGCTGAAAATCAACAAAACCACGAAAAGTTCTTGTATTTGAAGATAAAATCTTTTTGCTTTGAAGAAGAAAGATCCAGCTGACTGAAATAAGTTCATTGGATGAAAACCAACAAAAATTGACAAGAACCACGAAAGTTCTTGTATTTTAGGATAAAATCTGACGCTATTCAAGAAAAAACTTCTCGCTCGCTGAAATATGTTCATTTGCTGAAAACCAACAAAACCACGAAAAGTTCTTGTATTTGAAGATAAAATCTTTTTGCTTTGAAGAAGAAAGATCCAGCTGACTGAAATAAGTTCATCAGATGAAAATCAACAGAAATTGACAAGAACCACGAAAAGTTCTTGTATTTTAAGATAAAATCTGACGCTATTAAAGAAAAAACTTCTCGTTCGCTGAAATAATTCATTTGCTGAAAATCAACAAAACCACGAAAAGTTCTTGTATTTGAAGATAAAATCTTTTTGCTTTGAAGAAGAAAGATCTGGGTGACTGAAATAAGTTCATTGGATGAAAAACAACAAAAATTGACAAGAACCACGAAAAGTTCTTGTATTTTAAGATAAAATCTGACGCTATTAAAGAAAAAACTTCTCGTTCGCTGAAATATGTTAATTTGCTGAAAATCAACAAAACCACAAAAAGTTCTTGTATTTGAAGTTAAAATCATTTTGCTTTGTAGAAGAAAGATCCAGCTGACTGAAATAAGTTCATTAGATGAAAACCAACAAAAATTGACAAGAACCACGAAAAGTTCTTGTATTTTAAGATAAAATCTGACGCTATTAAAGAAAAAACTTCTCGTTCGCTGAAATATGTTCATTTGCTGAAAATCAACAAAACCACGAAAAGTTCTTGTATTTGAAGATAAAATCTTTTTGCTTTGAAGAAGAAAGATCGAGGTGCCTGAAATAAGTTGACGAGATGAAAACCAACAAAAATTGACAAGAACCATGAAATGTTCTTGTATTTTAAGATAAAATCTGACGCTATTAAAGAAAAAACTTCTCGTTCGCTGAAATATGTTAATTTGCTGAAAATCAACAAAACCACAAAAAGTTCTTATATTTGAAGATAAAATCATTTTGCTTTGAAGAAGAAAGATCCAGCTGACTGAAATAAGTTCATTGGATGAAAACCAACAAAAATTGACAAGAACCACGAAAGTTCTTGTATTTTAGGATAAAATCTGACGCTATTAAAGAAAAAACTTCTCGCTCGCTGAAATATGTTCATTTGCTGAAAACCAACAAAATCACAAAAAGTTCTTGTATTTGAAGATAAAATCTTTTTGCTTTGAAGAAGAAAGATCGAGGTGACTGAAATAAGTTCATTCGATGAAAATCAACAAAAATTGACAAGAACCACGAAAAGTTCTTGTATTTTAAGATAAAATCTGACGCTATTAAAGAAAAAACTTCCAGCTCGCTGAAATATGTTCATTTGCTGAAAATCAACAAAACCACGAAAAGTTCTTGTATTTGAAGATAAAATCTTTTTGCTTTGAAGAAGAAAGATCCAGCTGACTGAAATAAGTTCATCAGATGAAAATCAACAAAAATTGACAAGAACCACGAAAAGTTCTTGTATTTTAAGATAAAATCTGACGCTATTAAAGAAAAAACTTACAGCTCGCTGAAATATGTTCATTTGCTGAAAATCAACAAAACCACGAAAAGTTCTTGTATTTGAAGATAAAATCTTTTTGCTTTGAAGAAGAAAGATCCAGCTGACTGAAATAAGTTCATCAGATGAAAATCAACAGAAATTGACAAGAACCACGAAAAGTTCTTGTATTTTAAGATAAAATCTGACGCTATTAAAGAAAAAACTTCTCGTTCGCTGAAATATGTTCATTTGCTGAAAATCAACAAAACCACGAAAAGTTCTTGTATTTGAAGATAAAATCTTTTTGCTTTGAAGAAAGATCTGGGTGACTGAAATAAGTTCATTGGATGAAAAACAACAAAAATTGACAAGAACCACGAAAAGTTCTTGTGTTTTAAGATAAAATCTGACGCTCTTAAAGAAAAAACTTCTCGTTCGCTGAAATATGTTAATTTGCTGAAAATCAACAAAACCACAAAAAGTTCTTGTATTTGAAGATAAAATCATTTTGCTTTGAAGAAGAAAGATCCAGCTGACTGAAATAAGTTCATTAGATGAAAAGCAACAAAAATTGACAAGAACCACGAAAAGTTCTTGTATTTTAAGATAAAATCTGACGCTATTAAAGAAAAAACTTCTCGTTCGCTGAAATATGTTCATTTGCTGAAAATCAACAAAACCACGAAAAGTTCTTGTATTTGAAGATAAAATCTTTTTGCTTTGAAGAAGAAAGATCCAGCTGACTGAAATAAGTTCAATGGATGAAAACCAACAAAAATTGACAAGAACCACGAAAGTTCTTGTATTTTAGGATAAAATCTGACGCTATTAAAGAAAAAACTTCTCGCTCGCTGAAATATGTTCATTTGCTGAAAACCAACAAAACCACGAAAAGTTCTTGTATTTGAAGATAAAATATTTTTGCTTTGAAGAAGAATGATCGAGGTGACTGAAATAAGTTCATTCGATGAAAATCAACAAAAATCGAGAAGAACCACGAAAAGTTCTTGTATTTTAAGATAAAATCTGACGCTATTAAAGAAAAAACTTCTCGTTCGCTGAAATATGTTCATTTGCTGAAAATCAACAAAACCACGAAAAGTTCTTGCATTTGAAGATAAAATCTTTTTGCTTTGAAGATGAAAGATCTGGGTGACTGAAATAAGTTCATTGGATGAAAAACACCAAAAATTGACAAGAACCACGAAAAGTTCTTGTATTTTAAGATAAAATCTGACGCTATTAAAGAAAAAACTTCTCGTTCGCTGAAATATGTTAATTTGCTGAAAATCAACAAAACCACAAAAAGTTCTTGTATTTGAAGATGAAATCATTTTGCTTTGATGAAGAAAGATCCAGCTGACTGAAATAAGTTCATTGGATGAAAACCAACAAAAATTGACAAGAACCACGAAAAGTTCTTGTATTTTAAGATAAAATCTGACGCTATTAAAGAAAAAACTTCTCGTTCGCTGAAATATGTTCATTTGCTGAAAATCAACAAAACCACGAAAAGTTCTTGTATTTGAAGATAAAATCTTTTTGCTTTGAAGAAGAAAGATCCAGCTGACTGAAATAAGTTCATTGGATGAAAACCAACAAAAATTGACAAGAACCACGAAAAGTTCTTGTATTTGAAGATAAAATCTTTTTGCTTTGAAGAAGACAGATCGAGGTGACTGAAATAAGTTCATCAGATGAAAATCAACAAAAATTGACAAGAACCACGAAAAGTTCTTGTATTTTAAGATAAAATCTGACGCTATTAAAGAAAAAAGTTACAGCTCGCTGAAATATGTTCATTTGCTGAAAATCAACAAAACCACGAAAAGTTCTTGTATTTGAAGATAAAATCTTTTTGCTTTGAAGAAGAAAGATCGAGGTGACTGAAATAAGTTCACGAGATGAAAACCAACAAAAATTGACAAGAACCATGAAAAGTTCTTGTATTTTAAGATAAAATCTGACGCTATTAAAGAAAAAACTTCTCGTTCGCTGAAATATGTTAATTTGCTGAAAATCAACAAAACCACAAAAAGTTCTTGTATTTGAAGATAAAATCTTTTTGCTTTGAAGAAGAAAGATCGAGGTGACTGAAATAAGTTCATTCGATGAAAATCAACAAAAATTGACAAGAACCACGAAAAGTTCTTGTATTTGAAGATAAAATCTTTTTGCTTTGAAGAAGAAAGATCCAGCTGACTGAAATAAGTTCAATGGATGAAAATCAACAAAAATTGAGAAGAACCACGAAAAGTTCTTGTATTTTAAGATAAAATCTGACGCTATTAAAGAAAAAACTTCTCGTTCGCTGAAATATGTTCATTTGCTGAAAATCAACAAAACCACGAAAAGTTCTTGTATTTGAAGATAAAATCTTTTTGCTTTGAAGAAAGATCTGGGTGACTGAAATAAGTTCATTGGATGAAAAACAACAAAAATTGACAAGAACCACGAAAAGTTCTTGTGTTTTAAGATAAAATCTGACGCTATTAAAGAAAAAACTTACAGCTCGCTGAAATATGTTAATTTGCTGAAAATCAACAAAACCACAAAAAGTTCTTGTATTTGAAGATAAAATCATTTTGCTTTGAAGAAGAAAGATCCAGCTGACTGAAATAAGTTCATTAGATGAAAAGCAACAAAAATTGACAAGAACCACGAAAAGTTCTTGTATTTTAAGATAAAATCTGACGCTATTAAAGAAAAAACTTCTCGTTCGCTGAAATATGTTCATTTGCTGAAAATCAACAAAACCACGAAAAGTTCTTGTATTTGAAGATAAAATCTTTTTGATTTGAAGAAGAAAGATCCAGCTGACTGAAATAAGTTCAATGGATGAAAATCAACAAAAATTGAGAAGAACCACGAAAAGTTCTTGTATTTTAAGATAAAATCTGACGCTATTAAAGAAAAAACTTCTCGTTCGCTGAAATATGTTCATTTGCTGAAAATCAACAAAACCACGAAAAGTTCTTGCATTTGAAGATAAAATCTTTTTGCTTTGAAGATGAAAGATCTGGGTGACTGAAATAAGTTCATTGGATGAAAAACAACAAAAATTGACAAGAACCACGAAAAGTTCTTGTATTTTAAGATGAAATCTGACGCTATTAAAGAAAAAACTTCTCGTTCGCTGAAATATGTTAATTTGCTGAAAATCAACAAAACCACAAAAAGTTCTTGTATTTGAAGATGAAATCATTTTGCTTTGATGAAGAAAGATCCAGCTGACTGAAATAAGTTCATTGGATGAAAACCAACAAAAATTGACAAGAACCACGAAAAGTTCTTGTATTTTAAGATAAAATCTGACGCTATTAAAGAAAAAACTTCTCGTTCGCTGAAATATGTTCATTTGCTGAAAATCAACAAAACCACGAAAAGTTCTTGTATTTGAAGATAAAATCTTTTTGCTTTGAAGAAGAAAGATCCAGCTGACTGAAATAAGTTCATTGGATGAAAACCAACAAAAATTGACAAGAACCACGAAAAGTTCTTGTATTTGAAGATAAAATCTTTTTGCTTTGAAGAAGACAGATCGAGGTGACTGAAATAAGTTCATCAGATGAAAATCAACAAAAATTGACAAGAACCACGAAAAGTTCTTGTATTTTAAGATAAAATCTGACGCTATTAAAGAAAATATTTCTCGCTCGCTGAAATATGTTCATTTGCTGAAAACCAACAAAACCACGAAAAGTTCTTGTATTTGAAGATAAAATCTTTTTGCTTTGAAGAAGAAAGATCGAGGTGACTGAAATAAGTTCATTCGATGAAAATCAACAAAAATTGACAAGAACCACGAAAAGTTCTTGTATTTTAAGATAAAATCTGACGCTATTAAAGAAAAAACTTCTCGCTCGCTGAAATATGTTCATTTGCTGAAAACCAACAAAACCACGAAAAGTTCTTGTATTTGAAGATAAAATCTTTTTGCTTTGAAGAAGAAAGATCGAGGTGACTGAAATAAGTTCATTCGATGAAAATCAACAAAAATTGACAAGAACCACGAAAAGTTCTTGTATTTTAAGATAAAATCTGACGCTATTAAAGAAAAAACTTACAGCTCGCTGAAATATGTTCATTTGCTGAAAATCAACAAAACCACGAAAAGTTCTTGTATTTGAAGATAAAATCTTTTTGCTTTGAAGAAGAAAGATCCAGCTGACTGAAATAAGTTCATCAGATGAAAACCGACAAAAATTGACAAGAACCACGAAAAGTTCTTGTATTTTAGGATAAAATCTGATGCTATTAAAGAAAAAACTTACAGCTCGCTGAAATATGTTCATTTGCTGAAAATCAACAAAACCACGAAAAGTTCTTGTATTTGAAGATAAAATCTTTTTGCTTTGAAGAAGAAAGATCTGGCTGACTGAAATAAGTTCATCAGATGAAAATCAACAAAAATTGACAAGAACCACGAAAAGTTCTTGTATTTTAAGATAAAATCTGACGCTATTAAAGAAAAAACTTCTGGCTCGCTGAAATATGGTCATTTGCTGAAAATCAACAAAACCACGAAAAGTTCTTGTATTTGAAGATAAAATCTTTTTGCTTTGAAGATGAAAGATCTAGCTGACTGAAATAATTTCATTGGATGAAAACCTACAAAAATTGACAAGAACCACGAAAAGTTCTTGTATTTTAAGATAAAATGTGAGGCTATCAAAGAAAAAACTTCAAGCTCGCTGAAATATGTTCATTTGCTGAAAACCAACAAAACCACGAAAAGTTCTTGTATTTGAAGATAAAATCTTTTTGCTTTGAAGAAGAAAGATCCAGCTGACTGAAATAAGTTCCTTCGATCAACACCAACAAAAATTGACAAGAACCACGAAAAGTTCTTGTATTTTAAGATAAAATCTGACGCTATTAAAGAAAAAACTTCCAGCTCGCTGAAATATGTTCATTTGCTGAAAATCAACAAAACCACGAAAAGTTCTTGTATTTGAAGATAAAATCTTTTTGCTTTGAAGAAGAAAGATCCAGCTGACTGAAATAAGTTCATCAGATGAAAATCAACAAAAATTGACAAGAACCACGAAAAGTTCTTGTATTTTAAGATAAAATCTGACGCTATTAAAGAAAAAACTTACAGCTCGCTGAAATATGTTCATTTGCTGAAAATCAACAAAACCACGAAAAGTTCTTGTATTTGAAGATAAAATCTTTTTGCTTTGAAGAAGAAAGATCCAGCTGACTGAAATAAGTTCATCAGATGAAAATCAACAGAAATTGACAAGAACCACGAAAAGTTCTTGTATTTTAAGATAAAATCTGACGCTATTAAAGAAAAAACTTCTCGTTCGCTGAAATATGTTCATTTGCTGAAAATCAACAAAACCACGAAAAGTTCTTGTATTTGAAGATAAAATCTTTTTGCTTTGAAGAAAGATCTGGGTGACTGAAATAAGTTCATTGGATGAAAAACAACAAAAATTGACAAGAACCACGAAAAGTTCTTGTGTTTTAAGATAAAATCTGACGCTATTAAAGAAAAAACTTCTCGTTCGCTGAAATATGTTAATTTGCTGAAAATCAACAAAACCACAAAAAGTTCTTGTATTTGAAGATAAAATCATTTTGCTTTGAAGAAGAAAGATCCAGCTGACTGAAATAAGTTCATTAGATGAAAAGCAACAAAAATTGACAAGAACCACGAAAAGTTCTTGTATTTTAAGATAAAATCTGACGCTATTAAAGAAAAAACTTCTCGTTCGCTGAAATATGTTCATTTGCTGAAAATCAACAAAACCACGAAAAGTTCTTGTATTTGAAGATAAAATCTTTTTGCTTTGAAGAAGAAAGATCCAGCTGACTGAAATAAGTTCAATGGATGAAAACCAACAAAAATTGACAAGAACCACGAAAGTTCTTGTATTTTAGGATAAAATCTGACGCTATTAAAGAAAAAACTTCTCGCTCGCTGAAATATGTTCATTTGCTGAAAACCAACAAAACCACGAAAAGTTCTTGTATTTGAAGATAAAATATTTTTGCTTTGAAGAAGAATGATCGAGGTGACTGAAATAAGTTCATTCGATGAAAATCAACAAAAATCGAGAAGAACCACGAAAAGTTCTTGTATTTTAAGATAAAATCTGACGCTATTAAAGAAAAAACTTCTCGTTCGCTGAAATATGTTCATTTGCTGAAAATCAACAAAACCACGAAAAGTTCTTGCATTTGAAGATAAAATCTTTTTGCTTTGAAGATGAAAGATCTGGGTGACTGAAATAAGTTCATTGGATGAAAAACAACAAAAATTGACAAGAACCACGAAAAGTTCTTGTATTTTAAGATAAAATCTGACGCTATTAAAGAAAAAACTTCTCGTTCGCTGAAATATGTTAATTTGCTGAAAATCAACAAAACCACAAAAAGTTCTTGTATTTGAAGATGAAATCATTTTGCTTTGATGAAGAAAGATCCAGCTGACTGAAATAAGTTCATTGGATGAAAACCAACAAAAATTGACAAGAACCACGAAAAGTTCTTGTATTTTAAGATAAAATCTGACGCTATTAAAGAAAAAACTTCTCGTTCGCTGAAATATGTTCATTTGCTGAAAATCAACAAAACCACGAAAAGTTCTTGTATTTGAAGATGAAATCTTTTTGCTTTGAAGAAGAAAGATCCAGCTGACTGAAATAAGTTCATTGGATGAAAACCAACAAAAATTGACAAGAACCACGAAAAGTTCTTGTATTTGAAGATAAAATCTTTTTGCTTTGAAGAAGACAGATCGAGGTGACTGAAATAAGTTCATCAGATGAAAATCAACAAAAATTGACAAGAACCACGAAAAGTTCTTGTATTTTAAGATAAAATCTGACGCTATTAAAGAAAAAAGTTACAGCTCGCTGAAATATGTTCATTTGCTGAAAATCAACAAAACCACGAAAAGTTCTTGTATTTGAAGATAAAATCTTTTTGCTTTGAAGAAGAAAGATCGAGGTGACTGAAATAAGTTCACGAGATGAAAACCAACAAAAATTGACAAGAACCATGAAAAGTTCTTGTATTTTAAGATAAAATCTGACGCTATTAAAGAAAAAACTTCTCGTTCGCTGAAATATGTTAATTTGCTGAAAATCAACAAAACCACAAAAAGTTCTTGTATTTGAAGATAAAATCTTTTTGCTTTGAAGAAGAAAGATCGAGGTGACTGAAATAAGTTCATTCGATGAAAATCAACAAAAATTGACAAGAACCACGAAAAGTTCTTGTATTTTAAGATAAAATCTGACGCTATGAAAGAAAAAACTTCTCGCTCGCTGAAATATGTTCATTTGCTGAAAATCAACAAAACCACGAAAAGTTCTTGTATTTGAAGATAAAATCTTTTTGCTTTGAAGAAGAAAGATCCAGCTGACTGAAATAAGTTCATTGGATGAAAACCAACAAAAATTGACAAGAACCACGAAAGTTCTTGTATTTTAGGATAAAATCTGACGCTATTCAAGAAAAAACTTCTCGCTCGCTGAAATATGTTCATTTGCTGAAAACCAACAAAACCACGAAAAGTTCTTGTATTTGAAGATAAAATCTTTTTGCTTTGAAGAAGAAAGATCCAGCTGACTGAAATAAGTTCATCAGATGAAAATCAACAGAAATTGACAAGAACCACGAAAAGTTCTTGTATTTTAAGATAAAATCTGACGCTATTAAAGAAAAAACTTCTCGTTCGCTGAAATAATTCATTTGCTGAAAATCAACAAAACCACGAAAAGTTCTTGTATTTGAAGATAAAATCTTTTTGCTTTGAAGAAGAAAGATCTGGGTGACTGAAATAAGTTCATTGGATGAAAAACAACAAAAATTGACAAGAACCACGAAAAGTTCTTGTATTTTAAGATAAAATCTGACGCTATTAAAGAAAAAACTTCTCGTTCGCTGAAATATGTTAATTTGCTGAAAATCAACAAAACCACAAAAAGTTCTTGTATTTGAAGTTAAAATCATTTTGCTTTGTAGAAGAAAGATCCAGCTGACTGAAATAAGTTCATTAGATGAAAACCAACAAAAATTGACAAGAACCACGAAAAGTTCTTGTATTTTAAGATAAAATCTGACGCTATTAAAGAAAAAACTTCTCGTTCGCTGAAATATGTTCATTTGCTGAAAATCAACAAAACCACGAAAAGTTCTTGTATTTGAAGATAAAATCTTTTTGCTTTGAAGAAGAAAGATCGAGGTGCCTGAAATAAGTTGACGAGATGAAAACCAACAAAAATTGACAAGAACCATGAAAAGTTCTTGTATTTTAAGATAAAATCTGACGCTATTAAAGAAAAAACTTCTCGTTCGCTGAAATATGTTAATTTGCTGAAAATCAACAAAACCACAAAAAGTTCTTATATTTGAAGATAAAATCATTTTGCTTTGAAGAAGAAAGATCCAGCTGACTGAAATAAGTTCATTGGATGAAAACCAACAAAAATTGACAAGAACCACGAAAGTTCTTGTATTTTAGGATAAAATCTGACGCTATTAAAGAAAAAACTTCTCGCTCGCTGAAATATGTTCATTTGCTGAAAACCAACAAAACCACAAAAAGTTCTTGTATTTGAAGATAAAATCTTTTTGCTTTGAAGAAGAAAGATCGAGGTGACTGAAATAAGTTCATTCGATGAAAATCAACAAAAATTGACAAGAACCACGAAAAGTTCTTGTATTTTAAGATAAAATCTGACGCAATTAAAGAAAAAACTTCCAGCTCGCTGAAATATGTTCATTTGCTGAAAATCAACAAAACCACGAAAAGTTCTTGTATTTGAAGATAAAATCTTTTTGCTTTGAAGAAGAAAGATCCAGCTGACTGAAATAAGTTCATCAGATGAAAATCAACAAAAATTGACAAGAACCACGAAAAGTTCTTGTATTTTAAGATAAAATCTGACGCTATTAAAGAAAAAACTTACAGCTCGCTGAAATATGTTCATTTGCTGAAAATCAACAAAACCACGAAAAGTTCTTGTATTTGAAGATAAAATCTTTTTGCTTTGAAGAAGAAAGATCCAGCTGACTGAAATAAGTTCATCAGATGAAAATCAACAGAAATTGACAAGAACCACGAAAAGTTCTTGTATTTTAAGATAAAATCTGACGCTATTAAAGAAAAAACTTCTCGTTCGCTGAAATATGTTCATTTGCTGAAAATCAACAAAACCACGAAAAGTTCTTGTATTTGAAGATAAAATCTTTTTGCTTTGAAGAAAGATCTGGGTGACTGAAATAAGTTCATTGGATGAAAAACAACAAAAATTGACAAGAACCACGAAAAGTTCTTGTGTTTTAAGATAAAATCTGACGCTATTAAAGAAAAAACTTACAGCTCGCTGAAATATGTTAATTTGCTGAAAATCAACAAAACCACAAAAAGTTCTTGTATTTGAAGATAAAATCATTTTGCTTTGAAGAAGAAAGATCCAGCTGACTGAAATAAGTTCATTAGATGAAAAGCAACAAAAATTGACAAGAACCACGAAAAGTTCTTGTATTTTAAGATAAAATCTGACGCTATTAAAGAAAAAACTTCTCGTTCGCTGAAATCTGTTCATTTGCTGAAAATCAACAAAACCACGAAAAGTTCTTGTATTTGAAGATAAAATCTTTTTGCTTTGAAGAAGAAAGATCCAGCTGACTGAAATAAGTTCAATGGATGAAAATCAACAAAAATTGAGAAGAACCACGAAAAGTTCTTGTATTTTAAGATAAAATCTGACGCTATTAAAGAAAAAACTTCTCGTTCGCTGAAATATGTTCATTTGCTGAAAATCAACAAAACCACGAAAAGTTCTTGCATTTGAAGATAAAATCTTTTTGCTTTGAAGATGAAAGATCTGGGTGACTGAAATAAGTTCATTGGATGAAAAACAACAAAAATTGACAAGAACCACGAAAAGTTCTTGTATTTTAAGATGAAATCTGACGCTATTAAAGAAAAAACTTCTCGTTCGCTGAAATATGTTAATTTGCTGAAAATCAACAAAACCACAAAAAGTTCTTGTATTTGAAGATGAAATCATTTTGCTTTGATGAAGAAAGATCCAGCTGACTGAAATAAGTTCATTGGATGAAAACCAACAAAAATTGACAAGAACCACGAAAAGTTCTTGTATTTTAAGATAAAATCTGACGCTATTAAAGAAAAAACTTCTCGTTCGCTGAAATATGTTCATTTGCTGAAAATCAACAAAACCACGAAAAGTTCTTGTATTTGAAGATAAAATCTTTTTGCTTTGAAGAAGAAAGATCCAGCTGACTGAAATAAGTTCATTGGATGAAAACCAACAAAAATTGACAAGAACCACGAAAAGTTCTTGTATTTGAAGATAAAATCTTTTTGCTTTGAAGAAGACAGATCGAGGTGACTGAAATAAGTTCATCAGATGAAAATCAACAAAAATTGACAAGAACCACGAAAAGTTCTTGTATTTTAAGATAAAATCTGACGCTATTAAAGAAAATATTTCTCGCTCGCTGAAATATGTTCATTTGCTGAAAACCAACAAAACCACGAAAAGTTCTTGTATTTGAAGATAAAATCTTTTTGCTTTGAAGAAGAAAGATCGAGGTGACTGAAATAAGTTCATTCGATGAAAATCAACAAAAATTGACAAGAACCACGAAAAGTTCTTGTATTTTAAGATAAAATCTGACGCTATTAAAGAAAAAACTTCTCGCTCGCTGAAATATGTTCATTTGCTGAAAACCAACAAAACCACGAAAAGTTCTTGTATTTGAAGATAAAATCTTTTTGCTTTGAAGAAGAAAGATCGAGGTGACTGAAATAAGTTCATTCGATGAAAATCAACAAAAATTGACAAGAACCACGAAAAGTTCTTGTATTTTAAGATAAAATCTGACGCTATTAAAGAAAAAACTTACAGCTCGCTGAAATATGTTCATTTGCTGAAAATCAACAAAACCACGAAAAGTTCTTGTATTTGAAGATAAAATCTTTTTGCTTTGAAGAAGAAAGATCCAGCTGACTGAAATAAGTTCATCAGATGAAAACCGACAAAAATTGACAAGAACCACGAAAAGTTCTTGTATTTTAGGATAAAATCTGATGCTATTAAAGAAAAAACTTACAGCTCGCTGAAATATGTTCATTTGCTGAAAATCAACAAAACCACGAAAAGTTCTTGTATTTGAAGATAAAATCTTTTTGCTTTGAAGAAGAAAGATCTGGCTGACTGAAATAAGTTCATCAGATGAAAATCAACAAAAATTGACAAGAACCACGAAAAGTTCTTGTATTTTAAGATAAAATCTGACGCTATTAAAGAAAAAACTTCTGGCTCGCTGAAATATGGTCATTTGCTGAAAATCAACAAAACCACGAAAAGTTCTTGTATTTGAAGATAAAATCTTTTTGCTTTGAAGATGAAAGATCTAGCTGACTGAAATAATTTCATTGGATGAAAACCTACAAAAATTGACAAGAACCACGAAAAGTTCTTGTATTTTAAGATAAAATGTGAGGCTATCAAAGAAAAAACTTCAAGCTCGCTGAAATATGTTCATTTGCTGAAAACCAACAAAACCACGAAAAGTTCTTGTATTTGAAGATAAAATCTTTTTGCTTTGAAGAAGAAAGATCCAGCTGACTGAAATAAGTTCCTTCGATCAACACCAACAAAAATTGACAAGAACCACGAAAAGTTCTTGTATTTTAAGATAAAATCTGACGCTATTAAAGAAAAAACTTCCAGCTCGCTGAAATATGTTCATTTGCTGAAAATCAACAAAACCACGAAAAGTTCTTGTATTTGAAGATAAAATCTTTTTGCTTTGAAGAAGAAAGATCCAGCTGACTGAAATAAGTTCATCAGATGAAAATCAACAAAAATTGACAAGAACCACGAAAAGTTCTTGTATTTTAAGATAAAATCTGACGCTATTAAAGAAAAAACTTACAGCTCGCTGAAATATGTTCATTTGCTGAAAATCAACAAAACCACGAAAAGTTCTTGTATTTGAAGATAAAATCTTTTTGCTTTGAAGAAGAAAGATCCAGCTGACTGAAATAAGTTCATCAGATGAAAATCAACAGAAATTGACAAGAACCACGAAAAGTTCTTGTATTTTAAGATAAAATCTGACGCTATTAAAGAAAAAACTTCTCGTTCGCTGAAATATGTTCATTTGCTGAAAATCAACAAAACCACGAAAAGTTCTTGTATTTGAAGATAAAATCTTTTTGCTTTGAAGAAAGATCTGGGTGACTGAAATAAGTTCATTGGATGAAAAAGAACAAAAATTGACAAGAACCACGAAAAGTTCTTGTGTTTTAAGATAAAATCTGACGCTATTAAAGAAAAAACTTCTCGTTCGCTGAAATATGTTAATTTGCTGAAAATCAACAAAACCACAAAAAGTTCTTGTATTTGAAGATAAAATCATTTTGCTTTGAAGAAGAAAGATCCAGCTGACTGAAATAAGTTCATTAGATGAAAAGCAACAAAAATTGACAAGAACCACGAAAAGTTCTTGTATTTTAAGATAAAATCTGACGCTATTAAAGAAAAAACTTCTCGTTCGCTGAAATATGTTCATTTGCTGAAAATCAACAAAACCACGAAAAGTTCTTGTATTTGAAGATAAAATCTTTTTGCTTTGAAGAAGAAAGATCCAGCTGACTGAAATAAGTTCAATGGATGAAAATCAACAAAAATTGAGAAGAACCACGAAAAGTTCTTGTATTTTAAGATAAAATCTGACGCTATTAAAGAAAAAACTTCTCGTTCGCTGAAATATGTTCATTTGCTGAAAATCAACAAAACCACGAAAAGTTCTTGCATTTGAAGATAAAATCTTTTTGCTTTGAAGATGAAAGATCTGGGTGACTGAAATAAGTTCATTGGATGAAAAACAACAAAAATTGACAAGAACCACGAAAAGTTCTTGTATTTTAAGATAAAATCTGACGCTATTAAAGAAAAAACTTCTCGTTCGCTGAAATATGTTAATTTGCTGAAAATCAACAAAACCACAAAAAGTTCTTGTATTTGAAGATGAAATCATTTTGCTTTGATGAAGAAAGATCCAGCTGACTGAAATAAGTTCATTGGATGAAAACCAACAAAAATTGACAAGAACCACGAAAAGTTCTTGTATTTTAAGATAAAATCTGACGCTATTAAAGAAAAAACTTCTCGTTCGCTGAAATATGTTCATTTGCTGAAAATCAACAAAACCACGAAAAGTTCTTGTATTTGAAGATAAAATCTTTTTGCTTTGAAGAAGAAAGATCCAGCTGACTGAAATAAGTTCATTGGATGAAAACCAACAAAAATTGACAAGAACCACGAAAAGTTCTTGTATTTGAAGATAAAATCTTTTTGCTTTGAAGAAGACAGATCGAGGTGACTGAAATAAGTTCATCAGATGAAAATCAACAAAAATTGACAAGAACCACGAAAAGTTCTTGTATTTTAAGATAAAATCTGACGCTATTAAAGAAAATATTTCTCGCTCGCTGAAATATGTTCATTTGCTGAAAACCAACAAAACCACGAAAAGTTCTTGTATTTGAAGATAAAATCTTTTGCTTTGAAGAAGAAAGATCGAGGTGACTGAAATAAGTTCATTCGATGAAAATCAACAAAAATTGACAAGAACCACGAAAAGTTCTTGTATTTTAAGATAAAATCTGACGCTATTAAAGAAAAAACTTCTCGCTCGCTGAAATATGTTCATTTGCTGAAAACCAACAAAACCACGAAAAGTTCTTGTATTTGAAGATAAAATCTTTTTGCTTTGAAGAAGAAAGATCGAGGTGACTGAAATAAGTTCATTCGATGAAAATCAACAAAAATTGACAAGAACCACGAAAAGTTCTTGTATTTTAAGATAAAATCTGACGCTATTAAAGAAAAAACTTACAGCTCGCTGAAATATGTTCATTTGCTGAAAATCAACAAAACCACGAAAAGTTCTTGTATTTGAAGATAAAATCTTTTTGCTTTGAAGAAGAAAGATCCAGCTGACTGAAATAAGTTCATTGGATGAAAACCAACAAAAATTGACAAGAACCACGAAAATTCTTGTATTTTAGGATAAAATCTGACGCTATTCAAGAAAAAACTTCTCGCTCGCTGAAATATGTTCATTTGCTGAAAACCAACAAAACCACGAAAAGTTCTTGTATTTGAAGATAAAATCTTTTTGCTTTGAAGAAGAAAGATCCAGCTGACTGAAATAAGTTCATCAGATGAAAATCAACAGAAATTGACAAGAACCACGAAAAGTTCTTGTATTTTAAGATAAAATCTGACGCTATTAAAGAAAAAACTTCTCGTTCGCTGAAATAATTCATTTGCTGAAAATCAACAAAACCACGAAAAGTTCTTGTATTTGAAGATAAAATCTTTTTGCTTTGAAGAAGAAAGATCTGGGTGACTGAAATAAGTTCATTGGATGAAAAACAACAAAAATTGACAAGAACCACGAAAAGTTCTTGTATTTTAAGATAAAATCTGACGCTATTAAAGAAAAAACTTCTCGTTCGCTGAAATATGTTAATTTGCTGAAAATCAACAAAACCACAAAAAGTTCTTGTATTTGAAGTTAAAATCATTTTGCTTTGAAGAAGAAAGATCCAGCTGACTGAAATAAGTTCATTAGATGAAAACCAACAAAAATTGACAAGAACCACGAAAAGTTCTTGTATTTTAAGATAAAATCTGACGCTATTAAAGAAAAAAGTTACAGCTCGCTGAAATATGTTCATTTGCTGAAAATCAACAAAACCACGAAAAGTTCTTGTATTTGAAGATAAAATCTTTTTGCTTTGAAGAAGAAAGATCGAGGTGACTGAAATAAGTTCACGAGATGAAAACCAACAAAAATTGACAAGAACCATGAAAAGTTCTTGTATTTTAAGATAAAATCTGACGCTATTAAAGAAAAAACTTCTCGTTCGCTGAAATATGTTAATTTGCTGAAAATCAACAAAACCACAAAAAGTTCTTATATTTGAAGATAAAATCATTTTGCTTTGAAGAAGAAAGATCCAGCTGACTGAAATAAGTTCATTGGATGAAAACCAACAAAAATTGACAAGAACCACGAAAGTTCTTGTATTTTAGGATAAAATCTGACGCTATTAAAGAAAAAACTTCTCGCTCGCTGAAATATGTTCATTTGCTGAAAACCAACAAAACCACAAAAAGTTCTTGTATTTGAAGATAAAATCTTTTTGCTTTGAAGAAGAAAGATCGAGGTGACTGAAATAAGTTCATTCGATGAAAATCAACAAAAATTGACAAGAACCACGAAAAGTTCTTGTATTTTAAGATAAAATCTGACGCTATTAAAGAAAAAACTTCCAGCTCGCTGAAATATGTTCCTTTGCTGAAAATCAACAAAACCACGAAAAGTTCTTGTATTTGAAGATAAAATCTTTTTGCTTTGAAGAAGAAAGATCCAGCTGACTGAAATAAGTTCATCAGATGAAAATCAACAAAAATTGACAAGAACCACGAAAAGTTCTTGTATTTTAAGATAAAATCTGACGCTATTAAAGAAAAAACTTACAGCTCGCTGAAATATGTTCATTTGCTGAAAATCAACAAAACCACGAAAAGTTCTTGTATTTGAAGATAAAATCTTTTTGCTTTGAAGAAGAAAGATCCAGCTGACTGAAATAAGTTCATCAGATGAAAATCAACAGAAATTGACAAGAACCACGAAAAGTTCTTGTATTTTAAGATAAAATCTGACGCTATTAAAGAAAAAACTTCTCGTTCGCTGAAATATGTTCATTTGCTGAAAATCAACAAAACCACGAAAAGTTCTTGCATTTGAAGATAAAATCTTTTTGCTTTGAAGATGAAAGATCTGGGTGACTGAAATAAGTTCATTGGATGAAAAACAACAAAAATTGACAAGAACCACGAAAAGTTCTTGTATTTTAAGATAAAATCTGACGCTATTAAAGAAAAAACTTCTCGTTCGCTGAAATATGTTAATTTGCTGAAAATCAACAAAACCACAAAAAGTTCTTGTATTTGAAGATGAAATCATTTTGCTTTGATGAAGAAAGATCCAGCTGACTGAAATAAGTTCATTGGATGAAAACCAACAAAAATTGACAAGAACCACGAAAAGTTCTTGTATTTTAAGATAAAATCTGACGCTATTAAAGAAAAAACTTCTCGTTCGCTGAAATATGTTCATTTGCTGAAAATCAACAAAACCACGAAAAGTTCTTGTATTTGAAGATAAAATCTTTTTGCTTTGAAGAAGAAAGATCCAGCTGACTGAAATAAGTTCATTGGATGAAAACCAACAAAAATTGACAAGAACCACGAAAAGTTCTTGTATTTGAAGATAAAATCTTTTTGCTTTGAAGAAGACAGATCGAGGTGACTCAAATAAGTTCATCAGATGAAAATCAACAAAAATTGACAAGAACCACGAAAAGTTCTTGTATTTTAAGATAAAATCTGACGCTATTAAAGAAAATATTTCTCGCTCGCTGAAATATGTTCATTTGCTGAAAACCAACAAAACCACGAAAAGTTCTTGTATTTGAAGATAAAATCTTTTTGCTTTGAAGAAGAAAGATCGAGGTGACTGAAATAAGTTCATTCGATGAAAATCAACAAAAATTGACAAGAACCACGAAAAGTTCTTGTATTTTAAGATAAAATCTGACGCTATTAAAGAAAAAACTTACAGCTCGCTGAAATATGTTCATTTGCTGAAAATCAACAAAACCACGAAAAGTTCTTGTATTTGAAGATAAAATCTTTTTGCTTTGAAGAAGAAAGATCCAGCTGACTGAAATAAGTTCATTGGATGAAAACCAACAAAAATTGACAAGAACCACGAAAGTTCTTGTATTTTAGGATAAAATCTGACGCTATTCAAGAAAAAACTTCTCGCTCGCTGAAATATGTTCATTTGCTGAAAACCAACAAAACCACGAAAAGTTCTTGTATTTGAAGATAAAATCTTTTTGCTTTGAAGAAGAAAGATCCAGCTGACTGAAATAAGTTCATCAGATGAAAATCAACAGAAATTGACAAGAACCACGAAAAGTTCTTGTATTTTAAGATAAAATCTGACGCTATTAAAGAAAAAACTTCTCGTTCGCTGAAATAATTCATTTGCTGAAAATCAACAAAACCACGAAAAGTTCTTGTATTTGAAGATAAAATCTTTTTGCTTTGAAGAAGAAAGATCTGGGTGACTGAAATAAGTTCATTGGATGAAAAACAACAAAAATTGACAAGAACCACGAAAAGTTCTTGTATTTTAAGATAAAATCTGACGCTATTAAAGAAAAAACTTCTCGTTCGCTGAAATATGTTAATTTGCTGAAAATCAACAAAACCACAAAAAGTTCTTGTATTTGAAGTTAAAATCATTTTGCTTTGAAGAAGAAAGATCGAGGTGACTGAAATAAGTTCATTAGATGAAAACCAACAAAAATTGACAAGAACCACGAAAAGTTCTTGTATTTTAAGATAAAATCTGACGCTATTAAAGAAAAAACTTCTCGTTCGCTGAAATATGTTCATTTGCTGAAAATCAACAAAACCACGAAAAGTTCTTGTATTTGAAGATAAAATCTTTTTGCTTTGAAGAAGAAAGATCGAGGTGACTGAAATAAGTTCACGAGATGAAAACCAACAAAAATTGACAAGAACCATGAAAAGTTCCTGTATTTTAAGATAAAATCTGACGCTATTAAAGAAAAAACTTCTCGTTCGCTGAAATATGTTAATTTGCTGAAAATCAACAAAACCACAAAAAGTTCTTATATTTGAAGATAAAATCATTTTGCTTTGAAGAAGAAAGATCCAGCTGACTGAAATAAGTTCATTGGATGAAAACCAACAAAAATTGACAAGAACCACGAAAGTTCTTGTATTTTAGGATAAAATCTGACGCTATTAAAGAAAAAACTTCTCGCTCGCTGAAATATGTTCATTTGCTGAAAACCAACAAAACCACAAAAAGTTCTTGTATTTGAAGATAAAATCTTTTTGCTTTGAAGAAGAAAGATCGAGGTGACTGAAATAAGTTCATTCGATGAAAATCAACAAAAATTGACAAGAACCACGAAAAGTTCTTGTATTTTAAGATAAAATCTGACGCTATTAAAGAAAAAACTTACAGCTCGCTGAAATATGTTCATTTGCTGAAAATCAACAAAACCACGAAAAGTTCTTGTTTTTGAAGATAAAATCTTTTTGCTTTGAAGAAGAAAGATCCAGCTGACTGAAATAAGTTCATCAGATGAAAATCAACAGAAATTGACAAGAACCACGAAAAGTTCTTGTATTTTAAGATAAAATCTGACGCTATTAAAGAAAAAACTTCTCGTTCGCTGAAATATGTTCATTTGCTGAAAATCAACAAAACCACGAAAAGTTCTTGTATTTGAAGATAAAATCTTTTTCCTTTGAAGAAGAAAGATCGAGGTGACTGAAATAAGTTCACGAGATGAAAACCAACAAAAATTGACAAGAACCACGAAAAGTTCTTGTATTTTAAGATAAAATCTGACGCTATTAAAGAAAAAACTTCGAGCTCGCTGAAATATGTTCATTTGCTGAAAATCAACAAAACCACGAAAAGTTCTTGTATTTGAAGATAAAATCTTTTTGCTTTGAAGAAGAAAGATCCAGCTGACTGAAATAAGTTCATTGGATGAAAACCAACAAAAATTGACAAGAACCACGAAAGTTCTTGTATTTTAGGATAAAATCTGACGCTATTAAAGAAAAAACTTCTCGCTCGTTGAAATATGTTCATTTGCTGAAAACCAACAAAACCACGAAAAGTTCTTGTATTTGAAGATAAAATCTTTTTGCTTTGAAGATGAAAGATCGAGGTGACTGAAATAAGTTCATTCGATGAAAATCAACAAAAATTGACAAGAACCACAAAAAGTTCTTGTATTTTAAGATAAAATCTGAAGCTATTAAAGAAAAAACTTCCAGCTCGCTGAAATATGTTCATTTGCTGAAAACCAACAAAACCACGAAAAGTTCTTGTATTTGAAGATAAAATATTTTTGCTTTGAAGAAGAAAGATCTAGCTGACCGAAATAAGTTCACTCGATCAAAACCAACAAAAATTGAAAGAACCACGAAAAGTTCTTGTATTTTAAGATAAAATCTGACGCTATTAAAGAAAATATTTCTCGCTCGCTGAAATATGTTCATTTGCTGAAAATCAACAAAACCACGAAAAGTTCTTGTATTTGAAGATAAAATCTTTTTGCTTTGAAGAAGAAAGATCTAGCTGACTGAAATAAGTTCATTTGATCAAAACCAACAAAAATTGACAAGACCCACGAAAAGTTCTTGTATTTTAAGATAAAATCTGACGCTATTAAAGAAAAAACTTCTCGTTCGCTGAAATATGTTCATTTGCTGAAAATCAACAAAACCACGAAAAGTTCTTGTATTTGAAGATAAAATCTTTTTGCTTTGAAGAAGAAAGATCTGGGTGACTGAAATAAGTTCATTGGATGAAAAACAACAAAAATTGACAAGAACCACGAAAAGTTCTTGTATTTTAAGATAAAATCTGACGCTATTAAAGAAAAAACTTCTCGTTCGCTGAAATATGTTAATTTGCTGAAAATCAACAAAACCACAAAAAGTTCTTGTATTTGAAGATAAAATCATTTTGCTTTGAAGAAGAAAGATCCAGCTGACTGAAATAAGTTCATTAGATGAAAATCAACAAAAATTGACAAGAACCACGAAAAGTTCTTGTATTTTAAGATAAAATCTGACGCTATTAAAGAAAAAACTTACAGCTCGCTGAAATATGTTCATTTGCTGAAAATCAACAAAACCACGAAAAGTTCTTGTTTTTGAAGATAAAATCTTTTTGCTTTGAAGAAGAAAGATCCAGCTGACTGAAATAAGTTCATCAGATGAAAACCAACAACAATTGACAAGAACCACGAAAAGTTCTTGTATTTTAAGATAAAATCTGACGCTATTAAAGAAAAAACTTCTCGTTCGCTGAAATATGTTCATTTGCTGAAAATCAACAAAACCACGAAAAGTTCTTGTATTTGAAGATAAAATCTTTTTGCTTTGAAGAAGAAAGATCTGGGTGACTGAAATAAGTTCATTGGATGAAAAACAACAAAAATTGACAAGAACCACGAAAAGTTCTTGTATTTTAGGATAAAATCTGACGCTATTAAAGAAAAAACTTCTCGTTCGCTGAAATATGTTAATTTGCTGAAAATCAACAAAACCACAAAAAGTTCTTGTATTTGAAGATAAAATCATTTTGCTTTGAAGAAGAAAGATCCAGCTGACTGAAATAAGTTCATTAGATGAAAACCAACAAAAATTGACAAGAACCACGAAAAGTTCTTGTATTTTAAGATAAAATCTGACGCTATTAAAGAAAAAACTTCTCGTTCGCTGAAATATGTTCATTTGCTGAAAATCAACAAAACCACGAAAAGTTCTTGTATTTGAAGATAAAATCTTTTTGCTTTGAAGAAGAAAGATCGAGGTGACTGAAATAAGTTCACGAGATGAAAAACAACAAAAATTGACAAGAACCACGAAAAGTTCTTGTATTTTAAGATAAAATCTGAGGCTATTGAAGAAAAAACTTCGAGCTCGCTGAAATATGTTCATTTGCTGAAAACCAACAAAACCACAAAAAGTTCTTGTATTTGAAGATAAAATCTTTTTGCTTTGAAGAAGAAAGATCGAGGTGACTGAAATAAGTTCATTCGATGAAAATCAACAAAAATTGACAAGAACCACGAAAAGTTCTTGTATTTTAAGATAAAATCTGACGCTATTAAAGAAAAAACTTACAGCTCGCTGAAATATGTTCATTTGCTGAAAATCAACAAAACCACGAAAAGTTCTTGTTTTTGAAGATAAAATCTTTTTGCTTTGAAGAAGAAAGATCCAGCTGACTGAAATAAGTTCATCAGATGAAAATCAACAAAAATTGACAAGAACCACGAAAGTTCTTGTATTTTAGGATAAAATCTGACGCTATTAAAGGAAAAACTTCTCGCTCGCTGAAATATGTTCATTTGCTGAAAACCAACAAAACCACGAAAAGTTCTTGTATTTGAAGATAAAATATTTTTGCTTTGAAGAAGAAAGATCTAGCTGACCGAAATAAGTTCACTCGATCAAAACCAACAAAAATTGAAAGAACCACGAAAAGTTCTTGTATTTTAAGATAAAATCTGACGCTATTAAAGAAAATATTTCTCGCTCGCTGAAATATGTTCATTTGCTGAAAATCAACAAAACCACGAAAAGTTCTTGTATTTGAAGATAAAATCTTTTTGCTTTGAAGAAGAAAGATCTAGCTGACTGAAATAAGTTCATTTGATCAAAACCAACAAAAATTGACAAGACCCACGAAAAGTTCTTGTATTTTAAGATAAAATCTGACGCTATTAAAGAAAAAACTTCTCGTTCGCTGAAATATGTTCATTTGCTGAAAATCAACAAAACCACGAAAAGTTCTTGTATTTGAAGATAAAATCTTTTTGCTTTGAAGAAGAAAGATCTGGGTGACTGAAATAAGTTCATTGGATGAAAAACAACAAAAATTGACAAGAACCACGAAAAGTTCTTGTATTTTAAGATAAAATCTGACGCTATTAAAGAAAAAACTTCTCGTTCGCTGAAATATGTTAATTTGCTGAAAATCAACAAAACCACAAAAAGTTCTTGTATTTGAAGATAAAATCATTTTGCTTTGAAGAAGAAAGATCCAGCTGACTGAAATAAGTTCATTAGATGAAAATCAACAAAAATTGACAAGAACCACGAAAAGTTCTTGTATTTTAAGATAAAATCTGACGCTATTAAAGAAAAAACTTACAGCTCGCTGAAATATGTTCATTTGCTGAAAATCAACAAAACCACGAAAAGTTCTTGTTTTTGAAGATAAAATCTTTTTGCTTTGAAGAAGAAAGATCCAGCTGACTGAAATAAGTTCATCAGATGAAAATCAACAGAAATTGACAAGAACCACGAAAAGTTCTTGTATTTTAAGATAAAATCTGACGCTATTAAAGAAAAAACTTCTCGTTCGCTGAAATATGTTCATTTGCTGAAAATCAACAAAACCACGAAAAGTTCTTGTATTTGAAGATAAAATCTTTTTGCTTTGAAGAAGAAAGATCTGGGTGACTGAAATAAGTTCATTGGATGAAAAACAACAAAAATTGACAAAAACCACGAAAAGTTCTTGTATTTTAAGATAAAATCTGACGCTATTAAAGAAAAAACTTCTCGTTCGCTGAAATATGTTCATTTGCTGAAAATCAACAAAACCACGAAAAGTTCTTGTATTTGAAGATAAAATCTTTTTGCTTTGAAGAAGAAAGATCGAGGTGACTGAAATAAGTTCATCAGATGAAAACCAACAAAAATTGACAAGAACCACGAAAAGTTCTTGTATTTTAAGATAAAATCTGAGGCTATTGAAGAAAAAACTTCGAGCTCGCTGAAATATGTTCATTTGCTGAAAATCAACAAAACCACGAAAAGTTCTTGTATTTGAAGATAAAATCTTTTTGCTTTGAAGAAGAAAGATCCAGCTGACTGAAATAAGTTCATTGGATGAAAACCAACAAAAATTGAGAAGAACCACGAAAGTTCTTGTATTTTAGGATAAAATCTGACGCTATTAAAGAAAAAACTTCTCGCTCGTTGAAATATGTTCATTTGCTGAAAACCAACAAAACCACGAAAAGTTCTTGTAGTTGAAGATAAAATCTTTTTGCTTTGAAGATGAAAGATCGAGGTGACTGAAATAAGTTCATTCGATGAAAATCAACAAAAATTGACAAGAACCACAAAAAGTTCTTGTATTTTAAGATAAAATCTGAAGCTATTAAAGAAAAAACTTCCAGCTCGCTGAAATATGTTCATTTGCTGAAAATCAACAAAACCACGAAAAGTTCTTGTATTTGAAGATAAAATCTTTTTGCTTTGAAGAAGAAAGATCCAGCTGACTGAAATAAGTTCATCAGATGAAAATCAACAAAAATTGACAAGAACCACGAAAGTTCTTGTATTTTAGGATAAAATCTGACGCTATTAAAGAAAAAACTTCTCGCTCGCTGAAATATGTTCATTTGCTGAAAACCAACAAAACCACGAAAAGTTCTTGTATTTGAAGATAAAGTATTTTTGCTTTGAAGAAGAAAGATCTAGCTGACTGAAATAAGTTCACTCGATCAAAACCAACAAAAATTGACAAGAACCACGAAAAGTTCTTGTATTTTAAGATAAAATCTGAGGCTATTGAAGAAAAAACTTCGAGCTCGCTGAAATATGTTCATTTGCTGAAAATCAACAAAACCACGAAAAGTTCTTGTATTTGAAGATAAAATCTTTTTGCTTTGAAGAAGAAAGATCCAGCTGACCGAAATAAGTTCATTGGATGAAAACCAACAAAAATTGACAAGAACCACGAAAGTTCTTGTATTTTAGGATAAAATCTGACGCTATTAAAGAAAAAACTTCTCGCTCGTTGAAATATGTTCATTTGCTGAAAACCAACAAAACCACGAAAAGTTCTTGTAGTTGAAGATAAAATCTTTTTGCTTTGAAGATGAAAGATCGAGGTGACTGAAATAAGTTCATTCGATGAAAATCAACAAAAATTGACAAGAACCACAAAAAGTTCTTGTATTTTAAGATAAAATCTGAAGCTATTAAAGAAAAAACATCCAGCTCGCTGAAATATGTTCATTTGCTGAAAATCAACAAAACCACGAAAAGTTCTTGTATTTGAAGATAAAATCTTTTTGCTTTGAAGAAGAAAGATCCAGCTGACTGAAGTAAGTTCATCAGATGAAAATCAACAAAAATTGACAAGAACCACGAAAGTTCTTGTATTTTAGGATAAAATCTGACGCTATTAAAGAAAAAAACTTCTCGCTCTCTGAAATATGTTCATTTGCTGAAAACCAACAAAACCACGAAAAGTTCTTGTATTTGAAGATAAAGTATTTTTGCTTTGAAGAAGAAAGATCCAGCTGACTGAAATAAGTTCACTCGATCAAAACCAACAAAAATTGAAAGAACCACGAAAAGTTCTTGTATTTTAAGATAAAATCTGACGCTATTAAAGAAAATATTTCTCGCTCGCTGAAATATGTTCATTTGCTGAAAATCAACAAAACCACGAAAAGTTCTTGTATTTGAAGATAAAATCTTTTTGCTTTGAAGAAGAAAGATCTAGCTGACTGAAATAAGTTCATTTGATCAAAACCAACAAAAATTGACAAGAACCACGAAAAGTTCTTGTATCTTAAGATAAAATCTGACGCTATTAAAGAAAAAACTTCTCATTCGCTGAAATATGTTCATTTGCTGAAAATCAACAAAACCACGAAAAGTTCTTGTATTTGAAGATAAAATCTTTTTGCTTTGAAGAAGAAAGATCTGGGTGACTGAAATAAGTTCATTGGATGAAAAACAACTAAAATTGACAAGAACCATGAAAAGTTCTTGTATTTTAAGATAAAATCTGACGCTATTAAAGAAAAAACTTCTCGTTCGCTGAAATATGTTCATTTGCTGAAAATCAACAAAACCACAAAAAGTTCTTGTATTTGAAGATAAAATCTTTTTGCTTTGAAGAAGAAAGATCTGGGTGACTGAAATAAGTTCATTGGATGAAAAACAACAAAAATTGACAAGAACCACGAAAAGTTCTTGTATTTTAAGATAAAATCTGACGCTATTAAAGAAAAAACTTACAGCTCGCTGAAATATGTTCATTTGCTGAAAATCAACAAAACCACGAAAAGTTCTTGTTTTTGAAGATAAAATCTTTTTGCTTTGAAGAAGAAAGATCCAGCTGACTGAAATAAGTTCATCAGATGAAAATCAACAGAAATTGACAAGAACCACGAAAAGTTCTTGTATTTTAAGATAAAATCTGACGCTATTAAAGAAAAAACTTCTCGTTCGCTGAAATATGTTCATTTGCTGAAAATCAACAAAACCACGAAAAGTTCTTGTATTTGAAGATAAAATCTGACGCTATTAAAGAAAAAACTTCTCGTTCGCTGAAATATGTTAATTTGCTGAAAATCAACAAAACCACAAAAAGTTCTTGTATTTGAAGATAAAATCATTTTGCTTTGAAGAAGAAAGATCCAGCTGACTGAAATAAGTTCATTAGATGAAAACCAACAAAAATTGACAAGAACCACGAAAAGTTCTTGTATTTTAAGATAAAATCTGACGCTATTAAAGAAAAAACTTCTCGTTCGCTGAAATATGTTCATTTGCTGAAAACCAACAAAACCACGAAAAGTTCTTGTAGTTGAAGATAAAATCTTTTTGCTTTGAAGATGAAAGATCGAGGTGACTGAAATAAGTTCATTCGATGAAAATCAACAAAAATTGACAAGAACCACAAAAAGTTCTTGTATTTTAAGATAAAATCTGAAGCTATTAAAGAAAATACTTCCAGCTCGCTGAAATATGTTCATTTGCTGAAAATCAACAAAACCACGAAAAGTTCTTGTATTTGAAGATAAAATCTTTTTGCTTTGAAGAAGAAAGATCCAGCTGACTGAAATAAGTTCATCAGATGAAAATCAACAAAAATTGAAAGAACCACGAAAAGTTCTTGTATTTTAAGATAAAATCTGACGCTATTAAAGAAAATATTTCTCGCTCGCTGAAATATGTTCATTTGCTGAAAATCAACAAAACCACGAAAAGTTCTTGTATTTGAAGATAAAATCTTTTTGCTTTGAAGAAGAAAGATCTCGCTGACTGAAATAAGTTCATTTGATCAAAACCAACAAAAATTGACAAGACCCACGAAAAGTTCTTGTATTTTAAGATAAAATCTGACGCTATTAAAGAAAAAACTTCTCGTTCGCTGAAATATGTTCATTTGCTGAAAATCAACAAAACCACGAAAAGTTCTTGTATTTGAAGATAAAATCTTTTTGCTTTGAAGAAGAAAGATCTGGGTGACTGAAATAAGTTCATTGGATGAAAAACAACAAAAATTGACAAGAACCACGAAAAGTTCTTGTATTTTAAGATAAAATCTGACGCTATTAAAGAAAAAACTTCTCGTTCGCTGAAATATGTTAATTTGCTGAAAATCAACAAAACCACAAAAAGTTCTTGTATTTGAAGATAAAATCATTTTGCTTTGAAGAAGAAAGATCCAGCTGACTGAAATAAGTTCATTAGATGAAAATCAACAAAAATTGACAAGAACCACGAAAAGTTCTTGTATTTTAAGATAAAATCTGACGCTATTAAAGAAAAAACTTCTCGTTCGCTGAAATATGTTCATTTGCTGAAAATCAACAAAACCACGAAAAGTTCTTGTATTTGAAGATAAAATCTTTTTGCTTTGAAGAAGAAATATCTGGGTGACTGAAATAAGTTCATTGGATGAAAAACAACAAAAATTGACAAGAACCACGAAAAGTTCTTGTATTTTAAGATAAAATCTGACGCTATTAAAGAAAAAACTTCTCGTTCGCTGAAATATGTTAATTTGCTGAAAATCAACAAAACCACAAAAAGTTCTTGTATTTGAAGATAAAATCATTTTGCTTTGAAGAAGAAAGATCCAGCTGACTGAAATAAGTTCATTAGATGAAAACCAACAAAAATTGACAAGAACCACGAAAAGTTCTTGTATTTTAAGATAAAATCTGACGCTATTAAAGAAAAAACTTCTCGTTCGCTGAAATATGTTCATTTGCTGAAAATCAACAAAACCACGAAAAGTTCTTGTATTTGAAGATAAAATCTTTTTGCTTTGAAGAAGAAAGATCGAGGTGACTGAAATAAGTTCACGAGATGAAAACCAACAAAAATTGACAAGAACCACGAAAAGTTCTTGTATTTTAAGATAAAATCTGAGGCTATTGAAGAAAAAACTTCGAGCTCGCTGAAATATGTTCATTTGCTGAAAATCAACAAAACCACGAAAAGTTCTTGTATTTGAAGATAAAATCTTTTTGCTTTGAAGAAGAAAGATCCAGCTGACTGAAATAAGTTCATTGGATGAAAACCAACAAAAATTGAGAAGAACCACGAAAGTTCTTGTATTTTAGGATAAAATCTGACGCTATTAAAGAAAAAACTTCTCGCTCGTTGAAATATGTTCATTTGCTGAAAACCAACAAAACCACGAAAAGTTCTTGTAGTTGAAGATAAAATCTTTTTGCTTTGAAGATGAAAGATCGAGGTGACTGAAATAAGTTCATTCGATGAAAATCAACAAAAATTGACAAGAACCACAAAAAGTTCTTGTATTTTAAGATAAAATCTGAAGCTATTAAAGAAAAAACTTCCAGCTCGCTGAAATATGTTCATTTGCTGAAAATCAACAAAACCACGAAAAGTTCTTGTATTTGAAGATAAAATCTTTTTGCTTTGAAGAAGAAAGATCCAGCTGACTGAAATAAGTTCATCAGATGAAAATCAACAAAAATTGACAAGAACCACGAAAGTTCTTGTATTTTAGGATAAAATCTGACGCTATTAAAGAAAAAACTTCTCGCTCGCTGAAATATGTTCATTTGCTGAAAACCAACAAAACCACGAAAAGTTCTTGTATTTGAAGATAAAGTATTTTTGCTTTGAAGAAGAAAGATCTAGCTGACTGAAATAAGTTCACTCGATCAAAACCAACAAAAATTGAAAGAACCACGAAAAGTTCTTGTATTTTAAGATAAAATCTGACGCTATTAAAGAAAATATTTCTCGCTCGCTGAAATATGTTCATTTGCTGAAAATCAACAAAACCACGAAAAGTTCTTGTATTTGAAGATAAAATCTTTTTGCTTTGAAGAAGAAAGATCTAGCTGACTGAAATAAGTTCATTTGATCAAAACCAACAAAAATTGACAAGAACCACGAAAAGTTCTTGTATTTTAAGATAAAATCTGACGCTATTAAAGAAAAAACTTCTCGTTCGCTGAAATATGTTAATTTGCTGAAAATCAACAAAACCACGAAAAGTTCTTGTATTTGAAGATAAAATCTTTTTGCTTTGAAGAAGAAAGATCGAGGTGACTGAAATAAGTTCATTCGATGAAAATCAACAAAAATTGACAAGAACCACGAAAAGTTCTTGTATTTTAAGATAAAATCTGAAGCTATTGAAGAAAAAACTTGCAGCTCGCTGAAATATGTTCATTTGCTGAAAATCAACAAAACCACGAAAAGTTCTTGTATTTGAAGATAAAATCTTTTTGCTTTGAAGAAGAAAGATCCAGCTGACTGAAATAAGTTCATTGGATGAAAACCAACAAAAATTGACAAGAACCACGAAAGTTCTTGTATTTTAGGATAAAATCTGACGCTATTAAAGAAAAAACTTCTCGCTCGTTGAAATATGTTCATTTGCTGAAAACCAACAAAACCACGAAAAGTTCTTGTAGTTGAAGATAAAGTATTTTTGCTTTGAAGAAGAAAGATCCAGCTGACTGAAATAAGTTCACTCGATCAAAACCAACAAAAATTGAAAGAACCACGAAAAGTTCTTGTATTTTAAGATAAAATCTGACGCTATTAAAGAAAATATTTCTCGCTCGCTGAAATATGTTCATTTGCTGAAAATCAACAAAACCACGAAAAGTTCTTGTATTTGAAGATAAAATCTTTTTGCTTTGAAGAAGAAAGATCTAGCTGACTGAAATAAGTTCATTTGATCAAAACCAACAAAAATTGACAAGAACCACGAAAAGTTCTTGTATCTTAAGATAAAATCTGACGCTATTAAAGAAAAAACTTCTCGTTCGCTGAAATATGTTAATTTGCGGAAAATCAACAAAACCACAAAAAGTTCTTGTATTTGAAGATAAAATCATTTTGCTTTGAAGAAGAAAGATCCAGCTGACTGAAATAAGTTCATTAGATGAAAACCAACAAAAATTGACAAGAACCACGAAAAGTTCTTGTATTTTAAGATAAAATCTGACGCTATTAAAGAAAAAACTTCTCGTTCGCTGAAATATGTTAATTTGCTGAAAATCAACAAAACCACGAAAAGTTCTTGTATTTGAAGATAAAATCTTTTTGCTTTGAAGAAGATAGATCGAGGTGACTGAAATAAGTTCACGAGATGAAAACCAACAAAAATTGACAAGAAGCAAGAAAAGTTCTTGTATTTTAAGATAAAATCTGAGGCTATTGAAGAAAAAACTTCGAGCTCGCTGAAATATGTTCATTTGCTGAAAATCAACAAAACCACGAAAAGTTCTTGTATTTGAAGATAAAATCTTTTTGCTTTGAAGAAGAAAGATCCAGCTGACTGAAATAAGTTCATTGGATGAAAACCAACAAAAATTGAGAAGAACCACGAAAGTTCTTGTATTTTAGGATAAAATCTGACGCTATTAAAGAAAAAACTTCTCGTTCGCTGAAATATGTTAATTTGCTGAAAATCAACAAAACCACGAAAAGTTCTTGTATTTGAAGATAAAATCTTTTTGCTTTGAAGAAGATAGATCGAGGTGACTGAAATAAGTTCACGAGATGAAAACCAACAAAAATTGACAAGAAGCAAGAAAAGTTCTTGTATTTTAAGATAAAATCTGAGGCTATTGAAGAAAAAACTTCGAGCTCGCTGAAATATGTTCATTTGCTGAAAATCAACAAAACCACGAAAAGTTCTTGTATTTGAAGATAAAATCTTTTTGCTTTGAAGAAGAAAGATCCAGCTGACTGAAATAAGTTCATTGGATGAAAACCAACAAAAATTGAGAAGAACCACGAAAGTTCTTGTATTTTAGGATAAAATCTGACGCTATTAAAGAAAAAACTTCTCGCTCGTTGAAATATGTTCATTTGCTGAAAACCAACAAAACCACGAAAAGTTCTTGTAGTTGAAGATAAAATCTTTTTGCTTTGAAGATGAAAGATCGAGGTGACTGAATTAAGTTCATTCGATGAAAATCAACAAAAATTGACAAGAACCACAAAAAGTTCTTGTATTTTAAGATAAAATCTGAAGCTATTAAAGAAAAAACTGCTCGTTCGCTGAAATATGTTCATTTGCTGAAAATCAACAAAACCACGAAAAGTTCTTGTATTTGAAGATAAAATCTTTTTGCTTTGAAGAAGAAAGATCCAGCTGACTGAAATAAGTTGATCAGATGAAAATCAACAAAAATTGACAAGAACCACGAAAGTTCTTGTATTTCAGGATAAAATCTGACGCTATTAAAGAAAAAACTTCTCGCTCGCTGAAATATGTTCGTTTGCTGAAAACCAACAAAACCACGAAAAGTTCTTGTATTTGAAGATAAAGTATTTTTGCTTTGAAGAAGAAAGATCCAGCTGACTGCAATAAGTTCACTCGATCAAAACCAACAAAAATTGAAAGAACCACGAAAAGTTCTTGTATTTTAAGATAAAATCTGACGCTATTAAAGAAAATATTTCTCGCTCGCTGAAATATGTTCATTTGCTGAAAATCAACAAAACCACGAAAAGTTCTTGTATTTGAAGATAAAATCTTTTTGCTTTGAAGAAGAAAGATCTAGCTGACTGAAATAAGTTCATTTGATCAAAACCAACAAAAATTGACAAGAACCACGAAAAGTTCTTGTATCTTAAGATAAAATCTGACGCTATTAAAGAAAAAACTTCTCGTTCGCTGAAATATGTTCATTTGCTGAAAATCAACAAAACCACGAAAAGTTCTTGTATTTGAAGATAAAATCTTTTTGCTTTGAAGAAGAAAGATCTGGGTGACTGAAATAAGTTCATTGGATGAAAACCAACAAAAATTGACAAGAACCACGAAAAGTTCTTGTATTTTAAGATAAAATCTGACGCTATTAAAGAAAAAACTTCTCGTTCGCTGAAATATGTTCATTTGCTGAAAATCAACAAAACCACAAAAAGTTCTTGTATTTGAAGATAAAATCTTTTTGCTTTGAAGAAGAAAGATCTGGGTGACTGAAATAAGTTCATTGGATGAAAAACAACAAAAATTGACAAGAACCACGAAAAGTTCTTGTATTTTAAGATAAAATCTGACGCTATTAAAGAAAAAACTTCTCGTTCGCTGAAATACGTTAATTTGCTGAAAATCAACAAAACCACAAAAAGTTCTTGTATTTGAAGATAAACTCATTTTGCTTTGAAGAAGAAAGATCCAGCTGACTGAAATAAGTTCATTAGATGAAAATCAACAAAAATTGACAAGAACCACGAAAAGTTCTTGTATTTTAAGATAAAATCTGACGCTATTAAAGAAAAAACTTACAGCTCGCTGAAATATGTTCATTTGCTGAAAATCAACAAAACCACGAAAAGTTCTTGTTTTTGAAGATAAAATCTTTTCGCTTTGAAGAAGAAAGATCCAGCTGACTGAAATAAGTTCATCAGATGAAAATCAACAGAAATTGACAAGAACCACGAAAAGTTCTTGTATTTTAAGATAAAATCTGACGCTATTAAAGAAAAAACTTCTCGTTCGCTGAAATATGTTCATTTGCTGAAAATCAACAAAACCACAAAAAGTTCTTGTATTTGAAGATAAAATCTTTTTGCTTTGAAGAAGAAAGATCTGGGTGACTGAAATAAGTTCATTGGATGAAAAACAACAAAAATTGACAAGAACCACGAAAAGTTCTTGTATTTTAAGATAAAATCTGACGCTATTAAAGAAAAAACTTCTCGTTCGCTGAAATACGTTAATTTGCTGAAAATCAACAAAACCACAAAAAGTTCTTGTATTTGAAGATAAACTCATTTTGCTTTGAAGAAGAAAGATCCAGCTGACTGAAATAAGTTCATTAGATGAAAATCAACAAAAATTGACAAGAACCACGAAAAGTTCTTGTATTTTAAGATAAAATCTGACGCTATTAAAGAAAAAACTTACAGCTCGCTGAAATATGTTCATTTGCTGAAAATCAACAAAACCACGAAAAGTTCTTGTTTTTGAAGATAAAATCTTTTCGCTTTGAAGAAGAAAGATCCAGCTGACTGAAATAAGTTCATCAGATGAAAATCAACAGAAATTGACAAGAACCACGAAAAGTTCTTGTATTTTAAGATAAAATCTGACGCTATTAAAGAAAAAACTTCTCGTTCGCTGAAATATGTTCATTTGCTGAAAATCAACAAAACCACGAAAAGTTCTTGTATTTGAAGATAAAATCTTTTTGCTTTGAAGAAGAAAGATCTGGGTGACTGAAATAAGTTCATTGGATGAAAAACAACAAAAATTAACAAGAACCACGAAAAGTTCTTGTATTTTAAGATAAAATCTGACGCTATTAAAGAAAAAACTTCTCGTTCGCTGAAATATGTTAATTTGCTGAAAATCAACAAAACCACAAAAAGTTCTTGTATTTGAAGATAAAATCATTTTGCTTTGAAGAAGAAAGATCCAGCTGACTGAAATAAGTTCATTAGATGAAAACCAACAGAAATTGACAAGAACCACGAAAAGTTCTTGTATTTTAAGATAAAATCTGATGCGATTAAAGAAAAAACTTCTCGTTCGCTGAAATATGTTCATTTGCTGAAAATCAACAAAACCACGAAAAGTTCTTGTATTTGAAGATAAAATCTTTTTGCTTTGAAGAAGAAAGATCGAGGTGACTGAAATAAGTTCACGAGATGAAAACCAACAAAAATTGACAAGAACCACGAAAAGTTCTTGTATTTTAAGATAAAATCTGAGGCTATTAAAGAAAAAACTTCGAGCTCGCTGAAATATGTTCATTTGCTGAAAATCAACAAAACCACGAAAAGTTCTTGTATTTGAAGATAAAATCTTTTTGCTTTGAAGAAGAAAGATCCAGCTGACTGAAATAAGTTCATTGGATGAAAACCAACAAAAATTGACAAGAACCACGAAAGTTCTTGTATTTTAGGATAAAATCTGACGCTATTAAAGAAAAAACTTCTCGCTCGTTGAAATATGTTCATTTGCTGAAAACCAACAAAACCACGAAAAGTTCTTGTAGTTGAAGATAAAATCTTTTTGCTTTGAAGATGAAAGATCGAGGTGACTGAAATAAGTTCATTCGATGAAAATCAACAAAAATTGACAAGAACCACGAAAAGTTCTTGTATTTTAAGATAAAATCTGACGCTATTAAAGAAAAAACTTCTCGTTCGCTGAAATACGTTAATTTGCTGAAAATCAACAAAACCACAAAAAGTTCTTGTATTTGAAGATAAACTCATTTTGCTTTGAAGAAGAAAGATCCAGCTGACTGAAATAAGTTCATTAGATGAAAATCAACAAAAATTGACAAGAACCACGAAAAGTTCTTGTATTTTAAGATAAAATCTGACGCTATTAAAGAAAAAACTTCTCGTTCGCTGAAATATGTTCATTTGCTGAAAATCAACAAAACCACGAAAAGTTCTTGTATTTGAAGATAAAATCTTTTTGCTTTGAAGAAGAAAGATCTGGGTGACTGAAATAAGTTCATTGGATGAAAAACAACAAAAATTGACAAGAACCACGAAAAGTTCTTGTATTTTAAGATAAAATCTGACGCTATTAAAGAAAAAACTTCTCGTTCGCTGAAATCCGTTAATTTGCTGAAAATCAACAAAACCACAAAAAGTTCTTGTATTTGAAGATAAACTCATTTTGCTTTGAAGAAGAAAGATCCAGCTGACTGAAATAAGTTCATTAGATGAAAACCAACAAAAATTGACAAGAACCACGAAAAGTTCTTGTATTTTAAGATAAAATCTGACGCTATTAAAGAAAAAACTTCTCGTTCGCTGAAATATGTTCATTTGCTGAAAATCAACAAAACCACGAAAAGTTCTTGTATTTGAAGATAAAATCTTTTTGCTTTGAAGAAGAAAGATCGAGGTGACTGAAATAAGTTCACGAGATGAAAACCAACAAAAATTGACAAGAACCACGAAAAGTTCTTGTATTTTAAGATAAAATCTGAGGCTATTAAAGAAAAAACTTCGAGCTCGCTGAAATATGTTCATTTGCTGAAAATCAACAAAACCACGAAAAGTTCTTGTATTTGAAGATAAAATCTTTTTGCTTTGAAGAAGAAAGATCCAGCTGACTGAAATAAGTTCATTGGATGAAAACCAACAAAAATTGACAAGAACCACGAAAGTTCTTGTATTTTAGGATAAAATCTGACGCTATTAAAGAAAAAACTTCTCGCTCGTTGAAATATGTTCATTTGCTGAAAACCAACAAAACCACGAAAAGTTCTTGTAGTTGAAGATAAAATCTTTTTGCTTTGAAGATGAAAGATCGAGGTGACTGAAATAAGTTCATTCGATGAAAATCAACAAAAATTGACAAGAACCACGAAAAGTTCTTGTATTTTAAGATAAAATCTGACGCTATTAAAGAAAAAACTTCTCGTTCGCTGAAATACGTTAATTTGCTGAAAATCAACAAAACCACAAAAAGTTCTTGTATTTGAAGATAAACTCATTTTGCTTTGAAGAAGAAAGATCCAGCTGACTGAAATAAGTTCATTAGATGAAAATCAACAAAAATTGACAAGAACCACGAAAAGTTCTTGTATTTTAAGATAAAATCTGACGCTATTAAAGAAAAAACTTACAGCTCGCTGAAATATGTTCATTTGCTGAAAATCAACAAAACCACGAAAAGTTCTTGTTTTTGAAGATAAAATCTTTTTGCTTTGAAGAAGAAAGATCCAGCTGACTGAAATAAGTTCATCAGATGAAAATCAACAGAAATTGACAAGAACCACGAAAAGTTCTTGTATTTTAAGATAAAATCTGACGCTATTAAAGAAAAAACTTCTCGTTCGCTGAAATATGTTCATTTGCTGAAAATCAACAAAACCACGAAAAGTTCTTGTATTTGAAGATAAAATCTTTTTGCTTTGAAGAAGAAAGATCTGGGTGACTGAAATAAGTTCATTGGATGAAAAACAACAAAAATTAACAAGAACCACGAAAAGTTCTTGTATTTTAAGATAAAATCTGACGATATTAAAGAAAAAACTTCTCGTTCGCTGAAATATGTTAATTTGCTGAAAATCAACAAAACCACAAAAAGTTCTTGTATTTGAAGATAAAATCATTTTGCTTTGAAGAAGAAAGATCGAGGTGACTGAAATAAGTTCACGAGATGAAAACCAACAAAAATTGACAAGAACCACTAAAAGACCTTGTATTTTAAGATAAAATCTGAGGCTATTAAAGAAAAAACTTCGAGCTCGCTGAAATATGTTCATTTGCTGAAAATCAACAAAACCACGAAACGTTCTTGTATTTGAAGATAAAATCTTTTTGCTTTGAAGAAGAAAGATCCAGCTGACTGAAATAAGTTCATTGGATGAAAACCAACAAAAATTGACAAGAACCACGAAAGTTCTTGTATTTTAGGATAAAATCTGACGCTATTAAAGAAAAAACTTCTCGCTCGTTGAAATATGTTCATTTGCTGAAAACCAACAAAACCACGAAAAGTTCTTGTAGTTGAAGATAAAATCTTTTTGCTTTGAAGATGAAAGATCGAGGTGACTGAAATAAGTTCATTCGATGAAAATCAACAAAAATTGACAAGAACCACAAAAAGTTCTTGTATTTTAAGATAAAATCTGAAGCTATTAAAGAAAAAACTTCCAGCTCGCTGAAATATGTTCATTTGCTGAAAATCAACAAAACCACGAAAAGTTCTTGTATTTGAAGATAAAATCTTTTTGCTTTGAAGAAGAAAGATCCAGCTGACTGAAATAAGTTCATCAGATGAAAATCAACAAAAATTGACAAGAACCACGAAAGTTCTTGTATTTTAGGATAAAATCTGACGCTATTAAAGAAAAAACTTCTCGCTCGCTGAAATATGTTCATTTGCTGAAAACCAACAAAACCACGAAAAGTTCTTGTATTTGTAGATAAAGTATTTTTGCTTTGAAGAAGAAAGATCTAGCTGACTGAAATAAGTTCACTCGATCAAAACCAACAAAAATTGAAAGAACCACGAAAAGTTCTTGTATTTTAAGATAAAATCTGACGCTATTAAAGAAAATATTTCTCGCTCGCTGAAATATGTTCATTTGCTGAAAATCAACAAAACCACGAAAAGTTCTTGTATTTGAAGATAAAATCTCTTTGCTTTGAAGAAGAAAGATCTAGCTGACTGAAATAAGTTCATTTGATCAAAACCAACAAAAATTGACAAGAACCACGAAAAGTTCTTGTATCTTAAGATAAAATCTGACGCTATTAAAGAAAAAACTTCTCGTTCGCTGAAATATGTTCATTTGCTGAAAATCAACAAAACCACGAAAAGTTCTTGTATTTGAAGATAAAATCTTTTTGCTTTGAAGAAGAAAGATCTGGGTGACTGAAATAAGTTCATTGGATGAAAAACAACAAAAATTGACAAGAACCACGAAAAGTTCTTGTATTTTAAGATAAAATCTGACGCTATTAAAGAAAAAACTTCTCGTTCGCTGAAATATGTTAATTTGCTGAAAATCAACAAAACCACAAAAAGTTCTTGTATTTGAAGATAAAATCATTTTGCTTTGAAGAAGAAAGATCCAGCTGACTGAAATAAGTTCATTAGATGAAAATCAACAAAAATTGACAAGAACCACGAAAAGTTCTTGTATTTTAAGATAAAATCTGACGCTATTAAAGAAAAACCTTACAGCTCGCTGAAATATGTTCATTTGCTGAAAATCAACAAAACCACGAAAAGTTCTTGTTTTTGAAGATAAAATCTTTTTGCTTTGAAGAAGAAAGATCCAGCTGACTGAAATAAGTTCATCAGATGAAAATCAACAGAAATTGACAAGAACCACGAAAAGTTCTTGTATTTTAAGATAAAATCTGACGCTATTAAAGAAAAAACTTCTCGTTCGCTGAAATATGTTCATTTGCTGAAAATCAACAAAACCACGAAAAGTTCTTGTATTTGAAGATAAAATCTTTTTGATTTGAAGAAGAAAGATCCAGCTGACTGAAATAAGTTCATTAGATGAAAACCAACAAAAATTGACAAGAACCACGAAAAGTTCTTGTATTTTAAGATAAAATCTGACGCTATTAAATAAAAAACTTCTCGTTCGCTGAAATATGTTCATTTGCTGAAAATCAACAAAACCACGAAAAGTTCTTGTATTTTAAGATAAAATCTGAGGCTATTAAAGAAAAAACTTCGAGCTCGCTGAAATATGTTCATTTGCTGAAAATCAACAAAACCACGAAAAGTTCTTGTATTTGAAGATAAAATCTTTTTGCTTTGAAGAAGAAAGATCCAGCTGACTGAAATAAGTTCATCGGATGAAAACCAACAAAAATTGACAAGAACCACGAAAGTTCTTGTATTTTAGGATAAAATCTGACGCTATTAAAGAAAAAACTTCTCGCTCGCTGAAATATGTTCATTTGCTGAAAACCAACAAAACCACGAAAAGTTCTTGCATTTGAAGATAAAATATTTTTGCTTTGAAGAAGAAAGATCTAGCTGACTGAAATAAGTTCACTCGATCAAAACCAACAAAAATTGAAAGAACCACGAAAAGTTCTTGTATTTTAAGATAAAATCTGACGCTATTAAAGAAAATATTTCTCGCTCGCTGAAATATGTTCATTTGCTGAAAATCAACAAAACCACGAAAAGTTCTTGTATTTGAAGATAAAATCTTTTTGCTTTGAAGAAGAAAGATCCAGCTGACTGAAATAAGTTCATTTGATCAAAACCAACAAAAATTGACAAGAACCACGAAAAGTTCTTGTATCTTAAGATAAAATCTGACGCTATTAAAGAAAAAACTTCTCGTTCGCTGAAATATGTTCATTTGCTGAAAATCAACAAAACCACGAAAAGTTCTTGTATTTGAAGATAAAATCTTTTTGCTTTGAAGAAGAAAGATCTGGGTGACTGAAATAAGTTCATTGGATGAAAAACAACAAAAATTGACAAGAACCACGAAAAGTTCTTGTATTTTAAGATAAAATCTGACGCTATTAAAGAAAAAACTTCTCGTTCGCTGAAATATGTTAATTTGCTGAAAATCAACAAAACCACAAAAAGTTCTTGTATTTGAAGATAAAATCATTTTGCTTTGAAGAAGAAAGATCCAGCTGACTGAAATAGGTTCATTCGATGAAAATCAACAAAAATTGACAAGAACCACGAAAAGTTCTTGTATTTTAAGATAAAATCTGACGCTATTAAAGAAAAAACTTCTAGCTCGCTGAAATATGGTCATTTGCTGAAAATCAACAAAACCACGAAAAGTTCTTGTATTTGAAGATAAAATCTTTTTGCTTTGAAGAAGAAAGATCGAGGTGACTGAAATAAGTTCACGAGATGAAAACCAACAAAAATTGACAAGAACCACGAAAAGTTCTTGTATTTTAAGATAAAATCTGAGGCGATTAAAGAAAAAACTTCGAGCTCGCTGAAATATGTTCATTTGCTGAAAATCAACAAAACCACGAAAAGTTCTTGTATTTGAAGATAAAATCTTTTTGCTTTGAAGAAGAAAGATCCAGCTGACTGAAATAAGTTCATTGGATGAAAACCAACAAAAATTGACAAGAACCACGAAAGTTCTTGTATTTTAGGATAAAATCTGACGCTATTAAAGAAAAAACTTCTCGCTCGTTGAAATATGTTCATTTGCTGAAAACCAACAAAACCACGAAAAGTTCTTGTTGTTGAAGATAAAATCTTTTTCCTTTGAAGATGAAAGATCGAGGTGACTGAAATAAGTTCATCAGATGAAAATCAACAGAAATTGACAAGAACCACAAAAAGTTCTTGTATTTTAAGATAAAATCTGACGCTATTAAAGAAAAAACTTCTCGCTCGCTGAAATATGTTCATTTGCTGAAAACCAACAAAACCACGAAAAGTTCTTGTATTTGAAGATAAAGTATTTTTGCTTTGAAGAAGAAAGATCCAGCTGACTGAAATAAGTTCACTCGATCAAAACCAACAAAAATTGAAAGAACCACGAAAAGTTCTTGTATTTTAAGATAAAATCTGACGCTATTAAAGAAAATATTTCTCGCTCGCTGAAATATGTTCATTTGCTGAAAATCAACAAAACCACGAAAAGTTCTTGTATTTGAAGATAAAATCTTTTTGCTTTGAAGAAGAAAGATCTAGCTGACTGAAATAAGTTCATTTGATCAAAACCAACAAAAATTGACAAGAACCACGAAAGTTCTTGTATTTTAGGATAAAATCTGACGCTATTAAAGAAAAAACTTCTCGTTCGCTGAAATATGTTCATTTGCTGAAAATCAACAAAACCACGAAAAGTTCTTGTATTTGAAGATAAAATCTTTTTGCTTTGAAGAAGAAAGATCTGGGTGACTGAAATAAGTTCATTGGATGAAAAACAACAAAAATTGACAAGAACCACGAAAAGTTCTTGTATTTTAAGATAAAATCTGACGCTATTAAAGAAAAAACTTCTCGTTCGCTGAAATATGTTAATTTGCTGAAAATCAACAAAACCACAAAAAGTTCTTGTATTTGAAGATAAAATCATTTTGCTTTGAAGAAGAAAGATCCAGCTGACTGAAATAAGTTCATTAGATGAAAATCAACAAAAATTGACAAGAACCACGAAAAGTTCTTGTATTTTAAGATAAAATCTGACGCTATTAAAGAAAAACCTTACAGCTCGCTGAAATATGTTCATTTGCTGAAAATCAACAAAACCACGAAAAGTTCTTGTTTTTGAAGATAAAATCTTTTTGCTTTGAAGAAGAAAGATCCAGCTGACTGAAATAAGTTCATCAGATGAAAATCAACAGAAATTGACAAGAACCACGAAAAGTTCTTGTATTTTAAGATAAAATCTGACGCTATTAAAGAAAAAACTTCTCGTTCGCTGAAATATGTTCATTTGCTGAAAATCAACAAAACCACGAAAAGTTCTTGTATTTGAAGATAAAATCTTTTTGATTTGAAGAAGAAAGATCCAGCTGACTGAAATAAGTTCATTAGATGAAAACCAACAAAAATTGACAAGAACCACGAAAAGTTCTTGTATTTTAAGATAAAATCTGACGCTATTAAATAAAAAACTTCTCGTTCGCTGAAATATGTTCATTTGCTGAAAATCAACAAAACCACGAAAAGTTCTTGTATTTTAAGATAAAATCTGAGGCTATTAAAGAAAAAACTTCGAGCTCGCTGAAATATGTTCATTTGCTGAAAATCAACAAAACCACGAAAAGTTCTTGTATTTGAAGATAAAATCTTTTTGCTTTGAAGAAGAAAGATCCAGCTGACTGAAATAAGTTCATCGGATGAAAACCAACAAAAATTGACAAGAACCACGAAAGTTCTTGTATTTTAGGATAAAATCTGACGCTATTAAAGAAAAAACTTCTCGCTCGCTGACATATGTTCATTTGCTGAAAACCAACAAAACCACGAAAAGTTCTTGCATTTGAAGATAAAATATTTTTGCTTTGAAGAAGAAAGATCTAGCTGACTGAAATAAGTTCACTCGATCAAAACCAACAAAAATTGAAAGAACCACGAAAAGTTCTTGTATTTTAAGATAAAATCTGACGCTATTAAAGAAAATATTTCTCGCTCGCTGAAATATGTTCATTTGCTGAAAATCAACAAAACCACGAAAAGTTCTTGTATTTGAAGATAAAATCTTTTTGCTTTGAAGAAGAAAGATCCAGCTGACTGAAATAAGTTCATTTGATCAAAACCAACAAAAATTGACAAGAACCACGAAAAGTTCTTGTATCTTAAGATAAAATCTGACGCTATTAAAGAAAAAACTTCTCGTTCGCTGAAATATGTTCATTTGCTGAAAATCAACAAAACCACGAAAAGTTCTTGTATTTGAAGATAAAATCTTTTTGCTTTGAAGAAGAAAGATCTGGGTGACTGAAATAAGTTCATTGGATGAAAAACAACAAAAATTGACAAGAACCACGAAAAGTTCTTGTATTTTAAGATAAAATCTGACGCTATTAAAGAAAAAACTTCTCGTTCGCTGAAATATGTTAATTTGCTGAAAATCAACAAAACCACAAAAAGTTCTTGTATTTGAAGATAAAATCATTTTGCTTTGAAGAAGAAAGATCCAGCTGACTGAAATAGGTTCATTCGATGAAAATCAACAAAAATTGACAAGAACCACGAAAAGTTCTTGTATTTTAAGATAAAATCTGACGCTATTAAAGAAAAAACTTCTAGCTCGCTGAAATATGGTCATTTGCTGAAAATCAACAAAACCACGAAAAGTTCTTGTATTTGAAGATAAAATCTTTTTGCTTTGAAGAAGAAAGATCGAGGTGACTGAAATAAGTTCACGAGATGAAAACCAACAAAAATTGACAAGAACCACGAAAAGTTCTTGTATTTTAAGATAAAATCTGAGGCGATTAAAGAAAAAACTTCGAGCTCGCTGAAATATGTTCATTTGCTGAAAATCAACAAAACCACGAAAAGTTCTTGTATTTGAAGATAAAATCTTTTTGCTTTGAAGAAGAAAGATCCAGCTGACTGAAATAAGTTCATTGGATGAAAACCAACAAAAATTGACAAGAACCACGAAAGTTCTTGTATTTTAGGATAAAATCTGACGCTATTAAAGAAAAAACTTCTCGCTCGTTGAAATATGTTCATTTGCTGAAAACCAACAAAACCACGAAAAGTTCTTGTTGTTGAAGATAAAATCTTTTTCCTTTGAAGATGAAAGATCGAGGTGACTGAAATAAGTTCATCAGATGAAAATCAACAGAAATTGACAAGAACCACAAAAAGTTCTTGTATTTTAAGATAAAATCTGACGCTATTAAAGAAAAAACTTCTCGCTCGCTGAAATATGTTCATTTGCTGAAAACCAACAAAACCACGAAAAGTTCTTGTATTTGAAGATAAAGTATTTTTGCTTTGAAGAAGAAAGATCCAGCTGACTGAAATAAGTTCACTCGATCAAAACCAACAAAAATTGAAAGAACCACGAAAAGTTCTTGTATTTTAAGATAAAATCTGACGCTATTAAAGAAAATATTTCTCGCTCGCTGAAATATGTTCATTTGCTGAAAATCAACAAAACCACGAAAAGTTCTTGTATTTGAAGATAAAATCTTTTTGCTTTGAAGAAGAAAGATCTAGCTGACTGAAATAAGTTCATTTGATCAAAACCAACAAAAATTGACAAGAACCACGAAAAGTTCTTGTATTTTAAGATAAAATCTGACGCTATTAAAGAAAAAACTTCTCGCTCGCTGAAATATGTTCATTTGCTGAAAATCAACAAAACCACGAAAAGTTCTTGTATTTGAAGATAAAATCTTTTTGCTTTGAAGAAGAAAGATCCAGCTGACTGAAATAAGTTCATTGGATGAAAACCAACAAAAATTGACAAGAACCACGAAAGTTCTTGTATTTCAGGATAAAATCTGACGCTATTAAAGAAAAAACTTCTCGCTCGCTGAAATATGTTCATTTGCTGAAAACCAACAAAACCACGAAAAGTTCTTGTATTTGAAGATAAAATCTTTTTGCTTTGAAGAAGAAAGATCGAGGTGACTGAAATAAGTTCATTCGATGAAAATCAACAAAAATTGACAAGAACCACGAAATGTTCTTGTATTTTAAGATAAAACCTGACGCTATTAAAGAAAAAACTTACAGCTCGCTGAAATATCTTCATTTGCTGAAAATCAACAAAACCACGAAAAGTTCTTGTATTTGAAGATAAAATCTTTTTGCTTTGAAGAAGAAAGATCCAGCTGACTGAAATAAGTTCATTAGATGAAAATCAACAAAAATTGACAAGAACCACGAAAAGTTCTTGTATTTTAAGATAAAATCTTATGCTATTAAAGAAAAAACTTACAGCTCGCTGAAATATGTTCATTTGCTGAAAATCAACAAAACCACGAAAAGTTCTTGTTTTTGAAGATAAAATCTTTTTGCTTTGAAGAAGAAAGATCCAGCTGACTGAAATAAGTTCATCAGATGAAAATCAACAGAAATTGACAAGAACCACGAAAAGTTCTTGTATTTTAAGATAAAATCTGATGCGATTAAAGAAAAAACTTCTCGTTCGCTGAAATATGTTCATTTGCTGAAAATCAACAAAACCACGAAAAGTTCTTGTATTTGAAGATAAAATCTTTTTGCTTTGAAGAAGAAAGATCCAGCTGACTGAAATAAGTTCATTAGATGAAAACCAACAAAAATTGACAAGAACCACGAAAAGTTCTTGTATTTTAAGATAAAATCTGACGCTATTAAAGAAAAAACTTCTCGTTCGCTGAAATATGTTCATTTGCTGAAAATCAACAAAACCACGAAAAGTTCTTGTATTTTAAGATAAAATCTTTTTGCTTTGAAGAAGAAAGATCCAGCTGACTGAAATAAGTTCATTAGATGAAAACCAACAAAAATTGACAAGAACCACGAAAAGTTCTTGTATTTTAAGATAAAATCTGACGCTATTAAAGAAAAAACTTCTCGTTCGCTGAAATATGTTCATTTGCTGAAAATCAACAAAACCACGAAAAGTTCTTGTATTTTAAGATAAAATCTGAGGCTATTAAAGAAAAAACTTCGAGCTCGCTGAAATATGTTCATTTGCTGAAAATCAACAAAACCACGAAAAGTTCTTGTATTTGAAGATAAAATCTTTTTGCTTTGAAGAAGAAAGATCCAGCTGACTGAAATAAGTTCATTGGATGAAAACCAACAAAAATTGACAAGAACCACGAAAGTTCTTGTATTTTAGGATAAAATCTGACGCTATTAAAGAAAAAACTTCTCGCTCGTTGAAATATGTTCATTTGCTGAAAACCAACAAAACCACGAAAAGTTCTTGTAGTTCAAGATAAAATCTTTTTGCTTTGAAGATGAAAGATCGAGGTGACTGAAATAAGTTCATTCGATGAAAATCAACAAAAATTGACAAGAACCACAAAAAGTTCTTGTATTTTAAGATAAAATCTGAAGCTATTAAAGAAAAAACTTCCAGCTCGCTGAAATATGTTCATTTGCTGAAAATCAACAAAACCACGAAAAGTTCTTGTATTTGCAGATAAAATCTTTTTGCTTTGAAGAAGAAAGATCCAGCTGACTGAAATAAGTTCATCAGATGAAAATCAACAAAAATTGACAAGAACCACGAAAGTTCTTGTATTTTAGGATAAAATCTGACGCTATTAAAGAAAAAACTTCTCGCTCGTTGAAATATGTTCATTTGCTGAAAACCAACAAAACCACGAAAAGTTCTTGTAGTTGAAGATAAAATCTTTTTGCTTTGAAGATGAAAGATCGAGGTGACTGAAATAAGTTCATTCGATGAAAATCAACAAAAATTGACAAGAACCACGAAAAGTTCTTGTATTTTAAGATAAAATCTGACGCTATTAAAGAAAAAACTTCTCGTTCGCTGAAATATGTTAATTTGCTGAAAATCAACAAAACCACAAAAAGTTCTTGTATTTGAAGATAAAATCATTTTGCTTTGAAGAAGAAAGATCCAGCTGACTGAAATAAGTTCATTAGATGAAAACCAACAAAAATTGACAAGAACCACGAAAAGTTCTTGTATTTTAAGATAAAATCTGACGCTATTAAAGAAAAAACTTCTCGTTCGCTTAAATATGTTCATTTGCTGAAAATCAACAAAACCACGAAAAGTTCTTGTATTTGAAGATAAAATCTTTTTGCTTTGAAGAAGAAAGATCGAGGTGACTGAAATAAGTTCACGAGATGAAAACCAACAAAAATTGACAAGAACCACGAAAAGTTCTTGTATTTTAAGATAAAATCTGAGGCGATTAAAGAAAAAACTTCGAGCTCGCTGAAATATGTTCATTTGCTGAAAATCAACAAAACCACGAAAAGTTCTTGTATTTGAAGATAAAATCTTTTTGCTTTGAAGAAGAAAGATCCAGCTGACTGAAATAAGTTCATTGGATGAAAACCAACAAAAATTGACAAGAACCACGAAAGTTCTTGTATTTTAGGATAAAATCTGACGCTATTAAAGAAAAAACTTCTCGCTCGTTGAAATATGTTCATTTGCTGAAAACCAACAAAACCACGAAAAGTTCTTGTTGTTGAAGATAAAATCTTTTTCCTTTGAAGATGAAAGATCGAGGTGACTGAAATAAGTTCATCAGATGAAAATCAACAGAAATTGACAAGAACCACAAAAAGTTCTTGTATTTTAAGATAAAATCTGAAGCTATTAAAGAAAAAACTTCCAGCTCGCTGAAATATGTTCATTTGCTGAAAATCAACAAAACCACGAAAAGTTCTTGTATTTGAAGATAAAATCTTTTTGCTTTGAAGAAGAAAGATCCAGCTGACTGAAATAAGTTCATCAGATGAAAATCAACAAAAATTGACAAGAACCACGAAAGTTCTTGTATTTTAGGATAATATCTGACGCTATTAAAGAAAAAACTTCTCGCTCGCTGAAATATGTTCATTTGCTGAAAACCAACAAAACCACGAAAAGTTCTTGTATTTGAAGATAAAGTATTTTTGCTTTGAAGAAGAAAGATCCAGCTGACTGAAATAAGTTCACTCGATCAAAACCAACAAAAATTGAAAGAACCACGAAAAGTTCTTGTATTTTAAGATAAAATCTGACGCTATTAAAGAAAATATTTCTCGCTCGCTGAAATATGTTCATTTGCTGAAAATCAACAAAACCACGAAAAGTTCTTGTATTTGAAGATAAAATCTTTTTGCTTTGAAGAAGAAAGATCTAGCTGACTGAAATAAGTTCATTTGATCAAAACCAACAAAAATTGACAAGAACCACGAAAAGTTCTTGTATTTTAAGATAAAATCTGACGCTATTAAAGAAAAAACTTCTCGCTCGCTGAAATATGTTCATTTGCTGAAAATCAACAAAACCACGAAAAGTTCTTGTATTTGAAGATAAAATCTTTTTGCTTTGAAGAAGAAAGATCCAGCTGACTGAAATAAGTTCATTGGATGAAAACCAACAAAAATTGACAAGAACCACGAAAGTTCTTGTATTTCAGGATAAAATCTGACGCTATTAAAGAAAAAACTTCTCGCTCGCTGAAATATGTTCATTTGCTGAAAACCAACAAAACCACGAAAAGTTCTTGTATTTGAAGATAAAATCTTTTTGCTTTGAAGAAGAAAGATCGAGGTGACTGAAATAAGTTCATTCGATGAAAATCAACAAAAATTGACAAGAACCACGAAAAGTTCTTGTATTTTAAGATAAAACCTGACGCTATTAAAGAAAAAACTTACAGCTCGCTGAAATATCTTCATTTGCTGAAAATCAACAAAACCACGAAAAGTTCTTGTATTTGAAGATAAAATCTTTTTGCTTTGAAGAAGAAAGATCGAGGTGACTGAAATAAGTTCATTCGATGAAAATCAACAAAAATTGACAAGAACCACGAAAAGTTCTTGTATTTTAAGATAAAATCTGACGCTATTAAAGAAAAAACTTCTCGTTCGCTGAAATATGTTAATTTGCTGAAAATCAACAAAACCACAAAAAGTTCTTGTATTTGAAGATAAAATCATTTTGCTTTGAAGAAGAAAGATCCAGCTGACTGAAATAAGTTCATTAGATGAAAACCAACAAAAATTGACAAGAACCACGAAAAGTTCTTGTATTTTAAGATAAAATCTGACGCTATTAAAGAAAAAACTTCTCGTTCGCTTAAATATGTTCATTTGCTGAAAATCAACAAAACCACGAAAAGTTCTTGTATTTGAAGATAAAATCTTTTTGCTTTGAAGAAGAAAGATCGAGGTGACTGAAATAAGTTCACGAGATGAAAACCAACAAAAATTGACAAGAACCACGAAAAGTTCTTGTATTTTAAGATAAAATCTGAGGCGATTAAAGAAAAAACTTCGAGCTCGCTGAAATATGTTCATTTGCTGAAAATCAACAAAACCACGAAAAGTTCTTGTATTTGAAGATAAAATCTTTTTGCTTTGAAGAAGAAAGATCCAGCTGACTGAAATAAGTTCATTGGATGAAAACCAACAAAAATTGACAAGAACCACGAAAGTTCTTGTATTTTAGGATAAAATCTGACGCTATTAAAGAAAAAACTTCTCGCTCGTTGAAATATGTTCATTTGCTGAAAACCAACAAAACCACGAAAAGTTCTTGTTGTTGAAGATAAAATCTTTTTCCTTTGAAGATGAAAGATCGAGGTGACTGAAATAAGTTCATCAGATGAAAATCAACAGAAATTGACAAGAACCACAAAAAGTTCTTGTATTTTAAGATAAAATCTGAAGCTATTAAAGAAAAAACTTCCAGCTCGCTGAAATATGTTCATTTGCTGAAAATCAACAAAACCACGAAAAGTTCTTGTATTTGAAGATAAAGTATTTTTGCTTTGAAGAAGAAAGATCCAGCTGACTGAAATAAGTTCACTCGATCAAAACCAACAAAAATTGAAAGAACCACGAAAAGTTCTTGTATTTTAAGATAAAATCTGACGCTATTAAAGAAAATATTTCTCGCTCGCTGAAATATGTTCATTTGCTGAAAATCAACAAAACCACGAAAAGTTCTTGTATTTGAAGATAAAATCTTTTTGCTTTGAAGAAGAAAGATCTAGCTGACTGAAATAAGTTCATTTGATCAAAACCAACAAAAATTGACAAGAACCACGAAAAGTTCTTGTATTTTAAGATAAAATCTGACGCTATTAAAGAAAAAACTTCTCGCTCGCTGAAATATGTTCATTTCCTGAAAATCAACAAAACCACGAAAAGTTCTTGTATTTGAAGATAAAATCTTTTTGCTTTGAAGAAGAAAGATCCAGCTGACTGAAATAAGTTCATTGGATGAAAACCAACAAAAATTGACAAGAACCACGAAAGTTCTTGTATTTCAGGATAAAATCTGACGCTATTAAAGAAAAAACTTCTCGCTCGCTGAAATATGTTCATTTGCTGAAAACCAACAAAACCACGAAAAGTTCTTGTATTTGAAGATAAAATCTTTTTGCTTTGAAGAAGAAAGATCGAGGTGACTGAAATAAGTTCATTCGATGAAAATCAACAAAAATTGACAAGAACCACGAAAAGTTCTTGTATTTTAAGATAAAACCTGACGCTATTAAAGAAAAAACTTACAGCTCGCTGAAATATCTTCATTTGCTGAAAATCAACAAAACCACGAAAAGTTCTTGTATTTGAAGATAAAATCTTTTTGCTTTGAAGAAGAAAGATCGAGGTGACTGAAATAAGTTCATTCGATGAAAATCAACAAAAATTGACAAGAACCACGAAAAGTTCTTGTATTTTAAGATAAAATCTGACGCTATTAAAGAAAAAACTTCTCGTTCGCTGAAATATGTTAATTTGCTGAAAATCAACAAAACCACAAAAAGTTCTTGTATTTGAAGATAAAATCATTTTGCTTTGAAGAAGAAAGATCCAGCTGACTGAAATAAGTTCATTAGATGAAAACCAACAAAAATTGACAAGAACCACGAAAAGTTCTTGTATTTTAAGATAAAATCTGACGCTATTAAAGAAAAAACTTCTCGTTCACTTAAATATGTTCATTTGCTGAAAATCAACAAAACCACGAAAAGTTCTTGTATTTGAAGATAAAATCTTTTTGCTTTGAAGAAGAAAGATCGAGGTGACTGAAATAAGTTCACGAGATGAAAACCAACAAAAATTGACAAGAACCACGAAAAGTTCTTGTATTTTAAGATAAAATCTGAGGCGATTAAAGAAAAAACTTCGAGCTCGCTGAAATATGTTCATTTGCTGAAAATCAACAAAACCACGAAAAGTTCTTGTATTTGAAGATAAAATCTTTTTGCTTTGAAGAAGAAAGATCCAGCTGACTGAAATAAGTTCATTGGATGAAAACCAACAAAAATTGACAAGAACCACGAAAGTTCTTGTATTTTAGGATAAAATCTGACGCTATTAAAGAAAAAACTTCTCGCTCGTTGAAATATGTTCATTTGCTGAAAACCAACAAAACCACGAAAAGTTCTTGTTGTTGAAGATAAAATCTTTTTCCTTTGAAGATGAAAGATCGAGGTGACTGAAATAAGTTCATCAGATGAAAATCAACAGAAATTGACAAGAACCACAAAAAGTTCTTGTATTTTAAGATAAAATCTGAAGCTATTAAAGAAAAAACTTCCAGCTCGCTGAAATATGTTCATTTGCTGAAAATCAACAAAACCACGAAAAGTTCTTGTATTTGAAGATAAAATCTTTTTGCTTTGAAGAAGAAAGATCCAGCTGACTGAAATAAGTTCATCAGATGAAAATCAACAAAAATTGACAAGAACCACGAAAGTTCTTGTATTTTAGGATAATATCTGACGCTATTAAAGAAAAAACTTCTCGCTCGCTGAAATATGTTCATTTGCTGAAAACCAACAAAACCACGAAAAGTTCTTGTATTTGAAGATAAAGTATTTTTGCTTTGAAGAAGAAAGATCCAGCTGACTGAAATAAGTTCACTCGATCAAAACCAACAAAAATTGAAAGAACCACGAAAAGTTCTTGTATTTTAAGATAAAATCTGACGCTATTAAAGAAAATATTTCTCGCTCGCTGAAATATGTTCATTTGCTGAAAATCAACAAAACCACGAAAAGTTCTTGTATTTGAAGATAAAATCTTTTTGCTTTGAAGAAGAAAGATCTAGCTGACTGAAATAAGTTCATTTGATCAAAACCAACAAAAATTGACAAGAACCACGAAAAGTTCTTGTATTTTAAGATAAAATCTGACGCTATTAAAGAAAAAACTTCTCGCTCGCTGAAATATGTTCATTTGCTGAAAATCAACAAAACCACGAAAAGTTCTTGTATTTGAAGATAAAATCTTTTTGCTTTGAAGAAGAAAGATCCAGCTGACTGAAATAAGTTCATTGGATGAAAACCAACAAAAATTGACAAGAACCACGAAAGTTCTTGTATTTCAGGATAAAATCTGACGCTATTAAAGAAAAAACTTCTCGCTCGCTGAAATATGTTCATTTGCTGAAAACCAACAAAACCACGAAAAGTTCTTGTATTTGAAGATAAAATCTTTTTGCTTTGAAGAAGAAAGATCGAGGTGACTGAAATAAGTTCATTGGATGAAAATCAACAAAAATTGACAAGAACCACGAAAAGTTCTTGTATTTTAAGATAAAACCTGACGCTATTAAAGAAAAAACTTACAGCTCGCTGAAATATCTTCATTTGCTGAAAATCAACAAAACCACGAAAAGTTCTTGTATTTGAAGATAAAATCTTTTTGCTTTGAAGAAGAAAGATCCAGCTGACTGAAATAAGTTCATTAGATGAAAATCAACAAAAATTGACAAGAACCACGAAAAGTTCTTGTATTTTAAGATAAAATCTTATGCTATTAAAGAAAAAACTTACAGCTCGCTGAAATATGTTCATTTGCTGAAAATCAACAAAACCACGAAAAGTTCTTGTTTTTGAAGATAAAATCTTTTTGCTTTGAAGAAGAAAGATCCAGCTGACTGAAATAAGTTCATCAGATGAAAATCAACAGAAATTGACAAGAACCACGAAAAGTTCTTGTATTTTAAGATAAAATCTGATGCGATTAAAGAAAAAACTTCTCGTTCGCTGAAATATGTTCATTTGCTGAAAATCAACAAAACCACGAAAAGTTCTTGTATTTGAAGATAAAATCTTTTTGCTTTGAAGAAGAAAGATCCAGCTGACTGAAATAAGTTCATTAGATGAAAACCAACAAAAATTGACAAGAACCACGAAAAGTTCTTGTATTTTAAGATAAAATCTGACGCTATTAAAGAAAAAACTTCTCGTTCGCTGAAATATGTTCATTTGCTGAAAATCAACAAAACCACGAAAAGTTCTTGTATTTTAAGATAAAATCTTTTTGCTTTGAAGAAGAAAGATCCAGCTGACTGAAATAAGTTCATTAGATGAAAACCAACAAAAATTGACAAGAACCACGAAAAGTTCTTGTATTTTAAGATAAAATCTGACGCTATTAAAGAAAAAACTTCTCGTTCGCTGAAATATGTTCATTTGCTGAAAATCAACAAAACCACGAAAAGTTCTTGTATTTTAAGATAAAATCTGAGGCTATTAAAGAAAAAACTTCGAGCTCGCTGAAATATGTTCATTTGCTGAAAATCAACAAAACCACGAAAAGTTCTTGTATTTGAAGATAAAATCTTTTTGCTTTGAAGAAGAAAGATCCAGCTGACTGAAATAAGTTCATTGGATGAAAACCAACAAAAATTGACAAGAACCACGAAAGTTCTTGTATTTTAGGATAAAATCTGACGCTATTAAAGAAAAAACTTCTCGCTCGTTGAAATATGTTCATTTGCTGAAAACCAACAAAACCACGAAAAGTTCTTGTAGTTCAAGATAAAATCTTTTTGCTTTGAAGATGAAAGATCGAGGTGACTGAAATAAGTTCATTCGATGAAAATCAACAAAAATTGACAAGAACCACAAAAAGTTCTTGTATTTTAAGATAAAATCTGAAGCTATTAAAGAAAAAACTTCCAGCTCGCTGAAATATGTTCATTTGCTGAAAATCAACAAAACCACGAAAAGTTCTTGTATTTGCAGATAAAATCTTTTTGCTTTGAAGAAGAAAGATCCAGCTGACTGAAATAAGTTCATCAGATGAAAATCAACAAAAATTGACAAGAACCACGAAAGTTCTTGTATTTTAGGATAAAATCTGACGCTATTAAAGAAAAAACTTCTCGCTCGTTGAAATATGTTCATTTGCTGAAAACCAACAAAACCACGAAAAGTTCTTGTAGTTGAAGATAAAATCTTTTTGCTTTGAAGATGAAAGATCGAGGTGACTGAAATAAGTTCATTCGATGAAAATCAACAAAAATTGACAAGAACCACAAAAAGTTCTTGTATTTTAAGATAAAATCTGAAGCTATTAAAGAAAAAACTTCCAGCTCGCTGAAATATGTTCATTTGCTGAAAATCAACAAAACCACGAAAAGTTCTTGTATTTGAAGATAAAATCTTTTTGCTTTGAAGAAGAAAGATCCAGCTGACTGAAATAAGTTCATCAGATGAAAATCAACAAAAATTGACAAGAACCACGAAAAGTTCTTGTATTTTAAGATAAAATCTTATGCTATTAAAGAAAAAACTTCCAGCTCGCTGAAATGTGTTCATTTGCTGAAAATCAACAAAACCACGAAAAGTTCTTGTATTTGAAGATAAAATCTTTTTGCTTTGAAGAAGAAAGATCTCGGTGACTGAAACAAGTTCATCAGATGAAAATCAACAAAATTGACAAGAACCACGAAAAGTTCTTGTATTTTAAGATAAAATCTGACGCTATTAAAGAAAAAACTTACAGCTCGCTGAAATATGTTCATTTGCTGAAAATCAACAAAACCACGAAAAGTTCTTGTTTTTGAAGATAACATCTTTTTGCTTTGAAGAAGAAAGATCTCGGTGACTGAAACAAGTTCATCAGATGAAAATCAACAAAATTGACAAGAACCACGAAAAGTTCTTGTATTTTAAGATAAAATCTGACGCTATTAATGAAAAACTTACAGCTCGCTGAAATATGTTCATTTGCTGAAAATCAACAAAACCACGAAAAGTTCTTGTTTTTGAAGATAAAATCTTTTTGCTTTGAAGAAGAAAGATCCAGCTGACTGAAATAAGTTCATCAGATGAAAATCAACAGAAATTGACAAGAACCACGAAAAGTTCTTGTATTTTAAGATAAAATCTGACGCTATTAAAGAAAAAACTTCTCGTTCGCTGAAATATGTTCATTTGCTGAAAATCAACAAAACCACGAAAAGTTCTTGTATTTTAAGATAAAATCTGACGCTATTCAAGAAAAAACTTCTCGCTCGTTGAAATATGTTCATTTGCTGAAAACCAACAAAACCACGAAAAGTTCTTGTAGTTGAAGATAAAATCTTTTTGCTTTGAAGAAGAAAGATCGAGGTGACTGAAATAAGTTCATTCGATGAAAATCAACAAAAATTGACAAGAACCACAAAAAGTTCTTGTATTTTAAGATAAAATCTGAAGCTATTAAAGAAAAAACTTCCAGCTCGCTGAAATATGTTCATTTGCTGAAAATCAACAAAACCACGAAAAGTTCTTGTATTTGAAGATAAAATCTTTTTGCTTTGAAGAAGAAAGATCCAGCTGACTGAAATAAGTTCATCAGATGAAAATCAACAAAAATTGACAAGAACCACGAAAAGTTCTTGTATTTTAAGATAAAATCTTATGCTATTAAAGAAAAAACTTCCAGCTCGCTGAAATGTGTTCATTTGCTGAAAATCAACAAAACCACGAAAAGTTCTTGTATTTGAAGATAAAATCTTTTTGCTTTGAAGAAGAAAGATCTCGGTGACTGAAACAAGTTCATCAGATGAAAATCAACAAAATTGACAAGAACCACGAAAAGTTCTTGTATTTTAAGATAAAATCTGACGCTATTAAAGAAAAAACTTACAGCTCGCTGAAATATGTTCATTTGCTGAAAATCAACAAAACCACAAAAAGTTCTTGTTTTTGAAGATAAAATCTTTTTGCTTTGAAGAAGAAAGATCTCGGTGACCGAAACAAGTTCATCAGATGAAAATCAACAAAATTGACAAGAACCACGAAAAGTTCTTGTATTTTAAGATAAAATCTGACGCTATTAAAGAAAAAACTTACAGCTCGCTGAAATATGTTCATTTGCTGAAAATCAACAAAACCACGAAAAGTTCATGTTTTTGAAGATAAAATCTTTTTGCTTTGAAGAAGAAAGATCCAGCTGACTGAAATAAGTTCATCAGATGAAAATCAACAGAAATTGACAAGAACCACGAAAAGTTCTTGTATTTTAAGATAAAATCTGACGCTATTAAAGAAAAAACTTCTCGTTCGCTGAAATATGTTCATTTGCTGAAAATCAACAAAACCACGAAAAGTTCTTGTATTTGAAGATAAAATCTTTTTGCTTTGAAGAAGAAAGATCCAGCTGACTGAAATAAGTTCATCAGATGAAAATCAACAGAAATTGACAAGAACCACGAAAAGTTCTTGTATTTTAAGATAAAATCTGACGCTATTAAAGAAAAAACTTCTCGTTCGCTGAAATATGTTCATTTGCTGAAAATCAACAAAACCACGAAAAGTTCTTGTATTTTAAGATAAAATCTGACGCTATTCAAGAAAAAACTTCTCGCTCGTTGAAATATGTTCATTTGCTGAAAACCAACAAAACCACGAAAAGTTCTTGTAGTTGAAGATAAAATCTTTTTGCTTTGAAGATGAAAGATCGAGGTGACTGAAATAAGTTCATTCGATGAAAATCAACAAAAATTGACAAGAACCACAAAAAGTTCTTGTATTTTAAGATAAAATCTGAAGCTATTAAAGAAAAAACTTCCAGCTCGCTGAAATATGTTCATTTGCTGAAAATCAACAAAACCACGAAAAGTTCTTGTATTTGAAGATAAAATCTTTTTGCTTTGAAGAAGAAAGATCCAGCTGACTGAAATAAGTTCATCAGATGAAAATCAACAAAAATTGACAAGAACCACGAAAAGTTCTTGTATTTTAAGATAAAATCTTATGCTATTAAAGAAAAAACTTCCAGCTCGCTGAAATGTGTTCATTTGCTGAAAATCAACAAAACCACGAAAAGTTCTTGTATTTGAAGATAAAATCTTTTTGCTTTGAAGAAGAAAGATCTCGGTGACTGAAACAAGTTCATCAGATGAAAATCAACAAAATTGACAAGAACCACGAAAAGTTCTTGTATTTTAAGATAAAATCTGACGCTATTAAAGAAAAAACTTACAGCTCGCTGAAATATGTTCATTTGCTGAAAATCAACAAAACCACGAAAAGTTCTTGTTTTTGAAGATAAAATCTTTTTGCTTTGAAGAAGAAAGATCTCGGTGACCGAAACAAGTTCATCAGATGAAAATCAACAAAATTGACAAGAACCACGAAAAGTTCTTGTATTTTAAGATAAAATCTGACGCTATTAAAGAAAAAACTTACAGCTCGCTGAAATATGTTCATTTGCTGAAAATCAACAAAACCACGAAAAGTTCATGTTTTTGAAGATAAAATCTTTTTGCTTTGAAGAAGAAAGATCCAGCTGACTGAAATAAGTTCATCAGATGAAAATCAACAGAAATTGACAAGAACCACGAAAAGTTCTTGTATTTTAAGATAAAATCTGACGCTATTAAAGAAAAAACTTCTCGTTCGCTGAAATATGTTCATTTGCTGAAAATCAACAAAACCACGAAAAGTTCTTGTATTTGAAGATAAAATCTTTTTGCTTTGAAGAAGAAAGATCCAGCTGACTGAAATAAGTTCATTAGATGAAAACCAACAAAAATTGACAAGAACCACGAAAAGTTCTTGTATTTTAAGATAAAATCTGACGCTATTAAAGAAAAAACTTCTCGTTCGCTGAAATATGTTCATTTGCTGAAAATCAACAAAACCACGAAAAGTTCTTGTATTTTAAGATAAAATCTGAGGCTATTAAAGAAAAAACTTCGAGCTCGCTGAAATATGTTCATTTGCTGAAAATCAACAAAACCACGAAAAGTTCTTGTATTTGAAGATAAAATCTTTTTGCTTTGAAGAAGAAAGATCCAGCTGACTGAAATAAGTTCATTGGATGAAAACCAACAAAAATTGACAAGAACCACGAAAGTTCTTGTATTTTAGGATAAAATCTGACGCTATTAAAGAAAAAACTTCTCGCTCGTTGAAATATGTTCATTTGCTGAAAACCAACAAAACCACGAAAAGTTCTTGTAGTTGAAGATAAATCTTTTTGCTTTGAAGATGAAAGATCGAGGTGACTGAAATAAGTTCATTCGATGAAAATCAACAAAAATTGACAAGAACCACAAAAAGTTCTTGTATTTTAAGATAAAATCTGAAGCTATTAAAGAAAAAACTTCCAGCTCGCTGAAATATGTTCATTTGCTGAAAATCAACAAAACCACGAAAAGTTCTTGTATTTGCAGATAAAATCTTTTTGCTTTGAAGAAGAAAGATCCAGCTGAATGAAATAAGTTCATCAGATGAAAATCAACAAAAATTGACAAGCACCACGAAAGTTCTTGTATTTTAGGATAAAATCTGACGCTATTAAAGAAAAAACTTCTCGCTCGCTGAAATATGTTCATTTGCTGAAAACCAACAAAACCACGAAAAGTTCTTGCATTTGAAGATAAAATATTTTTGCTTTGAAGAAGAAAGATCTAGCTGACTGAAATAAGTTCACTCGATCAAAACCAACAAAACTTGAAAGAACCACGAAAAGTTCTTGTATTTTAAGATAAAATCTGACGCTATTAAAGAAAATATTTCTCGCTCGCTGAAATATGTTCATTTGCTGAAAATCAACAAAACCACGAAAAGTTCTTGTATTTGAAGATAAAATCTTTTTGCTTTGAAGAAGAAAGATCTAGCTGACTGAAATAAGTTCATCAGATGAAAACCAACAAAAATTGAAAGAACCACGAAAAGTTCTTGTATTTTAAGATAAAATCTGAGGCTATTAAAGAAAAAACTTCCAGCTCGCTGAAATATGTTCATTTGCTGAAAATCAACAAAACCACGAAAAGTTCTTGTATTTGAAGATAAAATCTTTTTGCTTTGAAGAAGAAAGATCGAGGTGACTGAAATAAGTTCATTCGATGAAAATCAACAAAAATTGACAAGAACCACGAAAGTTCTTGTATTTCAGGATAAAATCTGACGCTATTAAAGAAAAAACTTCTCGCTCGCTGAAATATGTTCATTTGCTGAAAACCAACAAAACCACGAAAAGTTCTTGTATTTGAAGATAAAATCTTTTTGCTTTGAAGAAGAAAGATCGAGGTGACTGAAATAAGTTCATTCGATGAAAATGAACAAAAATTGACAAGAACCACGAAAAGTTCTTGTATTTTAAGATAAAATCTGACGCTATTAAAGAAAAAACTTACAGCTCGCTGAAATATGTTCATTTGCTGAAAATCAACAAAACCACGAAAAGTTCTTGTATTTGAAGATAAAATCTTTTTGCTTTGAAGAAGAAAGATCCAGCTGACTGAAATAAGTTCATCAGATGAAAACCAACAACAATTGACAAGAACCACGAAAAGTTCTTGTATTTTAAGATAAAATCTGAGGCTATTAAAGAAAAAACTTCCAGCTCGCTGAAATATGTTCATTTGCTGAAAATCAACAAAACCACGAAAAGTTCTTGTATTTGAAGATAAAATATTTTTGCTTTGAAGAAGAAAGATCTGGGTGACTGAAATAAGTTCATTGGATGAAAAACAACAAAAATTGACAAGAACCACGAAAAGTTCTTGTATTTTAAGATAAAATCTGACGCTATTAAAGAAAAAACTTCTCGTTCGCTGAAATATGTTAATTTGCTGAAAATCAACAAAACCACAAAAAGTTCTTGTATTTGAAGATAAAATCATTTTGCTTTGAAGAAGAAAGATCCAGCTGACTGAAATAAGTTCATTAGATGAAAACCAACAAAAATTGACAAGAACCACGAAAAGTTCTTGTATTTTAAGGTAAAATCTGACGCTATTAAAGAAAAAACTTCCAGCTCGCTGAAATATGTTCATTTGCTGAAAATCAACAAAACCACAAAAAGTTCTTGTATTTGAAGATAAAATCTTTTTGCTTTGAAGAAGAAAGATCCAGCTGACTGAAATAAGTTCATCAGATGAAAACCAACAACAATTGACAAGAACCACGAAAAGTTCTTGTATTTTAAGATAAAATCTGACGCTATTAAAGAAAAAACTTCTTGCTCGCTGAAATATGTTCATTTGCTGAAAATCAACAAAACCACGAAAAGTTCTTGTATTTGAAGATAAAATCTTTTTGCTTTGAAGAAGAAAGATCCAGCTGACTGAAATAAGTTCATCAGATGAAAATCAACAGAAATTGACAAGAACCACGAAAAGTTCTTGTATTTTAAGATAAAATCTGACGCTATTAAAGAAAAAACTTCTCGTTCGCTGAAATATGTTCATTTGCTGAAAATCAACAAAACCACGAAAAGTTCTTGTATTTTAAGATAAAATCTGACGCTATTCAAGAAAAAACTTCTCGCTCGTTGAAATATGTTCATTTGCTGAAAACCAACAAAACCACGAAAAGTTCTTGTAGTTGAAGATAAAATCTTTTTGCTTTGAAGATGAAAGATCGAGGTGACTGAAATAAGTTCATTCGATGAAAATCAACAAAAATTGACAAGAACCACAAAAAGTTCTTGTATTTTAAGATAAAATCTGAAGCTATTAAAGAAAAAACTTCCAGCTCGCTGAAATATGTTCATTTGCTGAAAATCAACAAAACCACGAAAAGTTCTTGTATTTGAAGATAAAATCTTTTTGCTTTGAAGAAGAAAGATCCAGCTGACTGAAATAAGTTCATCAGATGAAAATCAACAAAAATTGACAAGAACCACGAAAAGTTCTTGTATTTTAAGATAAAATCTTATGCTATTAAAGAAAAAACTTCCAGCTCGCTGAAATGTGTTCATTTGCTGAAAATCAACAAAACCACGAAAAGTTCTTGTATTTGAAGATAAAATCTTTTTGCTTTGAAGAAGAAAGATCTCGGTGACTGAAACAAGTTCATCAGATGAAAATCAACAAAATTGACAAGAACCACGAAAAGTTCTTGTATTTTAAGATAAAATCTGACGCTATTAAAGAAAAAACTTACAGCTCGCTGAAATATGTTCATTTGCTGAAAATCAACAAAACCACGAAAAGTTCTTGTTTTTGAAGATAAAATCTTTTTGCTTTGAAGAAGAAAGATCTCGGTGACCGAAACAAGTTCATCAGATGAAAATCAACAAAATTGACAAGAACCACGAAAAGTTCTTGTATTTTAAGATAAAATCTGACGCTATTAAAGAAAAAACTTACAGCTCGCTGAAATATGTTCATTTGCTGAAAATCAACAAAACCACGAAAAGTTCATGTTTTTGAAGATAAAATCTTTTTGCTTTGAAGAAGAAAGATCCAGCTGACTGAAATAAGTTCATCAGATGAAAATCAACAGAAATTGACAAGAACCACGAAAAGTTCTTGTATTTTAAGATAAAATCTGACGCTATTAAAGAAAAAACTTCTCGTTCGCTGAAATATGTTCATTTGCTGAAAATCAACAAAACCACGAAAAGTTCTTGTATTTGAAGATAAAATCTTTTTGCTTTGAAGAAGAAAGATCCAGCTGACTGAAATAAGTTCATTAGATGAAAACCAACAAAAATTGACAAGAACCACGAAAAGTTCTTGTATTTTAAGATAAAATCTGACGCTATTAAAGAAAAAACTTCTCGTTCGCTGAAATATGTTCATTTGCTGAAAATCAACAAAACCACGAAAAGTTCTTGTATTTTAAGATAAAATCTGAGGCTATTAAAGAAAAAACTTCGAGCTCGCTGAAATATGTTCATTTGCTGAAAATCAACAAAACCACGAAAAGTTCTTGTATTTGAAGATAAAATCTTTTTGCTTTGAAGAAGAAAGATCCAGCTGACTGAAATAAGTTCATTGGATGAAAACCAACAAAAATTGACAAGAACCACGAAAGTTCTTGTATTTTAGGATAAAATCTGACGCTATTAAAGAAAAAACTTCTCGCTCGTTGAAATATGTTCATTTGCTGAAAACCAACAAAACCACGAAAAGTTCTTGTAGTTGAAGATAAATCTTTTTGCTTTGAAGATGAAAGATCGAGGTGACTGAAATAAGTTCATTCGATGAAAATCAACAAAAATTGACAAGAACCACAAAAAGTTCTTGTATTTTAAGATAAAATCTGAAGCTATTAAAGAAAAAACTTCCAGCTCGCTGAAATATGTTCATTTGCTGAAAATCAACAAAACCACGAAAAGTTCTTGTATTTGCAGATAAAATCTTTTTGCTTTGAAGAAGAAAGATCCAGCTGAATGAAATAAGTTCATCAGATGAAAATCAACAAAAATTGACAAGAACCACGAAAGTTCTTGTATTTTAGGATAAAATCTGACGCTATTAAAGAAAAAACTTCTCGCTCGCTGAAATATGTTCATTTGCTGAAAACCAACAAAACCACGAAAAGTTCTTGCATTTGAAGATAAAATATTTTTGCTTTGAAGAAGAAAGATCTAGCTGACTGAAATAAGTTCACTCGATCAAAACCAACAAAACTTGAAAGAACCACGAAAAGTTCTTGTATTTTAAGATAAAATCTGACGCTATTAAAGAAAATATTTCTCGCTCGCTGAAATATGTTCATTTGCTGAAAATCAACAAAACCACGAAAAGTTCTTGTATTTGAAGATAAAATCTTTTTGCTTTGAAGAAGAAAGATCTAGCTGACTGAAATAAGTTCATCAGATGAAAACCAACAAAAATTGAAAGAACCACGAAAAGTTCTTGTATTTTAAGATAAAATCTGAGGCTATTAAAGAAAAAACTTCCAGCTCGCTGAAATATGTTCATTTGCTGAAAATCAACAAAACCACGAAAAGTTCTTGTATTTGAAGATAAAATCTTTTTGCTTTGAAGAAGAAAGATCGAGGTGACTGAAATAAGTTCATTCGATGAAAATCAACAAAAATTGACAAGAACCACGAAAGTTCTTGTATTTCAGGATAAAATCTGACGCTATTAAAGAAAAAACTTCTCGCTCGCTGAAATATGTTCATTTGCTGAAAACCAACAAAACCACGAAAAGTTCTTGTATTTGAAGATAAAATCTTTTTGCTTTGAAGAAGAAAGATCGAGGTGACTGAAATAAGTTCATTCGATGAAAATGAACAAAAATTGACAAGAACCACGAAAAGTTCTTGTATTTTAAGATAAAATCTGACGCTATTAAAGAAAAAACTTACAGCTCGCTGAAATATGTTCATTTGCTGAAAATCAACAAAACCACGAAAAGTTCTTGTATTTGAAGATAAAATCTTTTTGCTTTGAAGAAGAAAGATCCAGCTGACTGAAATAAGTTCATCAGATGAAAACCAACAACAATTGACAAGAACCACGAAAAGTTCTTGTATTTTAAGATAAAATCTGAGGCTATTAAAGAAAAAACTTCCAGCTCGCTGAAATATGTTCATTTGCTGAAAATCAACAAAACCACGAAAAGTTCTTGTATTTGAAGATAAAATATTTTTGCTTTGAAGAAGAAAGATCTGGGTGACTGAAATAAGTTCATTGGATGAAAAACAACAAAAATTGACAAGAACCACGAAAAGTTCTTGTATTTTAAGATAAAATCTGACGCTATTAAAGAAAAAACTTCTCGTTCGCTGAAATATGTTAATTTGCTGAAAATCAACAAAACCACAAAAAGTTCTTGTATTTGAAGATAAAATCATTTTGCTTTGAAGAAGAAAGATCCAGCTGACTGAAATAAGTTCATTAGATGAAAACCAACAAAAATTGACAAGAACCACGAAAAGTTCTTGTATTTTAAGGTAAAATCTGACGCTATTAAAGAAAAAACTTCCAGCTCGCTGAAATATGTTCATTTGCTGAAAATCAACAAAACCACAAAAAGTTCTTGTATTTGAAGATAAAATCTTTTTGCTTTGAAGAAGAAAGATCCAGCTGACTGAAATAAGTTCATCAGATGAAAACCAACAACAATTGACAAGAACCACGAAAAGTTCTTGTATTTTAAGATAAAATCTGACGCTATTAAAGAAAAAACTTCTTGCTCGCTGAAATATGTTCATTTGCTGAAAATCAACAAAACCACGAAAAGTTCTTGTATTTGAAGATAAAATCTTTTTGCTTTGAAGAAGAAAGATCGAGGTGACTGAAATAAGTTCATCAGATGAAAACCAACAAAAATTGAAAGAACCACGAAAAGTTCTTGTATTTTAAGATAAAATCTGAGGCTATTAAAGAAAAAACTTCCAGCTCGCTGAAATATGTTCATTTGCTGAAAATCAACAAAACCACGAAAAGTTCTTGTATTTGAAGATAAAATCTTTTTGCTTTGACGAAGAAAGATCTAGCTGACTGAAATAAGTTCATCAGATGAAAATCAACAAAAATTGACAAGAACCACGAAAAGTTCTTGTATTTTTAGATAACATCTGACGCTATTAAAAGAAAAAATTCTTGCTCGCTGAAATATGTTCATTTGCTGAAAATCAACAAAATCACGAAAAGTTCTTGTATTTGAAGATAAAATCTTTTTGCTTTGAAGGAGAAAGATCGTGGTGACTGAAATAAGTTCATTAGATGAAAACCAACAAAAATTGAAAGAACCACGAAAAGTTCTTGTATTTTAAGATAAAATCTGAGGCTATTAAAGAAAAAAATTCTTGCTCGCTGAAATATGTTCATTTGCTGAAAATCAACAAAATCACGAAAAGTTCTTGTATTTGAAGATAAAATCTTTTTGCTTTGAGGAAGAAAGATCTGGGTGACTGAAATAAGTTCATTGGATGAAAAACAACAAAAATTGACAAGGACCACCAAAAGTTCTTGTATTTTAAGATAAAATCTGACGCTATTAAAGAAAAAACTTCTCGTTCGCTGAAATATGTTAATTTGCTGAAAATCAACAAAACCACGAAAAGTTCTTGTATTTGAAGATAAAATCTTTTTGCTTTGAAGAAGAAAGATCCAGCTGACTGAAATAAGTTCATCAGATGAAAACCAACAACAATTGACAAGAACCACGAAAAGTTCTTGTATTTTAAGATAAAATCTGAGGCTATTAAAGAAAAAACTTCCAGCTCGCTGACATATGTTCATTTGCTGAAAATCAACAAAACCACGAAAAGTTCTTGTATTTGAAGATAAAATCTTTTTGCTTTGAAGAAGAAAGATCCAGCTGACTGAAATAAGTTCATCAGATGAAAACCAACAACAATTGACAAGAACCACGAAAAGTTCTTGTATTTTAAGATAAAATCTGACGCTATTAAAGAAAAAACTTCTTGCTCGCTGAAATATGTTCATTTGCTGAAAATCAACAAAACCACGAAAAGTTCTTGTATTTGAAGATAAAATCTTTTTGCTTTGAAGAAGAAAGATCGAGGTGACTGAAATAAGTTCATCAGATGAAAACCAACAAAAATTGAAAGAACCACGAAAAGTTCTTGTATTTTAAGATAAAATCTGAGGCTATTAAAGAAAAAACTTCCAGCTCGCTGAAATATGTTCATTTGCTGAAAATCAACAAAACCACGAAAAGTTCTTGTATTTGAAGATAAAATCTTTTTGCTTTGACGAAGAAAGATCTAGCTGACTGAAATAAGTTCATCAGATGAAAATCAACAAAAATTGACAAGAACCACGAAAAGTTCTTGTATTTTTAGATAACATCTGACGCTATTAAAAGAAAAAATTCTTGCTCGCTGAAATATGTTCATTTGCTGAAAATCAACAAAATCACGAAAAGTTCTTGTATTTGAAGATAAAATCTTTTTGCTTTGAAGGAGAAAGATCGTGGTGACTGAAATAAGTTCATTAGATGAAAACCAACAAAAATTGAAAGAACCACGAAAAGTTCTTGTATTTTAAGATAAAATCTGAGGCTATTAAAGAAAAAAATTCTTGCTCGCTGAAATATGTTCATTTGCTGAAAATCAACAAAATCACGAAAAGTTCTTGTATTTGAAGATAAAATCTTTTTGCTTTGAGGAAGAAAGATCTGGGTGACTGAAATAAGTTCATTGGATGAAAAACAACAAAAATTGACAAGGACCACCAAAAGTTCTTGTATTTTAAGATAAAATCTGACGCTATTAAAGAAAAAACTTCTCGTTCGCTGAAATATGTTAATTTGCTGAAAATCAACAAAACCACGAAAAGTTCTTGTATTTGAAGATAAAATCTTTTTGCTTTGAAGAAGAAAGATCCAGCTGACTGAAATAAGTTCATCAGATGAAAACCAACAACAATTGACAAGAACCACGAAAAGTTCTTGTATTTTAAGATAAAATCTGAGGCTATTAAAGAAAAAACTTCCAGCTCGCTGACATATGTTCATTTGCTGAAAATCAACAAAACCACGAAAAGTTCTTGTATTTGAAGATAAAATCTTTTTGCTTTGATGAAGAAAGATCCAGCTGACTGAAATAAGTTCATCAGATGAAAACCAACAACAATTGACAAGAACCACGAAAAGTTCTTGTATTTTAAGATAAAATCTGACGCTATTAAAGAAAAAACTTCTTGCTCGCTGAAATATGATCATTTGCTGAAAATCAACAAAACCACGAAAAGTTCTTGTATTTGAAGATAAAATCTTTTTGCTTTGAAGAAGAAAGATCGAGGTGACTGAAATAAGTTCATCAGATGAAAACCAACAAAAATTGAAAGAACCACGAAAAGTTCTTGTATTTTAAGATAAAATCTGAGGCTATTAAAGAAAAAACTTCCAGCTCGCTGAAATATGTTCATTTGCTGAAAATCAACAAAACCACGAAAAGTTCTTGTATTTGAAGATAAAATCTTTTTGCTTTGACGAAGAAAGATCTAGCTGACTGAAATAAGTTCATCAGATGAAAATCAACAAAAATTGACAAGAACCACGAAAAGTTCTTGTATTTTTAGATAACATCTGACGCTATTAAAAGAAAAAATTCTTGCTCGCTGAAATATGTTCATTTGCTGAAAATCAACAAAATCACGAAAAGTTCTTGTATTTGAAGATAAAATCTTTTTGCTTTGAAGGAGAAAGATCGTGGTGACTGAAATAAGTTCATTAGATGAAAACCAACAAAAATTGAAAGAACCACGAAAAGTTCTTGTATTTTAAGATAAATTCTGAGGCTATTAAAGAAAAAAATTCTTGCTCGCTGAAATATGTTCATTTGCTGAAAATCAACAAAATCACGAAAAGTTCTTGTATTTGAAGATAAAATCTTTTTGCTTTGAGGAAGAAAGATCTGGGTGACTGAAATAAGTTCATTGGATGAAAAACAACAAAAATTGACAAGGACCACGAAAAGTTCTTGTATTTTAAGATAAAATCTGACGCTATTAAAGAAAAAACTTCTCGTTCGCTGAAATATGTTAATTTGCTGAAAATCAACAAAACCACAAAAAGTTCTTGTATTTGAAGATAAAATCATTTTGCTTTGAAGAAGAAAGATCCAGCTGACTGAAATAAGTTCATTAGATGAAAACCAACAAAAATTGACAAGAACCACGAAAAGTTCTTGTATTTTAAGATAAAATCTGACGCTATTAAAGAAAAAACTTCTCGTTCGCTGAAATATGTTCATTTGCTGAAAATCAACAAAACCACGAAAAGTTCTTGTATTTGAAGATAAAATCTTTTTGCTTTGAAGAAGAAAGATCGAGGTGACTGAAATAAGTTCACGAGATGAAAACCAACAAAAATTGACAAGAACCACGAAAAGTTCTTGTATTTTAAGATAAAATCTGAGGCGATTAAAGAAAAAACTTCGAGCTCGCTGAAATATGTTCATTTGCTGAAAATCAACAAAACCACGAAAAGTTCTTGTTGTTGAAGATAAAATCTTTTTGCTTTGAAGATGAAAGATCGAGGTGACTGAAATAAGTTCATCAGATGAAAATCAACAGAAATTGACAAGAACCACAAAAAGTTCTTGTATTTTAAGATAAAATCTGAAGCTATTAAAGAAAAAACTTCCAGCTCGCTGAAATATGTTCATTTGCTGAAAATCAACAAAACCACGAAAAGTTCTTGTATTTGAAGATAAAATCTTTTTGCTTTGAAGAAGAAAGATCCAGCTGACTGAAATAAGTTCATCAGATGAAAATCAACAAAAATTGACAAGAACCACGAAAGTTCTTGTATTTTAGGATAATATCTGACGCTATTAAAGAAAAAACTTCTCGCTCGCTGAAATATGTTCATTTGCTGAAAACCAACAAAACCACGAAAAGTTCTTGTATTTGAAGATAAAGTATTTTTGCTTTGAAGAAGAAAGATCGAGCTGACTGAAATAAGTTCACTCGATCAAAACCAACAAAAATTGAAAGAACCACGAAAAGTTCTTGTATTTTAAGATAAAATCTGACGCTATTAAAGAAAATATTTCTCGCTCGCTGAAATATGTTCATTTGCTGAAAATCAACAAAACCACGAAAAGTTCTTGTATTTGAAGATAAAATCTTTTTGCTTTGAAGAAGAAAGATCTAGCTGACTGAAATAAGTTCATTTGATCAAAACCAACAAAAATTGACAAGAACCACGAAAAGTTCTTGTATTTTAAGATAAAATCTGACGCTATTAAAGAAAAAACTTCTCGCTCGCTGAAATATGTTCATTTGCTGAAAATCAACAAAACCACGAAAAGTTCTTGTATTTGAAGATAAAATCTTTTTGCTTTGAAGAAGAAAGATCCAGCTGACTGAAATAAGTTCATTGGATGAAAACCAACAAAAATTGACAAGAACCACGAAAGTTCTTGTATTTCAGGATAAAATCTGACGCTATTAAAGAAAAAACTTCTCGCTCGCTGAAATATGTTCATTTGCTGAAAACCAACAAAACCACGAAAAGTTCTTGTATTTGAAGATAATATCTTTTTGCTTTGAAGAAGAAAGATCGAGGTGACTGAAATAAGTTCATTCGATGAAAATGAACAAAAATTGACAAGAACCACGAAAAGTTCTTGTATTTTCAGATAAAATCTGACGCTATTAAAGAAAAAACTTACAGCTCGCTGAAATATGTTCATTTGCTGAAAATCAACAAAACCACGAAAAGTTCTTGTATTTGAAGATAAAATCTTTTTGCTTTGAAGAAGAAAGATCCAGCTGACTGAAATAAGTTCATCAGATGAAAATCAACAAAAATTGACAAGAACCACGAAAAGTTCTTGTATTTTAAGATAAAATCTTATGCTATTAAAGAAAAAACTTCCAGCTCGCTGAAATGTGTTCATTTGCTGAAAATCAACAAAACCACGAAAAGTTCTTGTATTTGAAGATAAAATCTTTTTGCTTTGAAGAAGAAAGATCTCGGTGACTGAAACAAGTTCATCAGATGAAAATCAACAAAATTGACAAGAACCACGAAAAGTTCTTGTATTTTAAGATAAAATCTGACGCTATTAAAGAAAAAACTTACAGCTCGCTGAAATATGTTCATTTGCTGAAAATCAACAAAACCACGAAAAGTTCTTGTTTTTGAAGATAAAATCTTTTTGCTTTGAAGAAGAAAGATCTCGGTGACCGAAACAAGTTCATCAGATGAAAATCAACAAAATTGACAAGAACCACGAAAAGTTCTTGTATTTTAAGATAAAATCTGACGCTATTAAAGAAAAAACTTACAGCTCGCTGAAATATGTTCATTTGCTGAAAATCAACAAAACCACGAAAAGTTCTTGTTTTTGAAGATAAAATCTTTTTGCTTTGAAGAAGAAAGATCCAGCTGACTGAAATAAGTTCATCAGATGAAAATCAACAGAAATTGACAAGAACCACGAAAAGTTCTTGTATTTTAAGATAAAATCTGACGCTATTAAAGAAAAAACTTCTCGTTCGCTGAAATATGTTCATTTGCTGAAAATCAACAAAACCACGAAAAGTTCTTGTATTTGAAGATAAAATCTTTTTGCTTTGAAGAAGAAAGATCCAGCTGACTGAAATAAGTTCATTAGATGAAAACCAACAAAAATTGACAAGAACCACGAAAAGTTCTTGTATTTTAAGATAAAATCTGACGCTATTAAAGAAAAAACTTCTCTTTCGCTGAAATATGTTCATTTGCTGAAAATCAACAAAACCACGAAAAGTTCTTGTATTTTAAGATAAAATCTGAGGCTATTAAAGAAAAAACTTCGAGCTCGCTGAAATATGTTCATTTGCTGAAAATCAACAAAACCACGAAAAGTTCTTGTATTTGAAGATAAAATCTTTTTGCTTTGAAGAAGAAAGATCCAGCTGACTGAAATAAGTTCATTGGATGAAAACCAACAAAAATTGACAAGAACCACGAAAGTTCTTGTATTTTAGGATAAAATCTGACGCTATTAAAGAAAAAACTTCTCGCTCGTTGAAATATGTTCATTTGCTGAAAACCAACAAAACCACGAAAAGTTCTTGTAGTTGAAGATAAAATCTTTTTGCTTTGAAGATGAAAGATCGAGGTGACTGAAATAAGTTCATTCGATGAAAATCAACAAAAATTGACAAGAACCACAAAAAGTTCTTGTATTTTAAGATAAAATCTGAAGCTATTAAAGAAAAAACTTCCAGCTCGCTGAAATATGTTCATTTGCTGAAAATCAACAAAACCACGAAAAGTTCTTGTATTTGCAGATAAAATCTTTTTGCTTTGAAGAAGAAAGATCCAGCTGAATGAAATAAGTTCATCAGATGAAAATCAACAAAAATTGACAAGAACCACGAAAGTTCTTGTATTTTAGGATAAAATCTGACGCTATTAAAGAAAAAACTTCTCGCTCGCTGAAATATGTTCATTTGCTGAAAACCAACAAAACCACGAAAAGTTCTTGCATTTGAAGATAAAATATTTTTGCTTTGAAGAAGAAAGATCTAGCTGACTGAAATAAGTTCACTCGATCAAAACCAACAAAACTTGAAAGAACCACGAAAAGTTCTTGTATTTTAAGATAAAATCTGACGCTATTAAAGAAAATATTTCTCGCTCGCTGAAATATGTTCATTTGCTGAAAATCAACAAAACCACGAAAAGTTCTTGTATTTGAAGATAAAATCTTTTTGCTTTGAAGAAGAAAGATCTAGCTGACTGAAATAAGTTCATCAGATGAAAACCAACAAAAATTGAAAGAACCACGAAAAGTTCTTGTATTTTAAGATAAAATCTGAGGCTATTAAAGAAAAAACTTCCAGCTCGCTGAAATATGTTCATTTGCTGAAAATCAACAAAACCACGAAAAGTTCTTGTATTTGAAGATAAAATCTTTTTGCTTTGACGAAGAAAGATCTAGCTGACTGAAATAAGTTCATCAGATGAAAATCAACAAAAATTGACAAGAACCACGAAAAGTTCTTGTATTTTAAGATAAAATCTGACGCTATTAAAGAAAAAACTTCTTGCTCGCTGAAATATGTTCATTTGCTGAAAATCAACAAAACCACGAAAAGTTCTTGTATTTGAAGATAAAATCTTTTTGCTTTGAAGAAGAAAGATCGAGGTGACTGAAATAAGTTCATTCGATGAAAATCAACAAAAATTGACAAGAACCACGAAAGTTCTTGTATTTCAGGATAAAATCTGACGCTATTAAAGAAAAAACTTCTCGCTCGCTGAAATATGTTCATTTGCTGAAAACCAACAAAACCACGAAAAGTTCTTGTATTTGAAGATAAAATCTTTTTGCTTTGAAGAAGAAAGATCGAGGTGACTGAAATAAGTTCATTCGATGAAAATGAACAAAAATTGACAAGAACCACGAAAAGTTCTTGTATTTTAAGATAAAATCTGACGCTATTAAAGAAAAAACTTACAGCTCGCTGAAATATGTTCATTTGCTGAAAATCAACAAAACCACGAAAAGTTCTTGTATTTGAAGATAAAATCTTTTTGCTTTGAAGAAGAAAGATCCAGCTGACTGAAATAAGTTCATCAGATGAAAACCAACAACAATTGACAAGAACCACGAAAAGTTCTTGTATTTTAAGATAAAATCTGAGGCTATTAAAGAAAAAACTTCCAGCTCGCTGAAATATGTTCATTTGCTGAAAATCAACAAAACCACGAAAAGTTCTTGTATTTGAAGATAAAATCTTTTTGCTTTGAAGAAGAAAGATCTGGGTGACTGAAATAAGTTCATTGGATGAAAAACAACAAAAATTGACAAGAACCACGAAAAGTTCTTGTATTTTAAGATAAAATCTGACGCTATTAAAGAAAAAACTTCTCGTTCGCTGAAATATGTTAATTTGCTGAAAATCAACAAAACCACAAAAAGTTCTTGTATTTGAAGATAAAATCATTTTGCTTTGAAGAAGAAAGATCCAGCTGACTGAAATAAGTTCATTAGATGAAAACCAACAAAAATTGACAAGAACCACGAAAGGTTCTTGTATTTTAAGGTAAAATCTGACGCTATTAAAGAAAAAACTTCCAGCTCGCTGAAATATGTTCATTTGCTGAAAATCAACAAAACCACAAAAAGTTCTTGTATTTGAAGATAAAATCTTTTTGCTTTGAAGAAGAAAGATCCAGCTGACTGAAATAAGTTCATCAGATGAAAACCAACAACAATTGACAAGAACCACGAAAAGTTCTTGTATTTTAAGATAAAATCTGACGCTATTAAAGAAAAAACTTCTTGCTCGCTGAAATATGTTCATTTGCTGAAAATCAACAAAACCACGAAAAGTTCTTGTATTTGAAGATAAAATCTTTTTGCTTTGAAGAAGAAAGATCGAGGTGACTGAAATAAGTTCATCAGATGAAAACCAACAAAAATTGAAAGAACCACGAAAAGTTCTTGTATTTTAAGATAAAATCTGAGGCTATTAAAGAAAAAACTTCCAGCTCGCTGAAATATGTTCATTTGCTGAAAATCAACAAAACCACGAAAAGTTCTTGTATTTGAAGATAAAATCTTTTTGCTTTGACGAAGAAAGATCTAGCTGACTGAAATAAGTTCATCAGATGAAAATCAACAAAAATTGACAAGAACCACGAAAAGTTCTTGTATTTTTAGATAACATCTGACGCTATTAAAAGAAAAAATTCTTGCTCGCTGAAATATGTTCATTTGCTGAAAATCAACAAAATCACGAAAAGTTCTTGTATTTGAAGATAAAATCTTTTTGCTTTGAAGGAGAAAGATCGTGGTGACTGAAATAAGTTCATTGGATGAAAACCAACAAAAATTGAAAGAACCACCAAAAGTTCTTGTATTTTAAGATAAAATCTGACGCTATTAAAGAAAAAACTTCTCGTTCGCTGAAATATGTTAATTTGCTGAAAATCAACAAAACCACGAAAAGTTCTTGTATTTGAAGATAAAATCTTTTTGCTTTGAAGAAGAAAGATCCAGCTGACTGAAATAAGTTCATCAGATGAAAACCAACAACAATTGACAAGAACCACGAAAAGTTCTTGTATTTTAAGATAAAATCTGAGGCTATTAAAGAAAAAACTTCCAGCTCGCTGACATATGTTCATTTGCTGAAAATCAACAAAACCACGAAAAGTTCTTGTATTTGAAGATAAAATCTTTTTGCTTTGAAGAAGAAAGATCCAGCTGACTGAAATAAGTTCATCAGATGAAAACCAACAACAATTGACAAGAACCACGAAAAGTTCTTGTATTTTAAGATAAAATCTGACGCTATTAAAGAAAAAACTTCTTGCTCGCTGAAATATGTTCATTTGCTGAAAATCAACAAAACCACGAAAAGTTCTTGTATTTGAAGATAAAATCTTTTAGCTTTGAAGAAGAAAGATCGAGGTGACTGAAATAAGTTCATCAGATGAAAACCAACAAAAATTGAAAGAACCACGAAAAGTTCTTGTATTTTAAGATAAAATCTGAGGCTATTAAAGAAAAAACTTCCAGCTCGCTGAAATATGTTCATTTGCTGAAAATCAACAAAACCACGAAAAGTTCTTGTATTTGAAGATAAAATCTTTTTGCTTTGACGAAGAAAGATCTAGCTGACTGAAATAAGTTCATCAGATGAAAATCAACAAAAATTGACAAGAACCACGAAAAGTTCTTGTATTTTTAGATAACATCTGACGCTATTAAAAGAAAAAATTCTTGCTCGCTGAAATATGTTCATTTGCTGAAAATCAACAAAATCACGAAAAGTTCTTGTATTTGAAGATAAAATCTTTTTGCTTTGAAGGAGAAAGATCGTGGTGACTGAAATAAGTTCATTAGATGAAAACCAACAAAAATTGAAAGAACCACGAAAAGTTCTTGTATTTTAAGATAAAATCTGAGGCTATTAAAGAAAAAAATTCTTGCTCGCTGAAATATGTTCATTTGCTGAAAATCAACAAAATCACGAAAAGTTCTTGTATTTGAAGATAAAATCTTTTTGCTTTGAGGAAGAAAGATCTGGGTGACTGAAATAAGTTCATTGGATGAAAAACAACAAAAATTGACAAGGACCACGAAAAGTTCTTGTATTTTAAGATAAAATCTGACGCTATTAAAGAAAAAACTTCTCGTTCGCTGAAATATGTTAATTTGCTGAAAATCAACAAAACCACAAAAAGTTCTTGTATTTGAAGATAAAATCATTTTGCTTTGAAGAAGAAAGATCCAGCTGACTGAAATAAGTTCATTAGATGAAAACCAACAAAAATTGACAAGAACCACGAAAAGTTCTTGTATTTTAAGATAAAATCTGACGCTATTAAAGAAAAAACTTCTCGTTCGCTGAAATATGTTCATTTGCTGAAAATCAACAAAACCACGAAAAGTTCTTGTATTTGAAGATAAAATCTTTTTGCTTTGAAGAAGAAAGATCGAGGTGACTGAAATAAGTTCACGAGATGAAAACCAACAAAAATTGACAAGAACCACGAAAAGTTCTTGTATTTTAAGATAAAATCTGAGGCGATTAAAGAAAAAACTTCGAGCTCGCTGAAATATGTTCATTTGCTGAAAATCAACAAAACCACGAAAAGTTCTTGTTGTTGAAGATAAAATCTTTTTGCTTTGAAGATGAAAGATCGAGGTGACTGAAATAAGTTCATCAGATGAAAATCAACAGAAATTGACAAGAACCACAAAAAGTTCTTGTATTTTAAGATAAAATCTGAAGCTATTAAAGAAAAAACTTCCAGCTCGCTGAAATATGTTCATTTGCTGAAAATCAACAAAACCACGAAAAGTTCTTGTATTTGAAGATAAAATCTTTTTGCTTTGAAGAAGAAAGATCCAGCTGACTGAAATAAGTTCATCAGATGAAAATCAACAAAAATTGACAAGAACCACGAAAGTTCTTGTATTTTAGGATAATATCTGACGCTATTAAAGAAAAAACTTCTCGCTCGCTGAAATATGTTCATTTGCTGAAAACCAACAAAACCACGAAAAGTTCTTGTATTTGAAGATAAAGTATTTTTGCTTTGAAGAAGAAAGATCGAGCTGACTGAAATAAGTTCACTCGATCAAAACCAACAAAAATTGAAAGAACCACGAAAAGTTCTTGTATTTTAAGATAAAATCTGACGCTATTAAAGAAAATATTTCTCGCTCGCTGAAATATGTTCATTTGCTGAAAATCAACAAAACCACGAAAAGTTCTTGTATTTGAAGATAAAATCTTTTTGCTTTGAAGAAGAAAGATCTAGCTGACTGAAATAAGTTCATTTGATCAAAACCAACAAAAATTGACAAGAACCACGAAAAGTTCTTGTATTTTAAGATAAAATCTGACGCTATTAAAGAAAAAACTTCTCGCTCGCTGAAATATGTTCATTTGCTGAAAATCAACAAAACCACGAAAAGTTCTTGTATTTGAAGATAAAATCTTTTTGCTTTGAAGAAGAAAGATCCAGCTGACTGAAATAAGTTCATTGGATGAAAACCAACAAAAATTGACAAGAACCACGAAAGTTCTTGTATTTCAGGATAAAATCTGACGCTATTAAAGAAAAAACTTCTCGCTCGCTGAAATATGTTCATTTGCTGAAAACCAACAAAACCACGAAAAGTTCTTGTATTTGAAGATAATATCTTTTTGCTTTGAAGAAGAAAGATCGAGGTGACTGAAATAAGTTCATTCGATGAAAATGAACAAAAATTGACAAGAACCACGAAAAGTTCTTGTATTTTCAGATAAAATCTGACGCTATTAAAGAAAAAACTTACAGCTCGCTGAAATATGTTCATTTGCTGAAAATCAACAAAACCACGAAAAGTTCTTGTATTTGAAGATAAAATCTTTTTGCTTTGAAGAAGAAAGATCCAGCTGACTGAAATAGGTTCATTAGATGAAAATCAACAAAAATTGACAAGAACCACGAAAAGTTCTTGTATTTTAAGTTAAAATCTGACGCTATTAAAGAAAAAACTTCCAGCTCGCTGAAATATGTTCATTTGCTGAAAATCAACAAAACCACAAAAAGTTCTTGTATTTGAAGATAAAATCTTTTTGCTTTGAAGAAGAAAGATCCAGCTGACTGAAATAAGTTCATCAGATGAAAACCAACAACAATTGACAAGAACCACGAAAAGTTCTTGTATTTTAAGATAAAATCTGACGCTATTAAAGAAAAAACTTCTTGCTCGCTGAAATATGTTCATTTGCTGAAAATCAACAAAATCACGAAAAGTTCTTGTATTTGAAGATAAAATCTTTTTGCTTTGAAGGAGAAAGATCGTGGTGACTGAAATAAGTTCATTAGATGAAAACCAACAAAAATTGAAAGAACCACGAAAAGTTCTTGTATTTTAAGATAAAATCTGAGGCTGTTAAAGAAAAAAATTCTTGCTCGCTGAAATATGTTCATTTGCTGAAAATCAACAAAATCACGAAAAGTTCTTGTATTTGAAGATAAAATCTTTTTGCTTTGAAGAAGAAAGATCTGGGTGACTGAAATAAGTTCATTGGATGAAAAACAACAAAAATTGAAAGAACCACGAAAAGTTCTTGTATTTTAAGATAAAATCTGAGGCTATTAAAGAAAAAAATTCTTGCTCGCTGAAATATGTTCATTTGCTGAAAATCAACAAAATCACGAAAAGTTCTTGTATTTGAAGATAAAATCTTTTTGCTTTGAGGAAGAAAGATCTGGGTGACTGAAATAAGTTCATTGGATGAAAAACAACAAAAATTGACAAGGACCACCAAAAGTTCTTGTATTTTAAGATAAAATCTGACGCTATTAAAGAAAAAACTTCTCGTTCGCTGAAATATGTTAATTTGCTGAAAATCAACAAAACCACGAAAAGTTCTTGTATTTGAAGATAAAATCTTTTTGCTTTGAAGAAGAAAGATCCAGCTGACTGAAATAAGTTCATCAGATGAAAACCAACAACAATTGACAAGAACCACGAAAAGTTCTTGTATTTTAAGATAAAATCTGAGGCTATTAAAGAAAAAACTTCCAGCTCGCTGACATATGTTCATTTGCTGAAAATCAACAAAACCACGAAAAGTTCTTGTATTTGAAGATAAAATCTTTTTGCTTTGAAGAAGAAAGATCCAGCTGACTGAAATAAGTTCATCAGATGAAAACCAACAACAATTGACAAGAACCACGAAAAGTTCTTGTATTTTAAGATAAAATCTGACGCTATTAAAGAAAAAACTTCTTGCTCGCTGAAATATGTTCATTTGCTGAAAATCAACAAAACCACGAAAAGTTCTTGTATTTGAAGATAAAATCTTTTCGCTTTGAAGAAGAAAGATCGAGGTGACTGAAATAAGTTCATCAGATGAAAACCAACAAAAATTGAAAGAACCACGAAAAGTTCTTGTATTTTAAGATAAAATCTGAGGCTATTAAAGAAAAAACTTCCAGCTCGCTGAAATATGTTCATTTGCTGAAAATCAACAAAACCACGAAAAGTTCTTGTATTTGAAGATAAAATCTTTTTGCTTTGACGAAGAAAGATCTAGCTGACTGAAATAAGTTCATCAGATGAAAATCAACAAAAATTGACAAGAACCACGAAAAGTTCTTGTATTTTTAGATAACATCTGACGCTATTAAAAGAAAAAATTCTTGCTCGCTGAAATATGTTCATTTGCTGAAAATCAACAAAATCACGAAAAGTTCTTGTATTTGAAGATAAAATCTTTTTGCTTTGAAGGAGAAAGATCGTGGTGACTGAAATAAGTTCATTAGATGAAAACCAACAAAAATTGAAAGAACCACGAAAAGTTCTTGTATTTTAAGATAAAATCTGAGGCTATTAAAGAAAAAAATTCTTGCTCGCTGAAATATGTTCATTTGCTGAAAATCAACAAAATCACGAAAAGTTCTTGTATTTGAAGATAAAATCTTTTTGCTTTGAGGAAGAAAGATCTGGGTGACTGAAATAAGTTCATTGGATGAAAAACAACAAAAATTGACAAGGACCACGAAAAGTTCTTGTATTTTAAGATAAAATCTGACGCTATTAAAGAAAAAACTTCTCGTTCGCTGAAATATGTTAATTTGCTGAAAATCAACAAAACCACAAAAAGTTCTTGTATTTGAAGATAAAATCATTTTGCTTTGAAGAAGAAAGATCCAGCTGACTGAAATAAGTTCATTAGATGAAAACCAACAAAAATTGACAAGAACCACGAAAAGTTCTTGTATTTTAAGATAAAATCTGACGCTATTAAATAAAAAACTTCTCGTTCGCTGAAATATGTTCATTTGCTGAAAATCAACAAAACCACGAAAAGTTCTTGTATTTGAAGATAAAATCTTTTTGCTTTGAAGAAGAAAGATCGAGGTGACTGAAATAAGTTCACGAGATGAAAACCAACAAAAATTGACAAGAACCACGAAAAGTTCTTGTATTTTAAGATAAAATCTGAGGCGATTAAAGAAAAAACTTCGAGCTCGCTGAAATATGTTCATTTGCTGAAAATCAACAAAACCACGAAAAGTTCTTGTTGTTGAAGATAAAATCTTTTTGCTTTGAAGATGAAAGATCGAGGTGACTGAAATAAGTTCATCAGATGAAAATCAACAGAAATTGACAAGAACCACAAAAAGTTCTTGTATTTTAAGATAAAATCTGAAGCTATTAAAGAAAAAACTTCCAGCTCGCTGAAATATGTTCATTTGCTGAAAATCAACAAAACCACGAAAAGTTCTTGTATTTGAAGATAAAATCTTTTTGCTTTGAAGAAGAAAGATCCAGCTGACTGAAATAAGTTCATCAGATGAAAATCAACAAAAATTGACAAGAACCACGAAAGTTCTTGTATTTTAGGATAATATCTGACGCTATTAAAGAAAAAACTTCTCGCTCGCTGAAATATGTTCATTTGCTGAAAACCAACAAAACCACGAAAAGTTCTTGTATTTGAAGATAAAGTATTTTTGCTTTGAAGAAGAAAGATCGAGCTGACTGAAATAAGTTCACTCGATCAAAACCAACAAAAATTGAAAGAACCACGAAAAGTTCTTGTATTTTAAGATAAAATCTGACGCTATTAAAGAAAATATTTCTCGCTCGCTGAAATATGTTCATTTGCTGAAAATCAACAAAACCACGAAAAGTTCTTGTATTTGAAGATAAAATCTTTTTGCTTTGAAGAAGAAAGATCTAGCTGACTGAAATAAGTTCATTTGATCAAAACCAACAAAAATTGACAAGAACCACGAAAAGTTCTTGTATTTTAAGATAAAATCTGACGCTATTAAAGAAAAAACTTCTCGCTCGCTGAAATATGTTCATTTGCTGAAAATCAACAAAACCACGAAAAGTTCTTGTATTTGAAGATAAAATCTTTTTGCTTTGAAGAAGAAAGATCCAGCTGACTGAAATAAGTTCATTGGATGAAAACCAACAAAAATTGACAAGAACCACGAAAGTTCTTGTATTTCAGGATAAAATCTGACGCTATTAAAGAAAAAACTTCTCGCTCGCTGAAATATGTTCATTTGCTGAAAACCAACAAAACCACGAAAAGTTCTTGTATTTGAAGATAAAATCTTTTTGCTTTGAAGAAGAAAGATCCAGCTGACTGAAATAGGTTCATTAGATGAAAATCAACAAAAATTGACAAGAACCACGAAAAGTTCTTGTATTTTAAGTTAAAATCTGACGCTATTAAAGAAAAAACTTCCAGCTCGCTGAAATATGTTCATTTGCTGAAAATCAACAAAACCACAAAAAGTTCTTGTATTTGAAGATAAAATCTTTTTGCTTTGAAGAAGAAAGATCCAGCTGACTGAAATAAGTTCATCAGATGAAAACCAACAACAATTGACAAGAACCACGAAAAGTTCTTGTATTTTAAGATAAAATCTGACGCTATTAAAGAAAAAACTTCTTGCTCGCTGAAATATGTTCATTTGCTGAAAATCAACAAAATCACGAAAAGTTCTTGTATTTGAAGATAAAATCTTTTTGCTTTGAAGGAGAAAGATCGTGGTGACTGAAATAAGTTCATTAGATGAAAACCAACAAAAATTGAAAGAACCACGAAAAGTTCTTGTATTTTAAGATAAAATCTGAGGCTGTTAAAGAAAAAAATTCTTGCTCGCTGAAATATGTTCATTTGCTGAAAATCAACAAAATCACGAAAAGTTCTTGTATTTGAAGATAAAATCTTTTTGCTTTGAAGAAGAAAGATCTGGGTGACTGAAATAAGTTCATTGGATGAAAAACAACAAAAATTGACAAGGACCACGAAAAGCTCTTGTATTTTAAGATCAAATCTGACGCTATTAATGAAAAAACTTCGAGCTCGCTGAAATATGTTCATTTGCTGAAAATCAACAAAACCACGAAAAGTTCTTGTATTTGAAGATAAAATCTTTTTGCTTTGACGAAGAAAGATCCAGCTGACTGAAATAAGTTCATCAGATGAAAATCAACAAAAATTGACAAGAACCACGAAAGTTCTTGTATTTTAGGATAAAATCTGACGCTATTAAAGAAAAAACTTCGAGCTCGCTGAAATATGTTCATTTGCTGAAAACCAACAAAACCACGAAAAGTTCTTGTATTTGAAGATAAAATATTTTTGCTTTGAAGAAGAATGATCGAGGTGACTGAAATAAGTTCATTCGATGAAAATCAACAAAAATTGAGAAGAACCACGAAAAGTTCTTGTATTTTAAGATAAAATCTGACGCTATTAAAGAAAAAACTTCTCGCTCGCTGAAATATGTTCATTTGCTGAAAACCAACAAAACCACGAAAAGTTCTTGTATTTGAAGATAAAGTATTTTTGCTTTGAAGAAGAAAGATCGAGCTGACTGAAATAAGTTCACTCGATCAAAACCAACAAAAATTGAAAGAACCACGAAAAGTTCTTGTATTTTAAGATAAAATCTGACGCTATTAAAGAAAATATTTCTCGCTCGCTGAAATATGTTCATTTGCTGAAAATCAACAAAACCACGAAAAGTTCTTGTATTTGAAGATAAAATCTTTTTGCTTTGAAGAAGAAAGATCTAGCTGACTGAAATAAGTTCATTTGATCAAAACCAACAAAAATTGACAAGAACCACGAAAAGTTCTTGTATTTTAAGATAAAATCTGACGCTATTAAAGAAAAAACTTCTCGCTCGCTGAAATATGTTCATTTGCTGAAAATCAACAAAACCACGAAAAGTTCTTGTATTTGAAGATAAAATCTTTTTGCTTTGAAGAAGAAAGATCCAGCTGACTGAAATAAGTTCATTGGATGAAAACCAACAAAAATTGACAAGAACCACGAAAGTTCTTGTATTTCAGGATAAAATCTGACGCTATTAAAGAAAAAACTTCTCGCTCGCTGAAATATGTTCATTTGCTGAAAACCAACAAAACCACGAAAAGTTCTTGTATTTGAAGATAATATCTTTTTGCTTTGAAGAAGAAAGATCGAGGTGACTGAAATAAGTTCATTCGATGAAAATGAACAAAAATTGACAAGAACCACGAAAAGTTCTTGTATTTTCAGATAAAATCTGACGCTATTAAAGAAAAAACTTACAGCTCGCTGAAATATGTTCATTTGCTGAAAATCAACAAAACCACGAAAAGTTCTTGTATTTGAAGATAAAATCTTTTTGCTTTGAAGAAGAAAGATCCAGCTGACTGAAATAGGTTCATTAGATGAAAATCAACAAAAATTGACAAGAACCACGAAAAGTTCTTGTATTTTAAGTTAAAATCTGACGCTATTAAAGAAAAAACTTCCAGCTCGCTGAAATATGTTCATTTGCTGAAAATCAACAAAACCACAAAAAGTTCTTGTATTTGAAGATAAAATCTTTTTGCTTTGAAGAAGAAAGATCCAGCTGACTGAAATAAGTTCATCAGATGAAAACCAACAACAATTGACAAGAACCACGAAAAGTTCTTGTATTTTAAGATAAAATCTGACGCTATTAAAGAAAAAACTTCTTGCTCGCTGAAATATGTTCATTTGCTGAAAATCAACAAAATCACGAAAAGTTCTTGTATTTGAAGATAAAATCTTTTTGCTTTGAAGGAGAAAGATCGTGGTGACTGAAATAAGTTCATTAGATGAAAACCAACAAAAATTGAAAGAACCACGAAAAGTTCTTGTATTTTAAGATAAAATCTGAGGCTGTTAAAGAAAAAAATTCTTGCTCGCTGAAATATGTTCATTTGCTGAAAATCAACAAAATCACGAAAAGTTCTTGTATTTGAAGATAAAATCTTTTTGCTTTGAAGAAGAAAGATCTGGGTGACTGAAATAAGTTCATTGGATGAAAAACAACAAAAATTGACAAGGACCACGAAAAGCTCTTGTATTTTAAGATCAAATCTGACGCTATTAATGAAAAAACTTCGAGCTCGCTGAAATATGTTCATTTGCTGAAAATCAACAAAACCACGAAAAGTTCTTGTATTTGAAGATAAAATCTTTTTGCTTTGACGAAGAAAGATCCAGCTGACTGAAATAAGTTCATCAGATGAAAATCAACAAAAATTGACAAGAACCACGAAAGTTCTTGTATTTTAGGATAAAATCTGACGCTATTAAAGAAAAAACTTCGAGCTCGCTGAAATATGTTCATTTGCTGAAAACCAACAAAACCACGAAAAGTTCTTGTATTTGAAGATAAAATATTTTTGCTTTGAAGAAGAATGATCGAGGTGACTGAAATAAGTTCATTCGATGAAAATCAACAAAAATTGAGAAGAACCACGAAAAGTTCTTGTATTTTAAGATAAAATCTGACGCTATTAAAGAAAAAACTTCTCGTTCGCTGAAATATGTTCATTTGCTGAAAATCAACAAAACCACAAAAAGTTCTTGCATTTCAAGATAAAATCTTTTTGCTTTGAAGATGAAAGATCTGGGTGACTGAAATAAGTTCATTGGATGAAAAACAACAAAAATTGACAAGAACCACGAAAAGTTCTTGTATTTTAAGATAAAATCTGACGCGATTAAAGAAAAAACTTCTCGTTCGCTGAAATATGTTAATTTGCTGAAAATCAACAAAACCACAAAAAGTTCTTGTATTTGAAGATAAAATCTCTTTGCTTTGAAGAAGAAAGATCGAGGTGACTGAAATAAGTTCATTCGATGAAAATCAACAAAAATTGACAAGAACCACGAAAAGTTCTTGTATTTTAAGATAAAATCTGACGCTATTAAAGAAAAAACTTACAGCTCGCTGAAATATGTTCATTTGCTGAAAATCAACAAAACCACGAAAAGTTCTTGTATTTGAAGATAAAATCTTTTTGCTTTGAAGAAGAAAGATCCAGCTGACTGAAATAAGTTCATTGGATGAAAACCAACAAAAATTGACAAGAACCACGAAAGTTCTTGTATTTTAGGATAAAATCTGACGCTATTAAAGAAAAAACTTCTCGCTCGCTGAAATATGTTCATTTGCTGAAAACCAACAAAACCACGAAAAGTTCTTGTATTTGAAGATAAAATCTTTTTGCTTTGAAGAAGAAAGATCCAGCTGACTGAAATAAGTTCATCAGATGAAAATCAACAGAAATTGACAAGAACCACGAAAAGTTCTTGTATTTTAAGATAAAATCTGACGCTATTAAAGAAAAAACTTCTCGTTCGCTGAAATAATTCATTTGCTGAAAATCAACAAAACCACGAAAAGTTCTTGTATTTTAAGATAAAATCTTTTTGCTTTGAAGAAGAAAGATCTGGGTGACTGAAATAAGTTCATTGGATGAAAAACAACAAAAATTGACAAGAACCACGAAAAGTTCTTGTATTTTAAGATAAAATCTGACGCTATTAAAGAAAAAAACTTCTCGTTCGCTGAAATATGTTAATTTGCTGAAAATCAACAAAACCACAAAAAGTTCTTGTATTTGAAGATAAAATCATTTTGCTTTGAAGAAGAAAGATCCAGCTGACTGAAATAAGTTCAATGGATGAAAACCAACAAAAATTGACAAGAACAACGAAAAGTTCTTGTATTTTAAGATAAAATCTGACGCTATTAAAGAAAAAACTTCTCGTTCGCTGAAATATGTTCATTTGCTGAAAATCAACAAAACCACGAAAAGTTCTTGTATTTGAAGATAAAATCTTTTTGCTTTGAAGAAGAAAGATCTAGCTGACTGAAATAAGTTCACGAGATGAAAACCAACAAAAATTGACAAGAACCATGAAAAGTTCTTGTATTTTAAGATAAAATCTGACGCTATTAAAGAAAAAACTTCTCGTTCGCTGAAATATGTTAATTTGCTGAAAATCAACAAAACCACAAAAAGTTCTTGTATTTGAAGATAAAATCATTTTGCTTTGAAGAAGAAAGATCCAGCTGACTGAAATAAGTTCATTGGATGAAAACCAACAAAAATTGACAAGAACCACGAAAGTTCTTGTATTTTAGGATAAAATCTGACGCTATTAAAGAAAAAACTAACAGCTCGCTGAAATATGTTCATTTGCTGAAAATCAACAAAACCACGAAAAGTTCTTGTATTTGAAGATAAAATCTTTTTGCTTTGAAGAAGAAAGATCCAGCTGACTGAAAGAAGTTCATCAGATGAAAATCAACAGAAATTGACAAGAACCACGAAAAGTTCTTGTATTTTAAGATAAAATCTGACGCTATTAAAGAAAAAACTTCTCGTTCGCTGAAATATGTTCATTTGCTGAAAATCAACAAAACCACGAAAAGTTCTTGTATTTGAAGATAAAATCTTTTTGCTTTTTAGAAGAAAGATCTGGGTGACTGAAATAAGTTCATTGGATGAAAAACAACAAAAATTGACAAGAACCACGAAAAGTTCTTGTATTTTAAGATAAAATCTGACGCTATTAAAGAAAAAACTTCTCGTTCGCTGAAATATGTTAATTTGCTGAAAATCAACAAAACCACAAAAAGTTCTTGTATTTGAAGATAAAATCTTTTTGCTTTGAAGAAGAAAGATCGAGGTGACTGAAATAAGTTCACGAGATGAAAACCAACAAAAATTGACAAGAACCACGAAAAGTTCTTGTATTTTAAGATAAAATCTGAGGCTATTAAAGAAAAAACTTCGAGCTCGCTGAAATATGTTCATTTGCTGAAAATCAACAAAACCACGAAAAGTTCTTGTATTTGAAGATAAAATCTTTTTGCTTTGAAGAAGAAAGATCCAGCTGACTGAAATAAGTTCATTGGATGAAAACCAACAAAAATTGACAAGAACCACGAAAGTTCTTGTATTTTAGGATAAAATCTGACGCTATTAAAGAAAAAACTTCTCGCTCGTTGAAATATGTTCATTTGCTGAAAACCAACAAAACCACGAAAAGTTCTTGCAGTTGAAGATAAAATCTTTTTGCTTTGAAGAAGAAAGATCGAGGTGACTGAAATAAGTTCATTAGATGAAAATCAACAAAAATTGACAAGAACCACAAAAAGTTCTTGTATTTTAAGATAAAATCTGAAGCTATTAAAGAAAAAACTTCCAGCTCGCTGAAATATGTTCATTTGCTGAAAATCAACAAAACCACAAAAAGTTCTTGTATTTGAAGATAAAATCATTTTGCTTTGAAGAAGAAAGATCCAGCTGACTGAAATAAGTTCATCAGATGAAAATCAACAAAAATTGACAAGAACCACGAAAGTTCTTGTATTTTAGGATAATATCTGACGCTATTAAAGAAAAAACTTCTCGCTCGCTGAAATATGTTCATTTGCTGAAAACCAACAAAACCACGAAAAGTTCTTGTATTTGAAGATAAAATATTTTTGCTTTGAAGAAGAAAGATCTAGCTGACTGAAATAAGTTCACTCGATCAAAACCAACAAAAATTGAAAGAACCACGAAAAGTTCTTGTATTTTAAGATAAAATCTGAGGCTATTAAAGAAAATATTTCTCGCTCGCTGAAATATGTTCATTTGCTGAAAATCAACAAAACCACGAAAAGTTCTTGTATTTGAAGATAAAATCTTTTTGCTTTGAAGAAGAAAGATCTTGCTGAATGAAGTAAGTTCATTTGATCAAAACCAACAAAAATTGACAAGAACCACGAAAAGTTCTTGTATTTTAAGATAAAATCTGACGCTATTAAAGAAAAAACTTCTCGCTCGCTGAAATATGTTCATTTGCTGAAAATCAACAAAACCACGAAAAGTTCTTGTATTTGAAGATAAAATCTTTTTGCTTTGAAGAAGAAAGATCCAGCTGACTGAAATAAGTTCATTGGATGAAAACCAACAAAAATTGACAAGAACCACGAAAGTTCTTGTATTTTAGGATAAAATCTGACGCTATTAAAGAAAAAACTTCTCGCTCGCTGAAATATGTTCATTTGCTGAAAACCAACAAAACCACGAAAAGTTCTTGTATTTGAAGATAAAATCTTTTTGCTTTGAAGAAGAAAGATCGAGGTGACTGAAATAAGTTCATTCGATGAAAATCAACAAAAATTGACAAGAACCACGAAAAGTTCTTGTATTTTAAGATAAAATCTGACGCTATTAAAGAAAAAACTTACAGCTCGCTGAAATATGTTCATTTGCTGAAAATCAACAAAACCACGAAAAGTTCTTGTATTTGAAGATAAAATCTTTTTGCTTTGAAGAAGAAAGATCCAGCTGACTGAAATAGGTTCATTAGATGAAAATCAACAAAAATTGACAAGAACCACGAAAAGTTCTTGTATTTTAAGGTAAAATCTGACGCTATTAAAGAAAAAACTTCCAGCTCGCTGAAATATGTTCGTTTGCTGAAAATCAACAAAACCACAAAAAGTTCTTGTATTTGAAGATAAAATCTTTTTGCTTTGAAGAAGAAAGATCCAGCTGACTGAAATAAGTTCATCAGATGAAAACCAACAACAATTGACAAGAACCACGAAAAGTTCTTGTATTTTAAGATAAAATCTGACGCTATTAAAGAAAAAACTTCTTGCTCGCTGAAATATGTTCATTTGCTGAAAATCAACAAAACCACGAAAAGTTCTTGTATTTGAAGATAAAATCTTTTTGCTTTGAAGAAGAAAGATCCAGCTGACTGAAATAAGTTCATTGGATGAAAACCAACAAAAATTGACAAGAACCACGAAAGTTCTTGTATTTTAGGATAAAATCTGACGCTATTAAAGAAAAAACTTCTCGCTCGCTGAAATATGTTCATTTGCTGAAAACCAACAAAACCACGAAAAGTTCTTGTATTTGAAGATAAAATCTTTTTGCTTTGAAGAAGAAAGATCCAGCTGACTGAAATAAGTTCATTAGATGAAAACCAACAAAAATTGACAAGAACCACGAAAAGTTCTTGTATTTTAAGATAAAATCTGACGCTATTAAAGAAAAAACTTCTCGTTCGCTGAAATATGTTCATTTGCTGAAAATCAACAAAACCACGAAAAGTTCTTGTATTTGAAGATAAAATCTTTTTGCTTTGAAGAAGAAAGATCCAGCTGACTGAAATAAGTTCACGAGATGAAAACCAACAAAAATTGACAAGAACCATGAAAAGTTCTTGTATTTTAAGATAAAATCTGACGCTATTGAAGAAAAAACTTCTCGTTCGCTGAAATATGTTAATTTGCTGAAAATCAACAAAACCACAAAAAGTTCTTGTATTTGAAGATAAAATCTTTTTGCTTTGAAGAAGAAAGATCGAGGTGACTGAAATAAGTTCATTCGATGAAAATCAACAAAAATTGACAAGAACCACGAAAAGTTCTTGTATTTTAAGATAAAATCTGACGCTATTAAAGAAAAAACTTACAGCTCGCTGAAATATGTTCATTTGCTGAAAATCAACAAAACCACGAAAAGTTCTTGTATTTGAAGATAAAATCTTTTTGCTTTGAAGAAGAAAGATCCAGCTGACTGAAATAAGTTCATTCGATGAAAACCAACAAAAATTAAAAGAACCACGAAAAGTTCTTGTATTTTAAGATAAAATCTGAGGCTATGAAAGAAAAAAATTCTTGCTCGATGAAATATGTTCATTTGCTGAAAATCAACAAAACCACGAAAAGTTCTTGTATTTGAAGATAAAATCTTTTTGCTTTGAAGAAGAAAGATCTAGCTGAATGAAATAAGTTCATTTGATCAAAACCAACAAAAATTGACAAGAACCACGAAAAGTTCTTGTATTTTAAGATAAAATCTGACGCTATTAAAGAAAAAACTTCTCGCTCGCTGAAATATGTTCATTTGCTGAAAATCAACAAAACCACGAAAAGTTCTTGTATTTGAAGATAAAATCTTTTTGCTTTGAAGAAGAAAGATCCAGCTGACTGAAATAAGTTCATTGGATGAAAACCAACAAAAATTGACAAGAACCACGAAAGTTCTTGTATTTTAGGATAAAATCTGACGCTATTAAAGAAAAAACTTCTCGCTCGCTGAAATATGTTCATTTGCTGAAAACCAACAAAACCACGAAAAGTTCTTGTATTTGAAGATAAAATCTTTTTGCTTTGAAGAAGAAAGATCGAGGTGACTGAAATAAGTTCATTCGATGAAAATCAACAAAAATTGACAAGAACCACGAAAAGTTCTTGTATTTTAAGATAAAATCTGACGCTATTAAAGAAAAAACTTCTCGCTCGCTGAAATATGTTCATTTGCTGAAAATCAACAAAACCACGAAAAGTTCTTGTATTTGAAGATAAAATCTTTTTGCTTTGAAGAAGAAAGATCCAGCTGACTGAAATAGGTTCATTAGATGAAAATCAACAAAAATTGACAAGAACCACGAAAAGTTCTTGTATTTTAAGGTAAAATCTGACGCTATTAAAGAAAAAACTTCCAGCTCGCTGAAATATGTTCGTTTGCTGAAAATCAACAAAACCACAAAAAGTTCTTGTATTTGAAGATAAAATCTTTTTGCTTTGAAGAAGAAAGATCCAGCTGACTGAAATAAGTTCATCAGATGAAAACCAACAACAATTGACAAGAACCACGAAAAGTTCTTGTATTTTAAGATAAAATCTGACGCTATTAAAGAAAAAACTTCTTGCTCGCTGAAATATGTTCATTTGCTGAAAATCAACAAAACCACGAAAAGTTCTTGTATTTGAAGATAAAATCTTTTTGCTTTGAAGAAGAAAGATCCAGCTGACTGAAATAAGTTCATTGGATGAAAACCAACAAAAATTGACAAGAACCACGAAAGTTCTTGTATTTTAGGATAAAATCTGACGCTATTAAAGAAAAAACTTCTCGCTCGCTGAAATATGTTCATTTGCTGAAAACCAACAAAACCACGAAAAGTTCTTGTATTTGAAGATAAAATCTTTTTGCTTTGAAGAAGAAAGATCCAGCTGACTGAAATAAGTTCATCAGATGAAAATCAACAGAAATTGACAAGAACCACGAAAAGTTCTTGTATTTTAAGATAAAATCTGACGCTATTAAAGAAAAAACTTCTTGTTCGCTGAAATAATTCATTTGCTGAAAATCAACAAAACCACGAAAAGTTCTTGTATTTGAAGATAAAATCTTTTTGCTTTGAAGAAGAAAGATCTGGGTGACTGAAATAAGTTCATTGGATGAAAAACAACAAAAATTGACAAGAACCACGAAAAGTTCTTGTATTTTACGATAAAATCTGATGCTATTAAAGAAAAAACTTCTCGTTCGCTGAAATATGTTAATTTGCTGAAAATCAACAAAACCACAAAAAGTTCTTGTATTTGAAGATAAAATCATTTTGCTTTGAAGAAGAAAGATCCAGCTGACTGAAATAAGTTCAATGGATGAAAACCAACAAAAATTGACAAGAACCACGAAAACTTCTTGTATTTTAAGATAAAATCTGACGCTATTAAAGAAAAAACTTCTCGTTCGCTGAAATATGTTCATTTGCTGAAAATCAACAAAACCACGAAAAGTTCTTGTATTTGAAGATAAAATCTTTTTGCTTTGAAGAAGAAAGATCGAGGTGACTGAAATAAGTTCACGAGATGAAAACCAACAAAAATTGACAAGAACCATGAAAAGTTCTTGTATTTTAAGATAAAATCTGACGCTATTAAAGAAAAAACTTCTCGTTCGCTGAAATATGTTAATTTGATGAAAATCAACAAAACCACAAAAAGTTCTTGTATTTGAAGATAAAATCATTTTGCTTTGAAGAAGAAAGATCCAGCTGACTGAAATAAGTTCATGAGATGAAAACCAACAAAAATTGACAAGAACCACGAAAAGTTCTTGTATTTTAAGATAAAATCTGACGCTATTAAAGAAAAAACTTCTCGTTCGCTGAAATATGTTCATTTGCTGAAAATCAACAAAACCACGAAAAGTTCTTGAATTTGAAGATAAAATCTTTTTGCTTTGAAGAAGAAAGATCGAGGTGACTGAAATAAGTTCATTCGATGAAAATCAACAAAAATTGACAAGAACCACGAAAAGTTCTTGTATTTTAAGATAAAATCTGACGCTATTAAAGAAAAAACTTACAGCTCGCTGAAATATGTTCATTTGCTGAAAACCAACAAAACCACGAAAAGTTCTTGTATTTGAAGATAAAATCTTTTTGCTTTGAAGAAGAAAGATCCAGCTGACTGAAATAAGTTCATCAGATGAAAATCAACAGAAATTGACAAGAACCACGAAAAGTTCTTGTATTTTAAGATAAAATCTGACGCTATTAAAGAAAAAACTTACAGCTCGCTGAAATATGTTCATTTGCTGAAAATCAACAAAACCACGAAAAGTTCTTGTATTTGAAGATAAAATCTTTTTGCTTTGAAGAAGAAAGATCCAGCTGACTGAAATAAGTTCATTGGATGAAAACCAACAAAAATTGACAAGAACCACGAAAGTTCTTGTATTTTAGGATAAAATCTGACGCTATTAAAGAAAAAACTTCTCGCTCGCTGAAATATGTTCATTTGCTGAAAACCAACAAAACCACGAAAAGTTCTTGTATTTGAAGATAAAATCTTTTTGCTTTGAAGAAGAAAGATCCAGCTGACTGAAATAAGTTCATCAGATGAAAATCAACAGAAATTGACAAGAACCACGAAAAGTTCTTGTATTTTAAGAAAAATCTGACGCTATTAAAGAAAAAACTTCTCGTTCGCTGAAATAATTCATTTGCTGAAAATCAACAAAACCACAAAAAGTTCTTGTATTTGAAGATAAAATCTTTTTGCTTTGAAGAAGAAAGATCTGGGTGACTGAAATAAGTTCATTGGATGAAAAACAACAAAAATTGACAAGAACCACGAAAAGTTCTTGTATTTTAAGATAAAATCTGACGCTATTAAAGAAAAAACTTCTCGTTCGCTGAAATATGTTAATTTGCTGAAAATCAACAAAACCACAAAAAGTTCTTGTATTTGAAGATAAAATCATTTTGCTTTGAAGAAGAAAGATCCAGCTGACTGAAATAAGTTCATTAGATGAAAACCAACAAAAATTGACAAGAACCACGAAAAGTTCTTGTATTTTAAGATAAAATCTGACGCTATTAAAGAAAAAACTTCTAGCTCGCTGAAATATGTTCATTTGCTGAAAATCAACAAAACCACGAAAAGTTCTTGTATTTGAAGATAAAATCTTTTTGCTTTGAAGAAGAAAGATCGAGGTGACTGAAATAAGTTCACGAGATGAAAACCAACAAAAATTGACAAGAACCATGAAAAGTTCTTGTATTTTAAGATAAAATCTGACGCTATTGAAGAAAAAACTTCTCGTTCGCTGAAATATGTTAATTTGCTGAAAATCAACAAAACCACAAAAAGTTCTTGTATTTGAAGATAAAATCATTTTGCTTTGAAGAAGAAAGATCCAGCTGACTGAAATAAGTTCATTAGATGAAAACCAACAAAAATTGACAAGAACCACGAAAAGTTCTTGTATTTTAAGATAAAATCTGGCGCTATTAAAGAAAAAACTTCTCGTTCGCTGAAATATGTTCATTTGCTGAAAATCAACAAAACCACGAAAAGTTCTTGTATTTGAAGATAAAATCTTTTTGCTTTGAAGAAGAAAGATCCAGCTGACTGAAATAAGTCCATTGGATGAAAACCAACAAAAATTGACAAGAACCACGAAAGTTCTTGTATTTTAGGATAAAATCTGACGCTATTAAAGAAAAAACTTCTCGCTCGCTGAAATATGTTCATTTGATGAAAACCAACAAAACCACAAAAAGTTCTTGTATTTGAAGATAAAATCTTTTTGCTTTGAAGAAGAAAGATCGAGGTGACTGAAATAAGTTCATTCGATGAAAATCAACAAAAATTGACAAGAACCACGAAAAGTTCTTGTATTTTAAGATAAAATCTGACGCTATTAAAGAAAAAACTTACAGCTCGCTGAAATATGTTCATTTGCTGAAAATCAACAAAACCACGAAAAGTTCTTGTATTTGAAGATAAAATCTTTTTGCTTTGAAGAAGAAAGATCCAGCTGACTGAAATAAGTTCATTGGATGAAAACCAACAAAAATTGACAAGAACCACGAAAGTTCTTGTATTTTAGGATAAAATCTGACGCTATTAAAGAAAAAACTTCTCGCTCGCTGAAATATGTTCATTTGCTGAAAACCAACAAAACCACGAAAAGTTCTTGTATTTGAAGATAAAATCTTTTTGCATTGAAGAAGAAAGATCCAGCTGACTGAAATAAGTTCATCAGATGAAAATCAACAGAAATTGACAAGAACCACGAAAAGTTCTTGTATTTGAAGATAAAATCTTTTTGCTTTGAAGAAGAAAGATCTGGGTGACTGAAATAAGTTCATTGGATGAAAAACAACAAAAATTCACAAGAACCACGAAAAGTTGTTGTATTTTAAGATACAATCTGACGCTACTAAAGAAAAAACTTCTCGTTCGCTGAAATATGTTAATTTGCTGAAAATCAACAAAACCACAAAAAGTTCTTGTATTTGAAGATAAAATCATTTTGCTTTGAAGAAGAAAGATCCAGCTGACTGAAATAAGTTCATTAGATGAAAACCAACAAAAATTGACAAGAACCACGAAAAGTTCTTGCATTTTAAGATAAAATCTGACGCTATTAAAGAAAAAACTTCTCGTTCGCTGAAATATGTTCATTTGCTGAAAATCAACAAAACCACGAAAAGTTCTTGTATTTGAAGATAAAATCTTTTTGCTTTGAAGAAGATAGATCGAGGTGACTGAAATAAGTTCACGAGATGAAAACCAAGAAAAATTGACAAGAACCATGAAAAGTTCTTGTATTTTAAGATAAAATCTGACGCTATTGAAGAAAAAACTTCTCGTTCGCTGAAATATGTTAATTTGCTGAAAATCAACAAAACCACAAAAAGTTCTTGTATTTGAAGATAAAATCATTTTGCTTTGAAGAAGAAAGATCCAGCTGACTGAAATAAGTTCATTAGATGAAAACCAACAAAAATTGACAAGAACCACGAAAAGTTCTTGTATTTTAAGATAAAATCTGACGCTATTAAAGAAAAAACTTCTCGTTCGCTGAAATATGTTCATTTGCTGAAAATCAACAAAACCACGAAAAGTTCTTGTATTTGAAGATAAAATCTTTTTGCTTTGAAGAAGAAAGATCCAGCTGACTGAAATAAGTTCATTGGATGAAAACCAACAAAAATTGACAAGAACCACGAAAGTTCTTGTATTTTAGGATAAAATCTGACGCTATTAAAGAAAAAACTTCTCGCTCGCTGAAATATGTTCATTTGATGAAAACCAACAAAACCACAAAAAGTTCTTGTATTTGAAGATAAAATCTTTTTGCTTTGAAGAAGAAAGATCGAGGTGACTGAAATAAGTGCATTCGATGAAAATCAACAAAAATTGACAAGAACCACGAAAAGTTCTTGTATTTTAAGATAAAATCTGACGCTATTAAAGAAAAGCTTACAGCTCGCTGAAATATGTTCATTTGCTGAAAATCAACAAAACCACGAAAAGTTCTTGTTTTTGAAGATAAAATCTTTTTGCTTTGAAGAAGAAAGATCCAGCTGACTGAAATAAGTTCATCAGATGAAAATCAACAGAAATTGACAAGAACCACGAAAAGTTCTTGTATTTTAAGATAAAATCTGACGCTATTAAAGAAAAAACTTCTCGTTCGCTGAAATATGTTCATTTGCTGAAAATCAACAAAACCACGAAAAGTTCTTGTATTTGAAGATAAAATCTTTTTGCTTTTTAGAAGAAAGATCTGGGTGACTGAAATAAGTTAATTGGATGAAAAACAACAAAAATTGACAAGAATCACGAAAAGTTCTTGTATTTTAAGATAAAATCTGACGCTATTAAAGAAAAAACTTCTCGTTCGCTGAAATATGTTAATTTGCTGAAAATCAACAAAACCACAAAAAGTTCTTGTATTTGAAGATAAAATCATTTTGCTTTGAAGAAGAAAGATCCAGCTGACTGAAATAAGTTCATTAGATGAAAACCAACAAAAATTGACAAGAACCACGAAAAGTTCTTGTATTTTAAGATAAAATCTGACGCTATTAAAGAAAAAACTTCTCGTTCGCTGAAATATGTTCATTTGCTGAAAATCAACAAAACCACGAAAAGTTCTTGTATTTGAAGATAAAATCTTTTTGCTTTGAAGAAGAAAGATCGAGGTGACTGAAATAAGTTCACGAGATGAAAACCAACAAAAATTGACAAGAACCACGAAAAGTTCTTGTATTTTAAGATAAAATCTGAGGCTATTAAAGAAAAAACTTCGAGCTCGCTGATATATATGTTCATTTGCTGAAAATCAACAAAACCACGAAAAGTTCTTGTATTTGAAGATAAAATCTTTTTGCTTTGAAGAAGAAAGATCCAGCTGACTGAAATAAGTTCATTGGATGAAAACCAACAAAAATTGACAAGAACCACGAAAGTTCTTGTATTTTAGGATAAAATCTGACGCTATTAAAGAAAAAACTTCTCGCTCGTTGAAATATGTTCATTTGCTGAAAACCAACAAAACCACGAAAAGTTCTTGTAGTTGAAGATAAAATCTTTTTGCTTTGAAGAAGAAAGATCGAGGTGACTGAAATAAGTTCATTCGATGAAAATCAACAAAAATTGACAAGAACCACAAAAAGTTCTTGTATTTTAAGATAAAATCTGAAGCTATTAAAGAAAAAACTTCCAGCTCGCTGAAATATGTTCATTTGCTGAAAATCAACAAAACCACGAAAAGTTCTTGTATTTGAAGATAAAATCTTTTTGCTTTGAAGAAGAACGATCCAGCTGACTGAAATAAGTTCATCAGATGAAAATCAACAAAAATTGACAGGAACCACGAAAGTTCTTGTATTTTAGGATAAAATCTGAGGCTATTAAAGAAAATATTTCTCGCTCGCTGAAATATGTTCATTTGCTGAAAATCAACAAAACCACGAAAAGTTCTTGTATTTGAAGATAAAATCTTTTTGCTTTGAAGAAGAAAGATCTAGCTGAATGAAATAAGTTCATTTGATCAAAACCAACAAAAATTGACAAGAACCACGAAAAGTTCTTGTATTTTAAGATAAAATCTGACGCTATTAAAGAAAAAACTTCTCGCTCGCTGAAATATGTTCATTTGCTGAAAATCAACAAAACCACGAAAAGTTCTTGTATTTGAAGATAAAATCTTTTTGCTTTGAAGAAGAAAGATCCAGCTGACTGAAATAAGTTCATTGGATGAAAACCAACAAAAATTGACAAGAACCACGAAAGTTCTTGTATTTTAGGATAAAATCTGACGCTATTAAAGAAAAAACTTCTCGCTCGCTGAAATATGTTCATTTGCTGAAAACCAACAAAACCACGAAAAGTTCTTGTATTTGAAGATAAAATCTTTTTGCTTTGAAGAAGAAAGATCGAGGTGACTGAAATAAGTTCATTCGATGAAAATCAACAAAAATTGACAAGAACCACGAAAAGTTCTTGTATTTTAAGATAAAATCTGACGCTATTAAAGAAAAAACTTACAGCTCGCTGAAATATGTTCATTTGCTGAAAATCAACAAAACCACGAAAAGTTCTTGTATTTGAAGATAAAATCTTTTTGCTTTGAAGAAGAAAGATCCAGCTGACTGAAATAGGTTCATTAGATGAAAATCAACAAAAATTGACAAGAACCACGAAAAGTTCTTGTATTTTAAGGTAAAATCTGACGCTATTAAAGAAAAAACTTCCAGCTCACTGAAATATGTTCGTTTGCTGAAAATCAACAAAACCACAAAAAGTTCTTGTATTTGAAGATAGAATCTTTTTGCTTTGAAGAAGAAAGATCCAGCTGACTGAAATAAGTTCATCAGATGAAAACCAACAACAATTGACAAGAACCACGAAAAGTTCTTGTATTTTAAGATAAAATCTGACGCTATTAAAGAAAAAACTTCTTGCTCGCTGAAATATGTTCATTTGCTGAAAATCAACAAAACCACGAAAAGTTCTTGTATTTGAAGATAAAATCTTTTTGCTTTGACGAAGAAAGATCCAGCTGACTGAAATAAGTTCATTCGGTCAACACCAACAAAAATTGACAAGAACCACGAAAAGTTCTTGTATTTTTAGATAACATCTGACGCTATTAAAGGAAAAAATTCTTGCTCGCTGAAATATGTTCATTTGCTGAAAATCAACAAAATCACGAAAAGTTCTTGTATTTGAAGATAAAATCTTTTTGCTTTGAAGGAGAAAGATCGTGGTGACTGAAATAAGTTCATTAGATGAAAACCAACAAAAATTGAAAGAACCACGAAAAGTTCTTGTATTTTAAGATAAAATCTGAGGCTATTAAAGAAAAAAAATCTTGCTCGCTGAAATATGTTCATTTGCTGAAAATCAACAAAAACCACGAAAAGTTCTTGTATTTGAAGATAAAATCTTTTTGCTTTGAAGAAGAAAGATCCAGCTGACTGAAATAAGTTCATTCGATGAAAATCAACAAAAATTGACAAGAACCACGAAAAGTTCTTGTATTTTAAGATAAAATCTGACGCTATTAAAGAAAAAACTTCCAGCTCGCTGAAATATGTTCATTTGCTGAAAATCAACAAAACCACGAAAAGTTCTTGTATTTGAAGATAAAATCTTTTTGCTTTGAAGAAGAAAGATCCAGCTGACTGAAATAGGTTCATTAGATGAAAATCAACAAAAATTGACAAGAACCACGAAAAGTTCTTGTATTTTAAGGTAAAATCTGACGCTATTAAGGAAAAAACTTCCAGCTCGCTGAAATATGTTCGTTTGCTGAAAATCAACAAAACCACAAAAAGTTCTTGTATTTGAAGATAAAATCCTTTTGCTTTGAAGAAGAAAGATCGAGGTGACTGAAATAAGTTCATCAGATGAAAACCAACAAAAATTGACAAGAACCACGAAAAGTTCTTGTATTTTAAGATAAAATCTGAGGCTATTAAAGAAAAAACTTCCAGCTCGCTGAAATATGTTCATTTGCTGAAAATCAACAAAATCACGAAAAGTTCTTGTATTTGAAGATAAAATCTTTTTGCTTTGAAGGAGAAACATCGTGGTGACTGAAATAAGTTCATTAGATGAAAACCAACAAAAATTGAAAGAACCACGAAAAGTTCTTGTATTTTAAGATAAAATCTGAGGCTATTAAAGAAAAAACTTCTTGCTCGCTGAAATATGTTCATTTGCTGAAAATCAACAAAACCACGAAAAGTTCTTGTATTTGAAGATAAAATCTTTTTGCTTTGAAGAAGAAAGATCCAGCTGACTGAAATAAGTTCATTGGATGAAAACCAACAAAAATTGACAAGAACCACGAAAGTTCTTGTATTTTAGGATAAAATCTGACGCTATTAAAGAAAAAACTTCTCGCTCGCTGAAATATGTTCATTTGCTGAAAACCAACAAAACCACGAAAAGTTCTTGTATTTGAAGATAAAATCTTTTTGCTTTGAAGAAGAAAGATCGAGGTGACTGAAATAAGTTCATTCGATGAAAATCAACAAAAATTGACAAGAACCACGAAAAGTTCTTGTATTTTAAGATAAAATCTGACGCTATTAAAGAAAAAACTTACAGCTCGCTGAAATATGTTCATTCGCTGAAAATCAACAAAACCACGAAAAGTTCTTGTATTTGAAGATAAAATCTTTTTGCTTTGAAGAAGAAAGATCCAGCTGACTGAAATAGGTTCATTAGATGAAAATCAACAAAAATTGACAAGAACCACGAAAAGTTCTTGTATTTTAAGGTAAAATCTGACGCTATTAAAGAAAAAACTTCCAGCTCGCTGAAATATGTTCGTTTGCTGAAAATCAACAAAACCACAAAAAGTTCTTGTATTTGAAGATAAAATCTTTTTGCTTTGAAGAAGAAAGATCCAGCTGACTGAAATAAGTTCATCAGATGAAAACCAACAAAAATTGACAAGAACCACGAAAAGTTCTTGTATTTTAAGATAAAATCTGAGGCTATTAAAGAAAAAACTTCCAGCTCGCTGAAATATGTTCATTTGCTGAAAATCAACAAAACCACGAAAAGTTCTTGTATTTGAAGATAAAATCTTTTTGCTTTGAAGAAGAAAGATCCAGCTGACTGAAATAGGTTCATTAGATGAAAATCAACAAAAATTGACAAGAACCACGAAAAGTTCTTGTATTTTAAGGTAAAATCTGACGCTATTAAGGAAAAAACTTCCAGCTCGCTGAAATATGTTCGTTTGCTGAAAATCAACAAAACCACAAAAAGTTCTTGTATTTGAAGATAAAATCCTTTTGCTTTGAAGAAGAAAGATCGAGGTGACTGAAATAAGTTCATCAGATGAAAACCAACAAAAATTGACAAGAACCACGAAAAGTTCTTGTATTTTAAGATAAAATCTGAGGCTATTAAAGAAAAAACTTCCAGCTCGCTGAAATATGTTCATTTGCTGAAAATCAACAAAATCACGAAAAGTTCTTGTATTTGAAGATAAAATCTTTTTGCTTTGAAGGAGAAACATCGTGGTGACTGAAATAAGTTCATTAGATGAAAACCAACAAAAATTGAAAGAACCACGAAAAGTTCTTGTATTTTAAGATAAAATCTGAGGCTATTAAAGAAAAAACTTCTTGCTCGCTGAAATATGTTCATTTGCTGAAAATCAACAAAACCACGAAAAGTTCTTGTATTTGAAGATAAAATCTTTTTGCTTTGAAGAAGAAAGATCCAGCTGACTGAAATAAGTTCATTGGATGAAAACCAACAAAAATTGACAAGAACCACGAAAGTTCTTGTATTTTAGGATAAAATCTGACGCTATTAAAGAAAAAACTTCTCGCTCGCTGAAATATGTTCATTTGCTGAAAACCAACAAAACCACGAAAAGTTCTTGTATTTGAAGATAAAATCTTTTTGCTTTGAAGAAGAAAGATCGAGGTGACTGAAATAAGTTCATTCGATGAAAATCAACAAAAATTGACAAGAACCACGAAAAGTTCTTGTATTTTAAGATAAAATCTGACGCTATTAAAGAAAAAACTTACAGCTCGCTGAAATATGTTCATTCGCTGAAAATCAACAAAACCACGAAAAGTTCTTGTATTTGAAGATAAAATCTTTTTGCTTTGAAGAAGAAAGATCCAGCTGACTGAAATAGGTTCATTAGATGAAAATCAACAAAAATTGACAAGAACCACGAAAAGTTCTTGTATTTTAAGGTAAAATCTGACGCTATTAAAGAAAAAACTTCCAGCTCGCTGAAATATGTTCGTTTGCTGAAAATCAACAAAACCACAAAAAGTTCTTGTATTTGAAGATAAAATCTTTTTGCTTTGAAGAAGAAAGATCCAGCTGACTGAAATAAGTTCATCAGATGAAAACCAACAAAAATTGACAAGAACCACGAAAAGTTCTTGTATTTTAAGATAAAATCTGAGGCTATTAAAGAAAAAACTTCCAGCTCGCTGAAATATGTTCATTTGCTGAAAATCAACAAAACCACGAAAAGTTCTTGTATTTGAAGATAAAATCTTTTTGCTTTGACGAAGAAAGATCTAGCTGACTGAAATAAGTTCATTCGGTCAACACCAACAAAAATTGACAAGAACCACGAAAAGTTCTTGTATTTTTAGATAACATCTGACGCTATTAAAGGAAAAAATTCTTGCTCGCTGAAATATGTTCATTTGCTGAAAATCAACAAAATCACGAAAAGTTCTTGTATTTGAAGATAAAATCTTTTTGCTTTGAAGGAGAAAGATCGTGGTGACTGAAATAAGTTCATTAGATGAAAACCAACAAAAATTGAAAGAACCACGAAAAGTTCTTGTATTTTAAGATAAAATCTGAGGCTATTAAAGAAAAAAATTCTTGCTCGCTGAAATATGTTAATTTGCTGAAAATCAACAAAACCACAAAAAGTTCTTGTATTTGAAGATAAAATCATTTTGCTTTGAAGAAGAAAGATCCAGCTGACTGAAATAAGTTCATTAGATGAAAACCAACAAAAATTGACAAGAACCACGAAAAGTTCTTGTATTTTAAGATAAAATCTGAGGCTATTAAAGAAAAAACTTCGAGCTCGCTGATATATATGTTCATTTGCTGAAAATCAACAAAACCACGAAAAGTTCTTGTATTTGAAGATAAAATCTTTTTGCTTTGAAGAAGAAAGATCCAGCTGACTGAAATAAGTTCATTGGATGAAAACCAACAAAAATTGACAAGAACCACGAAAGTTCTTGTATTTTAGGATAAAATCTGACGCTATTAAAGAAAAAACTTCTCGCTCGTTGAAATATGTTCATTTGCTGAAAACCAACAAAACCACGAAAAGTTCTTGTAGTTGAAGATAAAATCTTTTTGCTTTGAAGAAGAAAGATCGAGGTGACTGAAATAAGTTCATTCGATGAAAATCAACAAAAATTGACAAGAACCACAAAAAGTTCTTGTATTTTAAGATAAAATCTGAAGCTATTAAAGAAAAAACTTCCAGCTCGCTGAAATATGTTCATTTGCTGAAAATCAACAAAACCACGAAAAGTTCTTGTATTTGAAGATAAAATCTTTTTGCTTTGAAGAAGAACGATCCAGCTGACTGAAATAAGTTCATCAGATGAAAATCAACAAAAATTGACAAAAACCACGAAAGTTCTTGTATTTTAGGATAAAATCTGAGGCTATTAAAGAAAATATTTCTCGCTCGCTGAAATATGTTCATTTGCTGAAAATCAACAAAACCACGAAAAGTTCTTGTATTTGAAGATAAAATCTTTTTGCTTTGAAGAAGAAAGATCTAGCTGAATGAAATAAGTTCATTTGATCAAAACCAACAAAAATTGACAAGAACCACGAAAAGTTCTTGTATTTTAAGATAAAATCTGACGCTATTAAAGAAAAAACTTCTCGCTCGCTGAAATATGTTCATTTGCTGAAAATCAACAAAACCACGAAAAGTTCTTGTATTTGAAGATAAAATCTTTTTGCTTTGAAGAAGAAAGATCCAGCTGACTGAAATAAGTTCATTGGATGAAAACCAACAAAAATTGACAAGAACCACGAAAGTTCTTGTATTTTAGGATAAAATCTGACGCTATTAAAGAAAAAACTTCTCGCTCGCTGAAATATGTTCATTTGCTGAAAACCAACAAAACCACGAAAAGTTCTTGTATTTGAAGATAAAATCTTTTTGCTTTGAAGAAGAAAGATCGAGGTGACTGAAATAAGTTCATTCGATGAAAATCAACAAAAATTGACAAGAACCACGAAAAGTTCTTGTATTTTAAGATAAAATCTGACGCTATTAAAGAAAAAACTTACAGCTCGCTGAAATATGTTCATTCGCTGAAAATCAACAAAACCACGAAAAGTTCTTGTATTTGAAGATAAAATCTTTTTGCTTTGAAGAAGAAAGATCCAGCTGACTGAAATAGGTTCATTAGATGAAAATCAACAAAAATTGACAAGAACCACGAAAAGTTCTTGTATTTTAAGGTAAAATCTGACGCTATTAAGGAAAAAACTTCCAGCTCGCTGAAATATGTTCGTTTGCTGAAAATCAACAAAACCACAAAAAGTTCTTGTATTTGAAGATAAAATCTTTTTGCTTTGAAGAAGAAAGATCCAGCTGACTGAAATAAGTTCATCAGATGAAAACCAACAACAATTGACAAGAACCACGAAAAGTTCTTGTATTTTAAGATAAAATCTGACGCTATTAAAGAAAAAACTTCTTGCTCGCTGAAATATGTTCATTTGCTGAAAATCAACAAAACCACGAAAAGTTCTTGTATTTGAAGATAAAATCTTTTTGCTTTGACGAAGAAAGATCTAGCTGACTGAAATAAGTTCATTCGGTCAACACCAACAAAAATTGACAAGAACCACGAAAAGTTCTTGTATTTTTAGATAACATCTGACGCTATTAAAGGAAAAAATTCTTGCTCGCTGAAATATGTTCATTTGCTGAAAATCAACAAAATCACGAAAAGTTCTTGTATTTGAAGATAAAATCTTTTTGCTTTGAAGGAGAAAGATCGTGGTGACTGAAATAAGTTCATTAGATGAAAACCAACAAAAATTGAAAGAACCACGAAAAGTTCTTGTATTTTAAGATAAAATCTGAGGCTATTAAAGAAAAAAAATCTTGCTCGCTGAAATATGTTCATTTGCTGAAAATCAACAAAACCACGAAAAGTTCTTGTATTTGAAGATAAAATCTTTTTGCTTTGAAGAAGAAAGATCGAGGTGACTGAAATAAGTTCATTCGATGAAAATCAACAAAAATTGACAAGAACCACGAAAAGTTCTTGTATTTTAAGATAAAATCTGACGCTATTAAAGAAAAAACTTACAGCTCGCTGAAATATGTTCATTCGCTGAAAATCAACAAAACCACGAAAAGTTCTTGTATTTGAAGATAAAATCTTTTTGCTTTGAAGAAGAAAGATCCAGCTGACTGAAATAGGTTCATTAGATGAAAATCAACAAAAATTGACAAGAACCACGAAAAGTTCTTGTATTTTAAGGTAAAATCTGACGCTATTAAAGAAAAAACTTCCAGCTCGCTGAAATATGTTCGTTTGCTGAAAATCAACAAAACCACAAAAAGTTCTTGTATTTGAAGATAAAATCTTTTTGCTTTGAAGAAGAAAGATCCAGCTGACTGAAATAAGTTCATCAGATGAAAATCAACAAAAATTGACAAGAACCACGAAAAGTTCTTGTATTTTAAGGTAAAATCTGACGCTATTAAAGAAAAAACTTCCAGCTCGCTGAAATATGTTCGTTTGCTGAAAATCAACAAAACCACAAAAAGTTCTTGTATTTGAAGATAAAATCTTTTTGCTTTGAAGAAGAAAGATCCAGCTGACTGAAATAAGTTCATTGGATGAAAACCAACAAAAATTGACAAGAACCACGAAAGTTCTTGTATTTTAGGATAAAATCTGACGCTATTAAAGAAAAAACTTCTCGCTCGCTGAAATATGTTCATTTGCTGAAAACCAACAAAACCACGAAAAGTTCTTGTATTTGAAGATAAAATCTTTTTGCTTTGAAGAAGAAAGATCGAGGTGACTGAAATAAGTTCATTCGATGAAAATCAACAAAAATTGACAAGAACCACGAAAAGTTCTTGTATTTTAAGATAAAATCTGACGCTATTAAAGAAAAAACTTACAGCTCGCTGAAATATGTTCATTCGCTGAAAATCAACAAAACCACGAAAAGTTCTTGTATTTGAAGATAAAATCTTTTTGCTTTGAAGAAGAAAGATCCAGCTGACTGAAATAGGTTCATTAGATGAAAATCAACAAAAATTGACAAGAACCACGAAAAGTTCTTGTATTTTAAGGTAAAATCTGACGCTATTAAGGAAAAAACTTCCAGCTCGCTGAAATATGTTCGTTTGCTGAAAATCAACAAAACCACAAAAAGTTCTTGTATTTGAAGATAAAATCTTTTTGCTTTGAAGAAGAAAGATCCAGCTGACTGAAATAAGTTCATCAGATGAAAACCAACAACAATTGACAAGAACCACGAAAAGTTCTTGTATTTTAAGATAAAATCTGACGCTATTAAAGAAAAAACTTCTTGCTCGCTGAAATATGTTCATTTGCTGAAAATCAACAAAACCACGAAAAGTTCTTGTATTTGAAGATAAAATCTTTTTGCTTTGACGAAGAAAGATCTAGCTGACTGAAATAAGTTCATTCGGTCAACACCAACAAAAATTGACAAGAACCACGAAAAGTTCTTGTATTTTTAGATAACATCTGACGCTATTAAAGGAAAAAATTCTTGCTCGCTGAAATATGTTCATTTGCTGAAAATCAACAAAATCACGAAAAGTTCTTGTATTTGAAGATAAAATCTTTTTGCTTTGAAGGAGAAAGATCGTGGTGACTGAAATAAGTTCATTAGATGAAAACCAACAAAAATTGAAAGAACCACGAAAAGTTCTTGTATTTTAAGATAAAATCTGAGGCTATTAAAGAAAAAAAATCTTGCTCGCTGAAATATGTTCATTTGCTGAAAATCAACAAAACCACGAAAAGTTCTTGTATTTGAAGATAAAATCTTTTTGCTTTGAAGAAGAAAGATCGAGGTGACTGAAATAAGTTCATTCGATGAAAATCAACAAAAATTGACAAGAACCACGAAAAGTTCTTGTATTTTAAGATAAAATCTGACGCTATTAAAGAAAAAACTTACAGCTCGCTGAAATATGTTCATTCGCTGAAAATCAACAAAACCACGAAAAGTTCTTGTATTTGAAGATAAAATCTTTTTGCTTTGAAGAAGAAAGATCCAGCTGACTGAAATAGGTTCATTAGATGAAAATCAACAAAAATTGACAAGAACCACGAAAAGTTCTTGTATTTTAAGGTAAAATCTGACGCTATTAAAGAAAAAACTTCCAGCTCGCTGAAATATGTTCGTTTGCTGAAAATCAACAAAACCACAAAAAGTTCTTGTATTTGAAGATAAAATCTTTTTGCTTTGAAGAAGAAAGATCCAGCTGACTGAAATAAGTTCATCAGATGAAAATCAACAAAAATTGACAAGAACCACGAAAAGTTCTTGTATTTTAAGGTAAAATCTGACGCTATTAAAGAAAAAACTTCCAGCTCGCTGAAATATGTTCGTTTGCTGAAAATCAACAAAACCACAAAAAGTTCTTGTATTTGAAGATAAAATCTTTTTGCTTTGAAGAAGAAAGATCCAGCTGACTGAAATAAGTTCATCAGATGAAAACCAACAACAATTGACAAGAACCACGAAAAGTTCTTGTATTTTAAGATAAAATCTGACGCTATTGAAGAAAAAACTTCTTGCTCGCTGAAATATGTTCATTTGCTGAAAATCAACAAAACCACGAAAAGTTCTTGTATTTGAAGATAAAATCCTTTTGCTTTGAAGAAGAAAGATCGAGGTGACTGAAATAAGTTCATCAGATGAAAACCAACAAAAATTGACAAGAACCACGAAAAGTTCTTGTATTTTAAGATAAAATCTGAGGCTATTAAAGAAAAAACTTCCAGCTCGCTGAAATATGTTCATTTGCTGAAAATCAACAAAACCACGAAAAGTTCTTGTATTTGAAGATAAAATCTTTTTGCTTTGACGAAGAAAGATCTAGCTGACTGAAATAAGTTCATTCGGTCAACACCAACAAAAATTGACAAGAACCACGAAAAGTTCTTGTATTTTTAGATAACATCTGACGCTATTAAAGGAAAAAATTCTTGCTCGCTGAAATATGTTCATTTGCTGAAAATCAACAAAATCACGAAAAGTTCTTGTATTTGAAGATAAAATCTTTTTGCTTTGAAGGAGAAAGATCGTGGTGACTGAAATAAGTTCATTAGATGAAAACCAACAAAAATTGAAAGAACCACGAAAAGTTCTTGTATTTTAAGATAAAATCTGAGGCTATTAAAGAAAAAAATTCTTGCTCGCTGAAATATGTTCATTTGCTGAAAATCAACAAAACCACGAAAAGTTCTTGTATTTGAAGATAAAATCTTTTTGCTTTGAAGAAGAAAGATCTAGCTGAATGAAATAAGTTCATTTGATCAAAACCACAAAAATTGACAAGAACCACGAAAAGTTCTTGTATTTTAAGATAAAATCTGACGCTATTAAAGAAAAAACTTCTCGCTCGCTGAAATATGTTCATTTGCTGAAAATCAACAAAACCACGAAAAGTTCTTGTATTTGAAGATAAAATCTTTTTGCTTTGAAGAAGAAAGATCCAGCTGACTGAAATAAGTTCATTGGATGAAAACCAACAAAAATTGACAAGAACCACGAAAGTTCTTGTATTTTAGGATAAAATCTGACGCTATTAAAGAAAAAACTTCTCGCTCGCTGAAATATGTTCATTTGCTGAAAACCAACAAAACCACGAAAAGTTCTTGTATTTGAAGATAAAATCTTTTTGCTTTGAAGAAGAAAGATCGAGGTGACTGAAATAAGTTCATTCGATGAAAATCAACAAAAATTGACAAGAACCACGAAAAGTTCTTGTATTTTAAGATAAAATCTGACGCTATTAAAGAAAAAACTTACAGCTCGCTGAAATATGTTCATTTGCTGAAAATCAACAAAACCACGAAAAGTTCTTGTATTTGAAGATAAAATCTTTTTGCTTTGAAGAAGAAAGATCCAGCTGACTGAAATATGTTCATTGGATGAAAATCAACAAAAATTGACAAGAACCACGAAAAGTTCTTGTATTTTAAGGTAAAATCTGACGCTATTAAAGAAAAAACGTCCAGCTCGCTGAAATATGTTCGTTTGCTGAAAATCAACAAAACCACAAAAAGTTCTTGTATTTGAAGATAAAATCTTTTTGCTTTGAAGAAGAAAGATCCAGCTGACTGAAATAAGTTCATCAGATGAAAACCAACAACAATTGACAAGAACCACGAAAAGTTCTTGTATTTTAAGATAAAATCTGAGGCTATTAAAGAAAAAACTTCCAGCTCGCTGAAATATGTTCATTTGCTGAAAATCAACAAAATCACGAAAAGTTCTTGTATTTGAAGATAAAATCTTTCTGCTTTGAAGAAGAAAGATCTGGGTGACTGAAATAAGTTCATTGGATGAAAAACAACAAAAATTGACAAGGACCACGAAAAGCTCTTGTATTTTAAGATCAAATCTGACGCTATTAATGAAAAAACTTACAGCTCGCTGAAATATGTTCATTTGCTGAAAATCAACAAAACCACGAAAAGTTCTTGTATTTGAAAATAAAATCTTTTTGCTTTGAAGAAGAAAGATCCAGCTGACTGAAATAGGTTCATTAGATGAAAATCAACAAAAATTGACAAGAACCACGAAAAGTTCTTGTATTTTAAGATAAAATCTGACGCTATTAAAGAAAAAACTTCTAGCTCGCTGAAATATGGTCATTTGCTGAAAATCAACAAAACCACGAAAAGTTCTTGTATTTGAAGATAAAATCTTTTTGCTTTGAAGAAGAAAGATCTGGGTGACTGAAATAAGTTCATTGGATGAAAAACAACAAAAATTGACAAGGACCACGAAAAGTTCTTGTATTTTAAGATCAAATCTGACGATATTAAAGAAAAAACTTCTCCCTCGCTGAAATGTGTTCATTTGCTGAAAATCAACAAAACCACGAAAAGTTCTTGTATTTGAAGATAAAATCATTTTGCTTTGAAGAAGAAAGATCCAGCTGACTGAAATAAGTTCATTAGATGAAAACCAACAAAAATTGACAAGAACCACGAAAAGTTCTTGTATTTTAGGATAAAATCTGATGCTATTAAAGAAAAAACTTCCAGCTCGCTGAAATATGTTCATTTGCTGAAAATCAACAAAACCACGAAAAGTTCTAGTATTTGAAGATAAAATCTTTTTGCTTTGAAGAAGAAAGATCGAGCTGACTGAAATAATTTCATTCGATCAACACCAACAAAAATTGACAAGAACCACGAAAAGTTCTTGTATTTTAAGATAAAATCTGACGCTATTAAAGAAAAAACTTCCAGCTCGCTGAAATATGTTCATTTGCTGAAAATCAACAAAACCACGAAAAGTTCTAGTATTTGAAGATAAAATCTTTTTGCTTTGAAGAAGAAAGATCGAGCTGACTGAAATAATTTCATTCGATCAAAACCAACAAAAATTGACAAGAACCACGAAAAGTTCTTGTATTTTAAGATAAAATCTGACGCTATTAAAGAAAAAACTTCTCGCTCGCTGAAATATGTTCATTTGCTGAAAATCAACAAAACCACGAAAAGTTCTTGTATTTGAAGATAAAATCTTTTTGCTTTGAAGAAGAAAGATCCAGCTGACTGAAATAGGTTCATTAGATGAAAATCAACAAAAATTGACAAGAACCACGAAAAGTTCTTGTATTTTAAGGTAAAATCTGACGCTATTAAAGAAAAAACTTCCAGCTCGCTGAAATATGTTCATTTGCTGAAAATCAACAAAACCACAAAAAGTTCTTGTATTTGAAGATAAAATCTTTTTGCTTTGAAGAAGAAAGATCCAGCTGACTGAAATAAGTTCATCAGATGAAAACCAACAACAATTGACAAGAACCACGAAAAGTTCTTGTATTTTAAGATAAAATCTGACGCTATTAAAGAAAAAACTTCTTGCTCGCTGAAATATGTTCATTTGCTGAAAATCAACAAAACCACGAAAAGTTCTTGTATTTGAAGATAAAATCTTTTTGCTTTGAAGAAGAAAGATCCAGCTGACTGAAATAAGTTCATTGGATGAAAACCAACAAAAATTGACAAAAACCACGAAAGTTCTTGTATTTTAGGATAAAATCTGACGCTATTAAAGAAAAAACTTCTCGCTCGCTGAAATATGTTCATTTGCTGAAAACCAACAAAACCACGAAAAGTTCTTGTATTTGAAGATAAAATCTTTTTGCTTTGAAGAAGAAAGATCGAGGTGACTGAAATAAGTTCATTCGATGAAAATCAACAAAAATTGACAAGAACCACGAAAAGTTCTTGTATTTTAAGATAAAATCTGACGCTATTAAATAAAAAACTTACAGCTCGCTGAAATATGTTCATTTGCTGAAAATCAACAAAACCACGAAAAGTTCTTGTATTTGAAGATAAAATCTTTTTGCTTTGAAGAAGAAAGATCCAGCTGACTGAAATAGGTTCATTGGATGAAAATCAACAAAAATTGACAAGAACCACGAAAAGTTCTTGTATTTTAAGGTAAAATCTGACGCTATTAAAGAAAAAACGTCCAGCTCGCTGAAATATGTTCGTTTGCTGAAAATCAACAAAACCACAAAAAGTTCTTGTATTTGAAGATAAAATCTTTTTGCTTTGAAGAAGAAAGATCCAGCTGACTGAAATAAGTTCATCAGATGAAAACCAACAACAATTGACAAGAACCACGAAAAGTTCTTGTATTTTAAGATAAAATCTGAGGCTATTAAAGAAAAAACTTCCAGCTCGCTGAAATATGTTCATTTGCTGAAAATCAACAAAATCACGAAAAGTTCTTGTATTTGAAGATAAAATCTTTCTGCTTTGAAGAAGAAAGATCTGGGTGACTGAAATAAGTTCATTGGATGAAAAACAACAAAAATTGACAAGGACCACGAAAAGCTCTTGTATTTTAAGATCAAATCTGACGCTATTAATGAAAAAACTTACAGCTCGCTGAAATATGTTCATTTGCTGAAAATCAACAAAACCACGAAAAGTTCTTGTATTTGAAAATAAAATCTTTTTGCTTTGAAGAAGAAAGATCCAGCTGACTGAAATAGGTTCATTAGATGAAAATCAACAAAAATTGACAAGAACCACGAAAAGTTCTTGTATTTTAAGATAAAATCTGACGCTATTAAAGAAAAAACTTCTAGCTCGCTGAAATATGGTCATTTGCTGAAAATCAACAAAACCACGAAAAGTTCTTGTATTTGAAGATAAAATCTTTTTGCTTTGAAGAAGAAAGATCTGGGTGACTGAAATAAGTTCATTGGATGAAAAACAACAAAAATTGACAAGGACCACGAAAAGTTCTTGTATTTTAAGATCAAATCTGACGATATTAAAGAAAAAACTTCTCCCTCGCTGAAATGTGTTCATTTGCTGAAAATCAACAAAACCACGAAAAGTTCTTGTATTTGAAGATAAAATCATTTTGCTTTGAAGAAGAAAGATCCAGCTGACTGAAATAAGTTCATTAGATGAAAACCAACAAAAATTGACAAGAACCACGAAAAGTTCTTGTATTTTAGGATAAAATCTGATGCTATTAAAGAAAAAACTTCCAGCTCGCTGAAATATGTTCATTTGGTGAAAATCAACAAAACCACGAAAAGTTCTAGTATTTGAAGATAAAATCTTTTTGCTTTGAAGAAGAAAGATCGAGCTGACTGAAATAATTTCATTCGATCAACACCAACAAAAATTGACAAGAACCACGAAAAGTTCTTGTATTTTAAGATAAAATCTGACGCTATTAAAGAAAAAACTTCCAGCTCGCTGAAATATGTTCATTTGCTGAAAATCAACAAAACCACGAAAAGTTCTAGTATTTGAAGATAAAATCTTTTTGCTTTGAAGAAGAAAGATCGAGCTGACTGAAATAATTTCATTCGATCAAAACCAACAAAAATTGACAAGAACCACGAAAAGTTCTTGTATTTTAAGATAAAATCTGACGCTATTAAAGAAAAAACTTCTCGCTCGCTGAAATATGTTCATTTGCTGAAAATCAACAAAACCACGAAAAGTTCTTGTATTTGAAGATAAAATCTTTTTGCTTTGAAGAAGAAAGATCCAGCTGACTGAAATAGGTTCATTAGATGAAAATCAACAAAAATTGACAAGAACCACGAAAAGTTCTTGTATTTTAAGGTAAAATCTGACGCTATTAAAGAAAAAACTTCCAGCTCGCTGAAATATGTTCATTTGCTGAAAATCAACAAAACCACAAAAAGTTCTTGTATTTGAAGATAAAATCTTTTTGCTTTGAAGAAGAAAGATCCAGCTGACTGAAATAAGTTCATCAGATGAAAACCAACAACAATTGACAAGAACCACGAAAAGTTCTTGTATTTTAAGATAAAATCTGACGCTATTAAAGAAAAAACTTCTTGCTCGCTGAAATATGTTCATTTGCTGAAAATCAACAAAACCACGAAAAGTTCTTGTATTTGAAGATAAAATCTTTTTGCTTTGAAGAAGAAAGATCGAGGTGACTGAAATAAGTTCATCAGATGAAAACCAACAAAAATTGACAAGAACCACGAAAAGTTCTTGTATTTTAAGATAAAATCTGAGGCTATTAAAGAAAAAACTTCCAGCTCGCTGAAATATGTTCATTTGCTGAAAATCAACAAAACCACGAAAAGTTCTTGTATTTGAAGATAAAATCTTTTTGCTTTGACGAAGAAAGATCTAGCTGACTGAAATAAGTTCATTCGGTCAACACCAACAAAAATTGACAAGAACCACGAAAAGTTCTTGTATTTTAAGATAAAATCTGACGCTATTAAAGAAAAAACTTCTCGTTCGCTGAAATATGTTCATTTGCTGAAAATCAACAAAACCACGAAAAGTTCTTGTATTTGAAGATAAAATCTTTTTGCTTTGAAGAAGAAAGATCGAGGTGACTGAAATAAGTTCACGAGATGAAAACCAACAAAAATTGACAAGAACCACGAAAAGTTCTTGTATTTTAAGATAAAATCTGAGGCTATTAAAGAAAAAACTTCGAGCTCGCTGAAATATGTTCATTTGCTGAAAATCAACAAAACCACGAAAAGTTCTTGTATTTGAAGATAAAATCATTTTGCTTTGAAGAAGAAAGATCCAGCTGACTGAAATAAGTTCATTAGATGAAAACCAACAAAAATTGACAAGAACCACGAAAAGTTCTTGTATTTTAAGATAAAATCTGACGCTATTAAAGAAAAAACTTCTCGTTCGCTGAAATATGTTCATTTGCTGAAAATCAACAAAACCACGAAAAGTTCTTGTATTTGAAGATAAAATCTTTTTGCTTTGAAGAAGAAAGATCCAGCTGACTGAAATAAGTTCATTGGATGAAAACCAACAAAAATTGACAAGAACCACGAAAGTTCTTGTATTTTAGGATAAAATCTGACGCTATTAAAGAAAAAACTTCTCGCTCATTGAAATATGTTCATTTGCTGAAAACCAACAAAACCACGAAAAGTTCTTGTAGTTGAAGATAAAATCTTTTTGCTTTGAAGATGAAAGATCGAGGTGACTGAAATAAGTTCATTCGATGAAAATCAACAAAAATTGACAAGAACCACAAAAAGTTCTTGTATTTTAAGATAAAATCTGAAGCTATTAAAGAAAAAACTTCCAGCTCGCTGAAATATGTTCATTTGCTGAAAATCAACAAAACCACGAAAAGTTCTTGTATTTGAAGATAAAATCTTTTTGCTTTGAAGAAGAAAGATCCAGCTGACTGAAATAAGTTCATCAGATGAAAATCAACAAAAATTGACAAGAACCACGAAAGTTCTTGTATTTTAGGATAAAATCTGACGCTATTAAAGAAAAAACTTCTCGCTCGCTGAAATATGTTCATTTGCTGAAAACCAACAAAACCACGAAAAGTTCTTGTATTTGAAGATAAAATATTTTTGCTTTGAAGAAGAAAGATCTAGCTGACTGAAATAAGTTCACTCGATCAAAACCAACAAAAATTGAAAGAATCACGAAAAGTTCTTGTATTTTAAGATAAAATCTGACGCTATTAAAGAAAATATTTCTCGCTCGCTGAAATATGTTCATTTGCTGAAAATCAACAAAACCACGAAAAGTTCTTGTATTTGAAGATAAAATCTTTTTGCTTTGAAGAAGAAAGATCTAGCTGACTGAAATAAGTTCATTTGATCAAAACCAACAAAAATTGACAAGAACCACGAAAAGTTCTTGTATTTTAAGATAAAATCTGACGCTATTAAAGAAAAAACTTCTCGTTCGCTGAAATATGTTCATTTGCTGAAAATCAACAAAACCACGAAAAGTTCTTGTATTTGAAGATAAAATCTTTTTGCTTTGAAGAAGAAAGATCTGGGTGACTGAAATAAGTTCATTGGATGAAAAACAACAAAAATTGACAAGAACCACGAAAAGTTCTTGTATTTTAAGATAAAATCTGACGCTATTAAAGAAAAAACTTCTCGTTCGCTGAAATATGTTCATTTGCTGAAAATCAACAAAACCACGAAAAGTTCTTGTATTTGAAGATAAAATCTTTTTGCTTTGAAGAAGAAAGATCGAGGTGACTGAAATAAGTTCATTCGATGAAAATCAACAAAAATTGACAAGAACCACAAAAAGTTCTTGTATTTTAAGATAAATTCTGAAGCTATCAAAGAAAAAACTTCCAGCTCGCTGAAATATGTTCATTTGCTGAAAATCAACAAAACCACGAAAAGTTCTTGTATTTGAAGATAAAATCTTTTTGCTTTGAAGAAGAAAGATCCAGCTGACTGAAATAAGTTCATCAGATGAAAATCAACAAAAATTGACAAGAACCACGAAAGTTCTTGTATTTTCGGATAATATCTGACGCTATTAAAGAAAAAACTTCTCGCTCGCTGAAATATGTTCATTTGCTGAAAACCAACAAAACCACGAAAAGTTCTTGTATTTGAAGATAAAATATTTTTGCTTTGAAGAAGAAAGATCTAGCTGACTGAAATAAGTTCACTCGATCAAAACCAACAAAAATTGAAAGAACCACGAAAAGTTCTTGTATTTTAAGATAAAATCTGACGCTATTAAAGAAAATATTTCTCGCTCGCTGAAATATGTTCATTTGCTGAAAATCAACAAAACCACGAAAAGTTCTTGTATTTGAAGATAAAATCTTTTTGCTTTGAAGAAGAAAGATCTAGCTGACTGAAATAAGTTCATTGGATCAAAACCAAAAAAAGTTGACAAGAACCACGAAAAGTTCTTGTATTTTAAGATAAAATCTGACGCTATTAAAGAAAAAACTTCTCGCTCGCTGAAATATGTTCATTTGCTGAAAATCAACAAAACCACGAAAAGTTCTTGTATTTGAAGATAAAATCTTTTTGCTTTGAAGAAGAAAGATCCAGCTGACTGAAATAAGTTCATCAGATGAAAATCAACAAAAATTGACAAGAACCACGAAAGTTCTTGTATTTTAGGATAAAATCTGACGCTATTAAAGAAAAAACTTCTCGCTCGCTGAAATATGTTCATTTGCTGAAAACCAACAAAACCACAAAAAGTTCTTGTATTTGAAGATAAAATCATTTTGCTTTGAAGAAGAAAGATCCAGCTGACTGAAATAAGTTCATTAGATGAAAACCAACAAAAATTGACAAGAACCACGAAAAGTTCTTGTATTTTAGGATAAAATCTGATGCTATTAAAGAAAAAACTTCCAGCTCGCTGAAATATGTTCATTTGCTGAAAATCAACAAAACCACGAAAAGTTCGTGTATTTGAAGATAAAATCTTTTTGCTTTGAAGAAGAAAGATCTAGCTGACTGAAATAATTTCATTCGATCAACACCAACAAAAATTGACAAGAACCACGAAAAGTTCTTGTATTTTAAGATAAAATCTGACGCTATTAAAGAAAAAACTTCCAGCTCGCTGAAATATGTTCATTTGCTGAAAATCAACAAAACCACGAAAAGTTCTAGTATTTGAAGATAAAATCTTTTTGCTTTGAAGAAGAAAGATCGAGCTGACTGAAATAAGTTCATTCGATCAAAACCAACAAAAATTGACAAGGACCACGAAAAGTTCTTGTATTTTAAGATAAAATCTGACGCTATTAACGAAAAAACTTCTCGCTCGCTGAAATATGTTCATTTGCTGAAAATCAACAAAACCACGAAAAGTTCTTGTATTTGAAGATAAAATCTTTTTGCTTTGAAGAAGAAAGATCCAGCTGACTGAAATAGGTTCATTAGATGAAAATCAACAAAAATTGACAAGAACCACGAAAAGTTCTTGTATTTTAAGGTAAAATCTGACGCTATTAAAGAAAAAACTTCTTGCTCGCTGAAATATGTTCATTTGCTGAAAATCAACAAAACCACGAAAAGTTCTTGTATTTGAAGATAAAATCTTTTTGCTTTGAAGAAGAAAGATCGAGGTGACTGAAATAAGTGCATCAGATGAAAACCAACAAAAATTGACAAGAACCACGAAAAGTTCTTGTATTTTAAGATAAAATCTGAGGCTATTAAAGAAAAAACTTCCAGCTCGCTGAAATATGTTCATTTGCTGAAAATCAACAAAACCACGAAAAGTTCTTGTATTTGAAGATAAAATCTTTTTGCTTTGACGAAGAAAGATCTAGCTGACTGAAATAAGTTCATTCGGTCAACACCAACAAAAATTGACAAGAACCACGAAAAGTTCTTGTATTTTTAGATAACATCTGACGCTATTAAAGGAAAAAATTCTTGCTCGCTGAAATATGTTCATTTGCTGAAAATCAACAAAACCACGAAAAGTTCTTGTATTTGAAGATAAAATCTTTTTGCTTTGAAGAAGAAAGATCGAGGTGACTGAAATAAGTTCATCAGATGAAAACCAACAAAAATTGACAAGAACCACGAAAAGTTCTTATATTTTAAGATAAAATCTGAGGCTATTAAAGAAAAAACTTCCAGCTCGCTGAAATATGTTCAATTGCTGAAAATCAACAAAACCACGAAAAGTTCTTGTATTTGAAGATAAAATCTTTTTGCTTTGACGAAGAAAGATCTAGCTGACTGAAATAAGTTCATTCGGTCAACACCAACAAAAATTGACAAGAACCACGAAAAGTTCTTGTATTTTTAGATAACATCTGACGCTATTAAAGGAAAAAATTCTTGCTCGCTGAAATATGTTCATTTGCTGAAAATCAACAAAATCACGAAATGTTCTTGTATTTGAAGATAAAATCTTTTTGCTTTGAAGAAGAAAGATCGTGGTGACTGAAATAAGTTCATTAGATGAAAACCAACAAAAATTGAAAGAACCACGAAAAGTTCTTGTATTTTAAGATAAAATCTGAGGCTATTAAAGAAAAAAATTCTTGCTCGCTGAAATATGTTAATTTGCTGAAAATCAACAAAACCACAAAAAGTTCTTGTATTTGAAGATAAAATCATTTTGCTTTGAAGAAGAAAGATCCAGCTGACTGAAATAAGTTCATTCGATGAAAACCAACAAAAATTGACAAGAACCACGAAAAGTTCTTGTATTTTAAGATAAAATCTGACGCTATTAAAGAAAAAACTTCTCGTTCGATGAAATATGTTCATTTGCTGAAAATCAACAAAACCACGAAAAGTTCTTGTATTTGAAGATAAAATCTTTTTGCTTTGAAGAAGAAAGATCGAGGTGACTGAAATAAGTTCACGAGATGAAAACCAACAAAAATTGACAAGAACCACGAAAAGTTCTTGTATTTTAAGATAAAATCTGAGGCTATTAAAGAAAAAACTTCGAGCTCGCTGAAATATGTTCATTTGCTGAAAATCAACAAAACCACGAAAAGTTCTTGTATTTGAAGATAAAATCTTTTTGCTTTGAAGAAGAAAGATCCAGCTGACTGAAATAAGTTCATTGGATGAAAACCAACAAAAATTGACAAGAACCACGAAAGTTCTTGTATTTTAGGATAAAATCTGACGCTATTAAAGAAAAAACTTCTCGCTCGTTGAAATATGTTCATTTGCTGAAAACCAACAAAACCACGAAAAGTTCTTGTAGTTGAAGATAAAATCTTTTTGCTTTGAAGAAGAAAGATCGAGGTGACTGAAATAAGTTCATCAGATGAAAACCAACAAAAATTGACAAGAACCACGAAAAGTTCTTGTATTTTAAGATAAAATCTGAGGCTATTAAAGAAAAAACTTCCAGCTCGCTGAAATATGTTCATTTGCTGAAAATCAACAAAACCACGAAAAGTTCTTGTATTTGAAGATAAAATCTTTTTGCTTTGACGAAGAAAGATCTAGCTGACTGAAATAAGTTCATTCGGTCAACACCAACAAAAATTGACAAGAACCACGAAAAGTTCTTGTATTTTTAGATAACATCTGACGCTATTAAAGGAAAAAATTCTTGCTCGCTGAAATATGTTCATTTGCTGAAAATCAACAAAATCACGAAAAGTTCTTGTATTTGAAGATAAAATCTTTTTGCTTTGAAGAAGAAAGATCGTGGTGACTGAAATAAGTTCATTAGATGAAAACCAACAAAAATTGAAAGAACCACGAAAAGTTCTTGTATTTTAAGATAAAATCTGAGGCTATTAAAGAAAAAAATTCTTGCTCGCTGAAATATGTTAATTTGCTGAAAATCAACAAAACCACAAAAAGTTCTTGTATTTGAAGATAAAATCATTTTGCTTTGAAGAAGAAAGATCCAGCTGACTGAAATAAGTTCAATGGATGAAAACCAACAAAAATTGACAAGAACCACGAAAAGTTCTTGTATTTTAAGATAAAATCTGACGCTATTAAAGAAAAAACTTCTCGTTCGATGAAATATGTTCATTTGCTGAAAATCAACAAAACCACGAAAAGTTCTTGTATTTGAAGATAAAATCTTTTTGCTTTGAAGAAGAAAGATCTCGGTGACTGAAATAAGTTCACGAGATGAAAACCAACAAAAATTGACAAGAACCACGAAAAGTTCTTGTATTTTAAGATAAAATCTGAGGCTATTAAAGAAAAAACTTCGAGCTCGCTGAAATATGTTCATTTGCTGAAAATCAACAAAACCACGAAAAGTTCTTGTATTTGAAGATAAAATCTTTTTGCTTTGAAGAAGAAAGATCCAGCTGACTGAAATAAGTTCATTGGATGAAAACCAACAAAAATTGACAAGAACCACGAAAGTTCTTGTATTTTAGGATAAAATCTGACGCTATTAAAGAAAAAACTTCTCGCTCGTTGAAATATGTTCATTTGCTGAAAACCAACAAAACCACGAAAAGTTCTTGTAGTTGAAGATAAAATCTTTTTGCTTTGAAGATGAAAGATCGAGGTGACTGAAATAAGTTCATTCGATGAAAATCAACAAAAATTGACAAGAACCACAAAAAGTTCTTGTATTTTAAGATAAAATCTGAAGCGATTAAAGAAAAAACTTCCAGCTCGCTGAAATATGTTCATTTGCTGAAAATCAACAAAACCACGAAAAGTTCTTGTATTTGAAGATAAAATCTTTTTGCTTTGAAGAAGAAAGATCCAGCTGACTGAAATAAGTTCATCAGATGAAAATCAACAAAAATTGACAAGAACCACGAAAGTTCTTGTATTTTAGGATAAAATCTGACGCTATTAAAGAAAAAACTTCTCGCTCGCTGAAATATGTTCATTTGCTGAAAACCAACAAAACCACGAAAAGTTCTTGTATTTGAAGATAAAATATTTTTGCTTTGAAGAAGAAATATCTAGCTGACTGAAATAAGTTCACTCGATCAAAACCAACAAAAATTGAAAGAACCACGAAAAGTTCTTGTATTTTAAGATAAAATCTGACGCTATTAAAGAAAATATTTCTCGCTCGCTGAAATATGTTCATTTGCTGAAAATCAACAAAACCACGAAAAGTTCTTGTATTTGAAGATAAAATCATTTTGCTTTGAAGAAGAAAGATCTAGCTGACTGAAATAAGTTCATTTGATCAAAACCAACAAAAATTGACAAGAACCACGAAAAGTTCTTGTATTTTAAGATAAAATCTGACGCTATTAAAGAAAAAACTTCTCGTTCGCTGAAATATGTTCATTTGCTGAAAATCAACAAAACCACGAAAAGTTCTTGTATTTGAAGATAAAATCTTTTTGCTTTGAAGAAGAAAGATCTGGGTGACTGAAATAAGTTCATTGGATGAAAAACAACAAAAATTGACAAGAACCACGAAAAGTTCTTGTATTTTAAGATAAAATCTGACGCTATTAAAGAAAAAACTTCTCGTTCGCTGAAATATGTTAATTTGCTGAAAATCAACAAAACCACAAAAAGTTCTTGTATTTGAAGATAAAATCATTTTGCTTTGAAGAAGAAAGATCCAGCTGACTGAAATAAGTTCATTAGATGAAAACCAACAAAAATTGACAAGAACCACAAAAAGTTCTTGTATTTTAAGATAAAATCTGAAGCTATTAAAGAAAAAACTTCCAGCTCGCTGAAATATGTTCATTTGCTGAAAATCAACAAAACCACGAAAAGTTCTTGTATTTGAAGATAAAATCTTTTTGCTTTGAAGAAGAAAGATCCAGCTGACTGAAATAAGTTCATCAGATGAAAATCAACAAAAATTGACAAGAACCACGAAAGTTCTTGTATTTTAGGATAATATCTGACGCTATTAAAGAAAAAACTTCTCGCTCGCTGAAATATGTTCATTTGCTGAAAACCAACAAAACCACGAAAAGTTCTTGTATTTGAAGATAAAATATTTTTGCTTTGAAGAAGAAAGATCTAGCTGACTGAAATAAGTTCATTGGATCAAAACCAACAAAAGTTGACAAGAACCACGAAAAGTTCTTGTATTTTAAGATAAAATCTGACGCTATTAAAGAAAAAACTTCTCGCTCGCTGAAATATGTTCATTTGCTGAAAATCAACAAAACCACGAAAAGTTCTTGTATTTGAAGATAAAATCTTTTTGCTTTGAAGAAGAAAGATCCAGCTGACTGAAATAAGTTCATTTGATGAAAACCAACAAAAATTGACAAGAACCACGAAAGTTCTTGTATTTCAGGATAAAATCTGACGCTATTAAAGAAAAAACTTCTCGCTCGCTGAAATATGTTCATTTGCTGAAAACCAACAAAACCACGAAAAGTTCTTGTATTTGAAGATAAAATCTTTTTGCTTTGAAGAAGAAAGATCGAGGTGACTGAAATAAGTTCATTCGATGAAAATCAACAAAAATTGACAAGAACCACGAAAAGTTCTTGTATTATAAGATAAAATCTGACGCTATTAAAGAAAAAACTTCCAGCTCGCTGAAATATGTTCATTTGCTGAAAATCAACAAAACCACGAAAAGTTCTTGTATTTGAAGATAAAATCTTTTTGCTTTGAAGAAGAAAGATCCAGCTGACTGAAATAAGTTCATTCGATGAAAATCAACAAAAATTGAAAGAACCACGAAAAGTTCTTGTATTTTAAGATAAAATCTGAGGCTATTAAAGAAAAAACTTCCAGCTCGCTGAAATATGTTCATTTGCTGAAAATCAACAAAACCACGAAAAGTTCTTGTATTTGAAGATAAAATCTTTTTGCTTTGACGAAGAAAGATCTAGCTGACTGAAATAAGTTCATTCGGTCAACACCAACAAAAATTGACAAGAACCACGAAAAGTTCTTGTATTTTTAGATAACATCTGACGCTATTAAAAGAAAAAATTCTTGCTCGCTGAAATATGTTCATTTGCTGAAAATCAACAAAATCACGAAAAGTTCTTGTATTTGAAGATAAAATCTTTTTGCTTTGAAGGAGAAAGATCGTGGTGACTGAAATAAGTTCATTAGATGAAAACCAACAAAAATTGAAAGAACCACGAAAAGTTCTTGTATTTTAAGATAAAATCTGAGGCTATTAAAGAAAAAAATTCTTGCTCGCTGAAATATGTTCATTTGCTGAAAATCAACAAAATCACGAAAAGTTCTTGTATTTGAAGATAAAATCTTTTTGCTTTGAAGAAGAAAGATCTGGGTGACTGAAATAAGTTCATTGGATGAAAAACAACAAAAATTGACAAGGACCACGAAAAGCTCTTGTATTTTAACATCAAATCTGACGCTATTAATGAAAAAACTTACAGCTCGCTGAAATATGTTCATTTGCTGAAAATCAACAAAACCACGAAAAGTTCTTGTATTTGAAGATAAAATCTTTTTGCTTTGACGAAGAAAGATCCAGCTGACTGAAATAAGTTCATCAGATGAAAATCAACAAAAATTGACAAGAACCACGAAAGTTCTTGTATTTTAGGATAAAATCTGACGCTATTAAAGAAAAAACTTCTCGCTCGCTGAAATATGTTCATTTGCTGAAAATCAACAAAATCACGAAAAGTTCTTGTATTTGAAGATAAAATATTTTTGCTTTGAAGAAGAATGATCGAGGTGACTGAAATAAGTTCATTCGATGAAAATCAACAAAAATTGAGAAGAACCACGAAAAGTTCTTGTATTTTAAGATAAAATCTGACGCTATTAAAGAAAAAACTTCTCGTTCGCTGAAATATGTTCATTTGCTGAAAATCAACAAAACCACGAAAAGTTCTTGCATTTGAAGATAAAATCTTTTTGCTTTGAAGATGAAAGATCTGGGTGACTGAAATAAGTTCATTGGATGAAAAACAACAAAAATTGACAAGAACCACGAAAAGTTCTTGTATTTTAAGATAAAATCTGACGCTATTAAAGAAAAAACTTCTCGTTCGCTGAAATATGTTAATTTGCTGAAAATCAACAAAACCACAAAAAGTTCTTGTATTTGAAGATGAAATCATTTTGCTTTGATGAAGAAAGATCCAGCTGACTGAAATAAGTTCATTAGATGAAAACCAACAAAAATTGACAAGAACCACGAAAAGTTCTTGTATTTTAAGATAAAATCTGACGCTATTGAAGAAAAAACTTCTCGTTCGCTGAAATATGTTAATTTGCTGAAAATCAACAAAACCACGAAAAGTTCTTGTATTTGAAGATAAAATCTTTTTGCTTTGAAGAAGAAAGATCCAGCTGACTGAAATAAGTTCATTGGATGAAAACCAACAAAAATTGACAAGAACCACGAAAGTTCTTGTATTTTAGGATAAAATCTGATGCTATTAAAGAAAAAACTTCTCGCTCGCTGAAATATGTTCATTTGCTGAAAACCAACAAAACCACGAAAAGTTCTTGTATTTGAAGATAAAATCTTTTTGCTTTGAAGAAGAAAGATCGAGGTGACTGAAATAAGTTCATCAGATGAAAATCAACAGAAATTGACAAGAACCACGAAAAGTTCTTGTATTTTAAGATAAAATCTGACGCTATTAAAGAAAAAACTTACAGCTCGCTGAAATATGTTCATTTGCTGAAAATCAACAAAACCACGAAAAGTTCTTGTATTTGAAGATAAAATCTTTTTGCTTTGAAGAAGAAAGATCTGGGTGACTGAAATAAGTTCATTGGATGAAAAACAACAAAAATTGACAAGAACCACGAAAAGTTCTTGTATTTTAAGATAAAATCTGACGCTATTAAAGAAAAAACTTCTCGTTCGCTGAAATATGTTAATTTGCTGAAAATCAACAAAACCACAAAAAGTTCTTGTATTTGAAGATAAAATCATTTTGCTTTGAAGAAGAAAGATCCAGCTGACTGAAATAAGTTCAATGGATGAAAACCAACAAAAATTGACAAGAACCATGAAAAGTTCTTGTATTTTAAGATAAAATCTGACGCTATTAAAGAAAAAACTTGTCGTTCGCTGAAAAATGTTAATTTGCTGAAAATCAACAAAACCACAAAAAGTTCTTGTATTTGAAGATAAAATCATTTTGCTTTGAAGAAGAAAGATCCAGCTGACTGAAATAAGTTCATTAGATGAAAACCAACAAAAATTGACAAGAACCACGAAAAGTTCTTGTATTTTAAGATAAAATCTGACGCTATTAAAGAAAAAACTTCTCGTTCGCTGAAATATGTTCATTTGCTGAAAATCAACAAAACCACGAAAAGTTCTTGAATTTGAAGATAAAATCTTTTTGCTTTGAAGAAGAAAGATCGAGGTGACTGAAATAAGTTCATTCGATGAAAATCAACAAAAATTGACAAGAACCACGAAAAGTTCTTGTATTTTAAGATAAAATCTGACGCTATTAAAGAAAAAACTTACAGCTCGCTGAAATATGTTCATTTGCTGAAAATCAACAAAACCACGAAAAGTTCTTGTATTTGAAGATAAAATCTTTTTGCTTTGAAGAAGAAAGATCCAGCTGACTGAAATAAGTTCGTTGGATGAAAACCAACAAAAATTGAGAAGAACCACGAAAGTTCTTGTATTTTAGGATAAAATCTGACGCTATTAAAGAAAAAACTTCTCGCTCGCTGAAATATGTTCATTTGCTGAAAACCAACAAAACCACGAAAAGTTCTTGTATTTGAAGATAAAATCTTTTTGCTTTGAAGAAGAAAGATCCAGCTGACTGAAATAAGTTCATCAGATGTAAAATCAACAGAAATTGACAAGAACCACGAAAAGTTCTTGTATTTTAAGATAAAATCTGACGCTATTAAAGAAAAAACTTCTCGTTCGCTGAAATAATTCATTTGCTGAAAATCAACAAAACCACGAAAAGTTCTTGTATTTGAAGATAAAATCTTTTTGCTTTGAAGAAGAAAGATCTGGGTGACTGAAATAAGTTCATTGGATGAAAAACAACAAAAATTGACAAGAACCACGAAAAGTTCTTGTATTTTAAGATAAAATCTGACGCTATTAAAGAAAAAACTTCTCGTTCGCTGAAATATGTTAATTTGCTGAAAATCAACAAAACCACAAAAAGTTCTTGTATTTGAAGATAAAATCATTTTGCTTTGAAGAAGAAAGATCCAGCTGACTGAAATAAGTTCATTAGATGAAAACCAACAAAAATTGACAAGAACCACGAAAAGTTCTTGTATTTCAGGATAAAATCTGACGCTATTAAAGAAAAAACTTCTCGTTCGCTGAAATATGTTCATTTGCTGAAAATCAACAAAACCACGAAAAGTTCTTGTATTTGAAGATAAAATCTTTTTGCTTTGAAGAAGAAAGATCGAAGTGACTGAAATAAGTTCACGAGATGAAAACCAACAAAAATTGACAAGAACCATGAAAAGTTCTTGTATTTTAAGATAAAATCTGACGCTATTAAAGAAAAAACTTCTCGTTCGCTGAAATATGTTAATTTGCTGAAAATCAACAAAACCACAAAAAGTTCTTGTATTTGAAGATAAAATCATTTTGCTTTGAAGAAGAAAGATCCAGCTGACTGAAATAAGTTCATTAGATGAAAACCAACAAAAATTGACAAGAACCACGAAAAGTTCTTGTATTTTAAGATAAAATCTGACGCTATTAAAGAAAAAACTTCTCGTTCGCTGAAATATGTTCATTTGCTGAAAATCAACAAAACCACGAAAAGTTCTTGTATTTGAAGATAAAATCTTTTTGCTTTGAAGAAGAAAGATCCAGCTGACTGAAATAAGTTCATCAGATGAAAATCAACAGAAATTGACAAGAACCACGAAAAGTTCTTGTATTTTAAGATAAAATCTGACGCTATTAAAGAAAAAACTTCTCGTTCGCTGAAATAATTCATTTGCTGAAAATTAACAAAACCACGAAAAGTTCTTGTATTTGAAGATAAAATCTTTTTGCTTTGAAGAAGAAAGATCTGGGTGACTGAAATAAGTTCAATGGATGAAAACCAACAAAAATTGACAAGAACCATGAAAAGTTCTTGTATTTTAAGATAAAATCTGACGCTATTAAAGAAAAAACTTCTCGTTCGCTGAAATATGTTCATTTGCTGAAAATCAACAAAACCACAAAAAGTTCTTGTATTTGAAGATAAAATCTTTTTGCTTTGAAGAAGAAAGATCCAGCTGACTGAAATAAGTTCAATGGATGAAAACCAACAAAAATTGACAAGAACCATGAAAAGTTCTTGTATTTTAAGATAAAATCTGACGCTATTAAAGAAAAAACTTCTCGTTCGCTGAAATATGTTCATTTGCTGAAAATCAACAAAACCACAAAAAGTTCTTGTATTTGAAGATAAAATCTTTTTGCTTTGAAGAAGAAAGATCGAGGTGACTGAAATAAGTTCACGAGATGAAAACCAACAAAAATTGACAAGAACCATGAAAAGTCCTTGTATTTTAAGATAAAATCTGAGGCTATTAAAGAAAAAACTTCGAGCTCGCTGAAATATGTTCATTTGCTGAAAATCAACAAAACCACGAAAAGTTCTTGTATTTGAAGATAAAATCTTTTTGCTTTGAAGAAGAAAGATCGAGGTGACTGAAATAAGTTCATTCGATGAAAATCAACAAAAATTGACAAGAACCACAAAAAGTTCTTGTATTTTAAGATAAAATCTGAAGCTATTAAAGAAAAAACTTCCAGCTCGCTGAAATATGTTCATTTGCTGAAAATCAACAAAACCACGAAAAGTTCTTGTATTTGAAGATAAAATCTTTTTGCTTTGAAGAAGAAAGATCCAGCTGACTGAAATAAGTTCATCAGATGAAAATCAACAAAAATTGACAAGAACCACGAAAGTTCTTGTATTTTAGGATAATATCTGACGCTATTAAAGAAAAAACTTCTCGCTCGATGAAATATGTTCATTTGCTGAAAACCAACAAAACCACGAAAAGTTCTTGTATTTGAAGATAAAATATTTTTGCTTTGAAGAAGAAAGAGCTAGCTGACTGAAATAAGTTCATTTGATCAAAACCAACAAAAATTGACAAGAACCACGAAAAGTTCTTGTATTTTAAGATAAAATCTGACGCTATTAAAGAAAAAACTTCTCGCTCGCTGAAATATGTTCATTTGCTGAAAATCAACAAAACCACGAAAAGTTCTTGTATTTGAAGATAAAATCTTTTTGCTTTGAAGAAGAAAGATCCAGCTGACTGAAATAAGTTCATTGGATGAAAACCAACAAAAATTGACAAGAACCACGAAAGTTCTTGTATTTTAGGATAAAATCTGACGCTATTAAAGAAAAAACTTCTCGCTCGCTGAAATATGTTCATTTGCTGAAAATGAACAAAACCACGAAAAGTTCTTGTATTTGAAGATAAAATCTTTTTGCTTTGAAGAAGAAAGACCTCGCTGACTGAAATAAGTTCATTCGATCAAAATCAACAAAAATTGACAAGAACCACGAAAAGTTCTTGTATTTTAAGATAAAATCTGACGCTATTAAAGAAAAAACTTCTCGTTCGCTGAAATATGTTCATTTGCTGAAAATCAACAAAACCACGAAAAGTTCTTGAATTTGAAGATAAAATCTTTTTGCTTTGAAGAAGAAAGATCGAGGTGACTGAAATAAGTTCATTCGATGAAAATCAACAAAAATTGACAAGAACCACGAAAAGTTCTTGTATTTTAAGATAAAATCTGACGCTATTAAAGAAAAAACTTACAGCTCGCTGAAATATGTTCATTTGCTGAAAATCAACAAAACCACGAAAAGTTCTTGTATTTGAAGATAAAATCTTTTTGCTTTGAAGAAGAAAGATCCAGCTGACTGAAATAAGTTCGTTGGATGAAAACCAACAAAAATTGAGAAGAACCACGAAAGTTCTTGTATTTTAGGATAAAATCTGACGCTATTAAAGAAAAAACTTCTCGCTCGCTGAAATATGTTCATTTGCTGAAAACCAACAAAACCACGAAAAGTTCTTGTATTTGAAGATAAAATCTTTTTGCTTTGAAGAAGAAAGATCCAGCTGACTGAAATAAGTTCATCAGATGAAAATCAACAGAAATTGACAAGAACCACGAAAAGTTCTTGTATTTTAAGATAAAATCTGACGCTATTAAAGAAAAAACTTCTCGTTCGCTGAAATAATTCATTTGCTGAAAATCAACAAAACCACGAAAAGTTCTTGTATTTGAAGATAAAATCTTTTTGCTTTGAAGAAGAAAGATCTGGGTGACTGAAATAAGTTCATTGGATGAAAAACAACAAAAATTGACAAGAACCACGAAAAGTTCTTGTATTTTAAGATAAAATCTGACGCTATTAAAGAAAAAACTTCTCGTTCGCTGAAATATGTTAATTTGCTGAAAATCAACAAAACCACAAAAAGTTCTTGTATTTGAAGATAAAATCATTTTGCTTTGAAGAAGAAAGATCCAGCTGACTGAAATAAGTTCATTAGATGAAAACCAACAAAAATTGACAAGAACCACGAAAAGTTCTTGTATTTCAGGATAAAATCTGACGCTATTAAAGAAAAAACTTCTCGTTCGCTGAAATATGTTCATTTGCTGAAAATCAACAAAACCACGAAAAGTTCTTGTATTTGAAGATAAAATCTTTTTGCTTTGAAGAAGAAAGATCGAGGTGACTGAAATAAGTTCACGAGATGAAAACCAACAAAAATTGACAAGAACCATGAAAAGTTCTTGTATTTTAAGATAAAATCTGACGCTATTAAAGAAAAAACTTCTCGTTCGCTGAAATATGTTAATTTGCTGAAAATCAACAAAACCACAAAAAGTTCTTGTATTTGAAGATAAAATCATTTTGCTTTGAAGAAGAAAGATCCAGCTGACTGAAATAAGTTCATTAGATGAAAACCAACAAAAATTGACAAGAACCACGAAAAGTTCTTGTATTTTAAGATAAAATCTGACGCTATTAAAGAAAAAACTTCTCGTTCGCTGAAATATGTTTATTTGCTGAAAATCAACAAAACCACGAAAAGTTCTTGTATTTGAAGATAAAATCTTTTTGCTTTGAAGAAGAAAGATCCAGCTGACTGAAATAAGTTCATCAGATGAAAATCAACAGAAATTGACAAGAACCACGAAAAGTTCTTGTATTTTAAGATAAAATCTGACGCTATTAAAGAAAAAACTTCTCGTTCGCTGAAATAATTCATTTGCTGAAAATCAACAAAACCACGAAAAGTTCTTGTATTTGAAGATAAAATCTTTTTGCTTTGAAGAAGAAAGATCTGGGTGACTGAAATAAGTTCATTGGATGAAAAACAACAAAAATTGACAAGAACCACGAAAAGTTCTTGTATTTTAAGATAAAATCTGACGCTATTAAAGAAAAAACTTCTCGTTCGCTGAAATATGTTAATTTGCTGAAAATCAACAAAACCACAAAAAGTTCTTGTATTTGAAGATAAAATCATTTTGCTTTGAAGAAGAAAGATCCAGCTGACTGAAATAAGTTCAATGGATGAAAACCAACAAAAATTGACAAGAACCATGAAAAGTTCTTGTATTTTAAGATAAAATCTGACGCTATTAAAGAAAAAACTTCTCGTTCGCTGAAATATGTTCATTTGCTGAAAATCAACAAAACCACAAAAAGTTCTTGTATTTGAAGATAAAATCTTTTTGCTTTGAAGAAGAAAGATCCAGCTGACTGAAATAAGTTCAATGGATGAAAACCAACAAAAATTGACAAGAACCATGAAAAGTTCTTGTATTTTAAGATAAAATCTGACGCTATTAAAGAAAAAACTTCTCGTTCGCTGAAATATGTTCATTTGCTGAAAATCAACAAAACCACAAAAAGTTCTTGTATTTGAAGATAAAATCTTTTTGCTTTGAAGAAGAAAGATCGAGGTGACTGAAATAAGTTCACGAGATGAAAACCAACAAAAATTGACAAGAACCATGAAAAGTTCTTGTATTTTAAGATAAAATCTGAGGCTATTAAAGAAAAAACTTCGAGCTCGCTGAAATATGTTCATTTGCTGAAAATCAACAAAACCACGAAAAGTTCTTGTATTTGAAGATAAAATCTTTTTGCTTTGAAGAAGAAAGATCGAGGTGACTGAAATAAGTTCATTCGATGAAAATCAACAAAAATTGACAAGAACCACAAAAAGTTCTTGTATTTTAAGATAAAATCTGAAGCTATTAAAGAAAAAACTTCCAGCTCGCTGAAATATGTTCATTTGCTGAAAATCAACAAAACCACGAAAAGTTCTTGTATTTGAAGATAAAATCTTTTTGCTTTGAAGAAGAAAGATCCAGCTGACTGAAATAAGTTCATCAGATGAAAATCAACAAAAATTGACAAGAACCACGAAAGTTCTTGTATTTTAGGATAATATCTGACGCTATTAAAGAAAAAACTTCTCGCTCGCTGAAATATGTTCATTTGCTGAAAACCAACAAAACCACGAAAAGTTCTTGTATTTGAAGATAAAATATTTTTGCTTTGAAGAAGAAAGAGCTAGCTGACTGAAATAAGTTCATTTGATCAAAACCAACAAAAATTGACAAGAACCACGAAAAGTTCTTGTATTTTAAGATAAAATCTGACGCTATTAAAGAAAAAACTTCTCGCTCGCTGTAATATGTTCATTTGCTGAAAATCAACAAAACCACGAAAAGTTCTTGTATTTGAAGATAAAATCTTTTTGCTTTGAAGAAGAAAGATCCAGCTGACTGAAATAAGTTCATTGGATGAAAACCAACAAAAATTGACAAGAACCACGAAAGTTCTTGTATTTTAGGATAAAATCTGACGCTATTAAAGAAAAAACTTCTCGCTCGCTGAAATATGTTCATTTGCTGAAAATGAACAAAACCACGAAAAGTTCTTGTATTTGAAGATAAAATCTTTTTGCTTTGAAGAAGAAAGACCTCGCTGACTGAAATAAGTTCATTCGATCAAAATCAACAAAAATTGACAAGAACCACGAAAAGTTCTTGTATTTTAAGATAAAATCTGACGCTATTAAAGAAAAAACTTCTAGTTCGCTGAAATAATTCATTTGCTGAAAATCAACAAAACCACGAAAAGTTCTTGTATTTGAAGATAAAATCTTTTTGCGTTGAAGAAGAAAGATCTGGGTGACTGAAATCAGTTCATTGGATGAAAAACAACAAAAATTGACAAGAACCACGAAAAGTTCTTGTATTTTAAGATAAAATCTGACGCTATTAAAGAAAAAACTTCTCGTTCGCTGAAATATGTTAATTTGCTGAAAATCAACAAAACCACAAAAAGTTCTTGTATTTGAAGATAAAATCATTTTGCTTTGAAGAAGAAAGATCCAGCTGACTGAAATAAGTTCAATGGATGAAAACCAACAAAAATTGACAAGAACCATGAAAAGTTCTTGTATTTTAAGATAAAATCTGACGCTATTAAAGAAAAAACTTCTCGTTCGCTGAAATATGTTCATTTGCTGAAAATCAACAAAACCACAAAAAGTTCTTGTATTTGAAGATAAAATCTTTTTGCTTTGAAGAAGAAAGATCCAGCTGACTGAAATAAGTTCAATGGATGAAAACCAACAAAAATTGACAAGAACCATGAAAAGTTCTTGTATTTTAAGATAAAATCTGACGCTATTAAAGAAAAAACTTCTCGTTCGCTGAAATATGTTCATTTGCTGAAAATCAACAAAACCACAAAAAGTTCTTGTATTTGAAGATAAAATCTTTTTGCTTTGAAGAAGAAAGATCGAGGTGACTGAAATAAGTTCACGAGATGAAAACCAACAAAAATTGACAAGAACCATGAAAAGTTCTTGTATTTTAAGATAAAATCTGAGGCTGTTAAAGAAAAAACTTCGAGCTCGCTGAAATATGTTCATTTGCTGAAAATCAACAAAACCACGAAAAGTTCTTGTATTTGAAGATAAAATCTTTTTGCTTTGAAGAAGAAAGATCGAGGTGACTGAAATAAGTTCATTCGATGAAAACCAACAAAAATTGACAAGAACCACGAAAGTTCTTGTATTTTAGGATAAAATCTGACGCTATTAAAGAAAAAACTTCTCGCTCGCTGAAATATGTTCATTTGCTGAAAATGAACAAAACCACGAAAAGTTCTTGTATTTGAAGATAAAATCTTTTTGCTTTGAAGAAGAAAGACCTCGCTGACTGAAATAAGTTCATTCGATCAAAATCAACAAAAATTGACAAGAACCACGAAAAGTTCTTGTATTTTAAGATAAAATCTGACGCTATTAAAGAAAAAACTTCTCGTTCGCTGAAATATGTTAATTTGCTGAAAATCAACAAAACCACAAAAAGTTCTTGTATTTGAAGATAAAATCATTTTGCTTTGAAGAAGAAAGATCCAGCTGACTGAAATAAGTTCATTAGATGAAAACCAACAAAAATTGACAAGAACCACGAAAAGTTCTTGTATTTTAAGATAAAATCTGACGCTATTAAAGAAAAAACTTCTCGTTCGCTGAAATATGTTCATTTGCTGAAAATCAACAAAACCACGAAAAGTTCTTGAATTTGAAGATAAAACCTTGTTGCTTTGAAGAAGAAAGATCGAGGTGACTGAAATAAGTTCATTCGATGAAAATTAACAAAAATTGACAAGAACCACGAAAAGTTCTTGTATTTTAAGATAAAATCTGACGCTATTAAAGAAAAAACTTACAGCTCGCTGAAATATGTTCATTTGCTGAAAATCAACAAAACCACGAAAAGTTCTTGTATTTGAAGATAAAATCTTTTTGCTTTGAAGAAGAAAGATCCAGCTGACTGAAATAAGTTCGTTGGATGAAAACCAACAAAAATTGAGAAGAACCACGAAAGTTCTTGTATTTTAGGATAAAATCTGACGCTATTAATGAAAAAACTTCTCGCTCGCTGAAATATGTTCATTTGCTGAAAACCAACAAAACCACGAAAAGTTCTTGTATTTGAAGATAAAATCTTTTTGCTTTGAAGAAGAAAGATCCAGCTGACTGAAATAAGTTCATCAGATGAAAATCAAAAGAAATTGACAAGAACCACGAAAAGTTCTTGTATTTGAAGATAAAATCTGACGCTATGAAAGAAAAAACTTCTCGTTCGCTGAAATAATTCATTTGCTGAAAATCAACAAAACCACGAAAAGTTCTTGTATTTGAAGATAAAATCTTTTTGCTTTGAAGAAGAAAGATCTGGGTGACTGAAATAAGTTCATTGGATGAAAAACAACAAAAATTGACAAGAACCACGAAAAGTTCTTGTATTTTAAGATAAAATCTGACGCTATTAAAGAAAAAACTTCTCGTTCGCTGAAATATGTTAATTTGCTGAAAATCAACAAAACCACAAAAAGTTCTTGTATTTGAAGATAAAATCATTTTGCTTTGAAGAAGAAAGATCCAGCTGACTGAAATAAGTTCATTAGATGAAAACCAACAAAAATTGACAAGAACCACGAAAAGTTCTTGTATTTTAAGATAAAATCTGACGCTATTAAAGAAAAAACTTCTCGTTCGCTGAAATATGTTCATTTGCTGAAAATCAACAAAACCACGAAAAGTTCTTGTATTTGAAGATAAAATCTTTTTGCTTTGAAGAAGAAAGATCCAGCTGACTGAAATAAGTTCATCAGATGAAAATCAACAGAAATTGACAAGAACCACGAAAAGTTCTTGTATTTTAAGATAAAATCTGACGCTATTAAAGAAAAAACTTCTCGTTCGCTGAAATAATTCATTTGCTGAAAATCAACAAAACCACGAAAAGTTCTTGTATTTGAAGATAAAATCTTTTTGCTTTGAAGAAGAAAGATCTGGGTGACTGAAATAAGTTCATTGGATGAAAAACAACAAAAATTGACAAGAACCACGAAAAGTTCTTGTATTTTAAGATAAAATCTGACGCTATTAAAGAAAAAACTTCTCGTTCGCTGAAATATGTTAATTTGCTGAAAATCAACAAAACCACAAAAAGTTCTTGTATTTGAAGATAAAATCATTTTGCTTTGAAGAAGAAAGATCCAGCTGACTGAAATAAGTTCAATGGATGAAAACCAACAAAAATTGACAAGAACCATGAAAACTTCTTGTATTTTAAGATAAAATCTGACGCTATTAAAGAAAAAACTTCTCGTTCGCTGAAATATGTTCATTTGCTGAAAATCAACAAAACCACAAAAAGTTCTTGTATTTGAAGATAAAATCTTTTTGCTTTGAAGAAGAAAGATCGAGGTGACTGAAATAAGTTCACGAGATGAAAACCAACAAAAATTGACAAGAACCATGAAAAGTTCTTGTATTTTAAGATAAAATCTGAGGCTATTAAAGAAAAAACTTCGAGCTCGCTGAAATATGTTCATTTGCTGAAAATCAACAAAACCACGAAAAGTTCTTGTATTTGAAGATAAAATCTTTTTGCTTTGAAGAAGAAAGATCGAGGTGACTGAAATAAGTTCATTCGATGAAAATCAACAAAAATTGACAAGAACCACAAAAAGTTCTTGTATTTTAAGATAAAATCTGAAGCTATTAAAGAAAAAACTTCCAGCTCGCTGAAATATGTTCATTTGCTGAAAATCAACAAAACCACGAAAAGTTCTTGTATTTGAAGATAAAATCTTTTTGCTTTGAAGAAGAAAGATCCAGCTGACTGAAATAAGTTCATCAGATGAAAATCAACAAAAATTGACAAGAACCACGAAAGTTCTTGTATTTTAGGATAATATCTGACGCTATTAAAGAAAAAACTTCTCGCTCGCTGAAATATGTTCATTTGCTGAAAACCAACAAAACCACGAAAAGTTCTTGTATTTGAAGATAAAATATTTTTGCTTTGAAGAAGAAAGAGCTAGCTGACTGAAATAAGTTCACTCGATCAAAACCAACAAAAATTGAAAGAACCACGAAAAGTTGTTGTATTTTAAGATAAAATCTGACGCTATTAAAGAAAATATTTCTCGCTCGCTGAAATATTTTCATTTGCTGAAAATCAACAAAACCACGAAAAGTTCTTGTATTTGAAGATAAAATCTTTTTGCTTTGAAGAAGAAAGATCTAGCTGAATGAAATAAGTTCATTTGATCAAAACCAACAAAAATTGACAAGAACCACGAAAAGTTCTTGTATTTTAAGATAAAATCTGACGCTATTAAAGAAAAAACTTCTCGCTCGCTGAAATATGTTCATTTGCTGAAAATCAACAAAACCACGAAAAGTTCTTGTATTTGAAGATAAAATCTTTTTGCTTTGAAGAAGAAAGATCCAGCTGACTGAAATAAGTTCATTGGATGAAAACCAACAAAAATTGACAAGAACCACGAAAGTTCTTGTATTTTAGGATAAAATCTGACGCTATTAAAGAAAAAACTTCTCGCTCGCTGAAATATGTTCATTTGCTGAAAACCAACAAAACCACGAAAAGTTCTTGTATTTGAAGATAAAATCTTTTTGCTTTGAAGAAGAAAGATCGAGGTGACTGAAATAAGTTCATTCGATGAAAATCAACAAAAATTGACAAGAACCACGAAAAGTTCTTGTATTTTAAGATAAAATCTGACGCTATTAAAGAAAAAACTTACAGCTCGCTGAAATATGTTCATTTGCTGAAAATCAACAAAACCACGAAAAGTTCTTGTATTTGAAGATAAAATCTTTTTGCTTTGAAGAAGAAAGATCGAGGCGACTGAAATAAGTTCATCAGATGAAAACCAACAAAAATTGACAAGAACCACGAAAAGTTCTTGTATTTTAAGATAAAATCTGACGCTATTAAAGAAAAAACTTCCAGCTCGCTGAAATATGTTCATTTGCTGAAAATCAACAAAACCACGAAAAGTTCTTGTATTTGAAGATAAAATCTTTTTGCTTTGAAGAAGAAAGATCCAGCTGACTGAAATAGGTTCATTAGATGAAAATCAATAAAAATTGACAAGAACCACGAAAAGTTCTTGTATTTTAAGGTACAATCTGACGCTATTAAAGAAAAAACTTCCAGCTCGCTGAAATATGTTCATTTGCTGAAAATCAACAAAACCACAAAAAGTTCTTGTATTTGAAGATAAAATCTTTTTGCTTTGACGAAGAAAGATCCAGCTGACTGAAATAAGTTCATCAGATGAAAACCAACAACAATTGACAAGAACCACGAAAAGTTCTTGTATTTTAAGATAAAATCTGACGCTATTAAAGAAAAAACTTCTTGCTCGCTGAAATATGTTCATTTGCTGAAAATCAACAAAACCACGAAAAGTTCTTGTATTTGAAGATAAAATCTTTTTGCTTTGAAGAAGAAAGATCGAGGTGACTGAAATAAGTTCATCAGATGAAAACCAACAAAAATTGACAAGAACCACGAAAAGTTCTTGTATTTTAAGATAAAATCTGAGGCTATTAAAGAAAAAACTTCCAGCTCGCTGAAATATGTTCATTTGCTGAAAATCAACAAAACCACGAAAAGTTCTTGTATTTGAAGATAAAATCTTTTTGCTTTGACGAAGAAAGATCTAGCTGACTGAAATAAGTTCATTCGGTCAACACCAACAAAAATTGACAAGAACCACGAAAAGTTCTTGTATTTTTAGATAACATCTGACGCTATTAAAGGAAAAAATTCTTGCTCGCTGAAATATGTTCATTTGCTGAAAATCAACAAAATCACGAAAAGTTCTTGTATTTGAAGATAAAATCTTTTTGCTTTGAAGGAGAAAGATCGTGGTGACTGAAATAAGTTCATTAGATGAAAACCAACAAAAATTGAAAGAACCACGAAAAGTTCTTGTATTTTAAGATAAAATCTGAGGCTATTAAAGAAAAAAATTCTTGCTCGCTGAAATATGTTCATTTGCTGAAAATCAACAAAATCACGAAAAGTTCTTGTATTTGAAGATAAAATCTTTTTGCTTTGAAGAAGAAAGATCCAGCTGACTGAAATAAGTTCATTGGATGAAAAACAACAAAAATTGACAAGGACCACGAAAAGTTCTTGTATTTTAAGATCAAATCTGACGCTATTAATGAAAAAACTTACAGCTCGCTGAAATATGTTCATTTGCTGAAAATCAACAAAACCACGAAAAGTTCTTGTATTTGAAGATAAAATCTTTTTGCTTTGAAGAAGAAAGATCCAGCTGACTGAAATAGGTTCATTAGATGAAAATCAACAAAAATTGACAAGAACCACGAAAAGTTCTTGTATTTTAAGATAAAATCTGACGCTATTAACGAAAAAACTTCGAGCTCGCTGAAATATGGTCATTTGCTGAAAATCAACAAAACCACGAAAAGTTCTTGTATTTGAAGATAAAATCTTTTTGCTTTGAAGAAGAAAGATCTGGGTGACTGAAATAAGTTCATTGGATGAAAAACAACAAAAATTGACAAGGACCACGAAAAGTTCTTGTATTTTAAGATCAATTCTGACGATATTAAAGAAAAAACTTCTCCCTCGCTGAAATGTGTTCATTTGCTGAAAATCAACAAAACCACGAAAAGTTCTTGTATTTGAAGATAAAATCATTTTGCTTTGAAGAAGAAAGATCCAGCTGACTGAAATGAGTTCATTCGGTCAACACCAACAAAAATTGACAAGAACCACGAAAAGTTCTTGTATTTTTAGATAACATCTGACGCGATGAAAGGAAAAAATTCTTGCTCGCTGAAATATGTTCATTTGCTGAAAATCAACAAAATCACGAAAAGTTCTTGTATTTGAAGATAAAATCTTTTTGCTTTGAAGAAGAAAGATCGTGGTGACTGAAATAAGTTCATTAGATGAAAACCAACAAAAATTGAAAGAACCACGAAAAGTTCTTGTATTTTAAGATAAAATCTGAGGCTATTAAAGAAAAAAATTCTTGCTCGCTGAAATATGTTCATTTGCTGAAAATCAACAAAATCACGAAAAGTTCTTGTATTTGAAGATAAAATCTTTTTGCTTTGAAGAAGAAAGATCTGGGTGACTGAAATAAGTTCACGAGATGAAAACCAACAAAAATTGACAAGAACCACGAAAAGTTCTTGTATTTTAAGATAAAATCTGAGGCTATTAAAGAAAAAACTTCGAGCTCGCTGAAATATGTTCATTTGCTGAAAATCAACAAAACCACGAAAAGTTCTTGTATTTGAAGATAAAATCTTTTTGCTTTGAAGAAGAAAGATCCAGCTGACTGAAATAAGTTCATTGGATGAAAACCAACAAAAATTGACAAGAACCACGAAAGTTCTTGTATTTTAGGATAAAATCTGACGCTATGAAAGAAAAAACTTCTCGCTCGTTGAAATATGTTCATTTGCTGAAAACCAACAAAACCACGAAAAGTTCTTGTAGTTGAAGATAAAATCTTTTTGCTTTGAAGAAGAAAGATCGAGGTGACTGAAATAAGTTCATTCGATGAAAATCAACAAAAATTGACAAGAACCACGAAAGTTCTTGTATTTTAGGATAATATCTGACGCTATTAAAGAAAAAACTTCTCGCTCGCTGAAATATGTTCATTTGCTGAAAACCAACAAAACCACGAAAAGTTCTTGTATTTGAAGATAAAATATTTTTGCTTTGAAGAAGAAAGATCTAGCTGACTGAAATAAGTTCACTCGATCAAAACCAACAAAAATTGAAAGAACCACGAAAAGTTCTTGTATTTTAAGATAAAATCTGACTCTATTAAAGAAAATATTTCTCGCTTGCTGAAATATGTTCATTTGCTGAAAATCAACAAAACCACGAAAAGTTCTTGTATTTGAAGATAAAATCTTTTTGCTTTGAAGGAGAAAGATCGTGGTGACTAAAATAAGTTCATTCGATGAAAACCAACAAAAATTGAAAGAACCACGAAAAGTTCTTGTATTTTAAGATAAAATCTGAGGCTATTAAAGAAAAAAATTCTTGCTCGCTGAAATATGTTCATTTGCTGAAAATCAACAAAATCACGAAAAGTTCTTGTATTTGAAGATAAAATCTTTTTGCTTTGAAGAAGAAAGATCTGGGTGACTGAAATAAGTTCATTGGATGAAAAACAACAAAAATTGACAAGGACCACGAAAAGCTCTTGTATTTTAAGATAAAATCTGACGCTATTAAAGAAAAAACTTCTCGCTCGCTGAAATATGTTCATTTGCTGAAAATCAACAAAACCACAAAAAGTTCTTGTATTTGAAGATAAAATCTTTTTGCTTTGAAGAAGAAAGATCCGGGTGACTGAAATAAGTTCATTGGATGAAAACCAACAAAAATTGACAAGAACCACGAAAGTTCTTGTATTTTAGGATAAAATCTGACGCTATTAAAGAAAAAACTTCTCGCTCGCTGAAATATGTTCATTTGCTGAAAACCAACAAAACCACGAAAAGTTCTTGTATTTGAAGATAAAATCTTTTTGCTTTGAAGAAGAAAGATCGAGGTGACTGAAATAAGTTCATTCGATGAAAATCAACAAAAATTGACAAGAACCACGAAAAGTTCTTGTATTTTAAGATAAAATCTGACGCTATTAAAGAAAAAACTTACAGCTCGCTGAAATATGTTCATTTGCTGAAAATCAACAAAACCACGAAAAGTTCTTGTATTTGAAGATAAAATCTTTTTGCTTTGAAGAAGAAAGATCCAGCTGACTGAAATAAGTTCCTTCGATCAACACCAACAAAAATTGACAAGAACCACGAAAGTTCTTGTATTTTAGGATAAAATCTGACGCTATTAAAGAAAAAACTTCTCGCTCGCTGAAATATGTTCATTTGCTGAAAAGCAACAAAACCACGAAAAGTTCTTGCATTTGAAGATAAAATCTTTTTGCTTTGAAGAAGAAAGATCGAGGTGACTGAAATAAGTTCATTCGATGAAAATCAACAAAAATTGACAAGAACCACGAAAAGTTCTTGTATTTTAAGATAAAATCTGACGCTATTAAAGAAAAAACTTACAGCTCGCTGAAATATGTTCATTTGCTGAAAATCAACAAAACCACGAAAAGTTCTTGTATTTGAAGATAAAATCTTTTTGCTTTGAAGAAGAAAGATCCAGCTGACTGAAATAGGTTCATTAGATGAAAATCAACAAAAATTGACAAGAACCACGAAAAGTTCTTGTATTTTAAGATAAAATCTGACGCTATTAAAGAAAAAACTTCTAGCTCGCTGAAATATGGTCATTTGCTGAAAATCATCAAAACCACGAAAAGTTCTTGTATTTGAAGATAAAATCTTTTTGCTTTGAAGAAGAAAGATCTGGGTGACTGAAATAAGTTCATTGGATGAAAAACAACAAAAATTGACAAGGACCACGAAAAGTTCTTGTATTTTAAGATCAAATCTGACGCTATTAAAGAAAAAACTTCTCCCTCGCTGAAATGTGTTCATTTGCTGAAAATCAACAAAACCACGAAAAGTTCTTGTATTTGAAGATAAAATCATTTTGCTTTGAAGAAGAAAGATCCAGCTGACTGAAATAAGTTCACTCGATCAAAACCAACAAAAATTGAAAGAACCACGAAAAGTTCTTGTATTTTAAGATAAAATCTGACGCTATTAAAGAAAATATTTCTCGCTTGCTGAAATATGTTCATTTGCTGAAAATCAACAAAACCACGAAAAGTTCTTGTATTTGAAGATAAAATCTTTTTGCTTTGAAGGAGAAAGATCGTGGTGACTAAAATAAGTTCATTAGATGAAAACCAACAAAAATTGAAAGAACCACGAAAAGTTCTTGTATTTTAAGATAAAATCTGAGGCTATTAAAGAAAAAAATTCTTGCTCGCTGAAATATGTTCATTTGCTGAAAATCAACAAAATCACGAAAAGTTCTTGTATTTGAAGATAAAATCTTTTTGCTTTGAAGAAGAAAGATCCGGGTGACTGAAATAAGTTCATTGGATGAAAACCAACAAAAATTGACAAGAACCACGAAAGTTCTTGTATTTTAGGATAAAATCTGACGCTATTAAAGAAAAAACTTCTCGCTCGCTGAAATATGTTCATTTGCTGAAAACCAACAAAACCACGAAAAGTTCTTGTATTTGAAGATAAAATCTTTTTGCTTTGAAGAAGAAAGATCGAGGTGACTGAAATAAGTTCATTCGATGAAAATCAACAAAAATTGACAAGAACCACGAAAAGTTCTTGTATTTTAAGATAAAATCTGACGCTATTAAAGAAAAAACTTACAGCTCGCTGAAATATGTTCATTTGCTGAAAATCAACAAAACCACGAAAAGTTCTTGTATTTGAAGATAAAATCTTTTTGCTTTGAAGAAGAAAGATCCAGCTGACTGAAATAGGTTCATTAGATGAAAATCAACAAAAATTGACAAGAACCACGAAAAGTTCTTGTATTTTAAGATAAAATCTGACGCTATTAAAGAAAAAACTTCCAGCTCGCTGAAATATGGTCATTTGCTGAAAATCAACAAAACCACGAAAAGTTCTTGTATTTGAAGATAAAATCTTTTTGCTTTGAAGAAGAAAGATCCAGCTGACTGAAATAAATTCATTAGATGAAAACCAACAAAAATTGACAAGAACCACGAAAAGTTCTTGTATTTTAGGATAAAATCTGATGCTATTAAAGAAAAAACTTCCAGCTCGCTGAAATATGTTCATTTGCTGAAAATCAACAAAACCACGAAAAGTTCTTGTATTTGAAGATAAAATCTTTTTGCTTTGAAGAAGAAAGATCCAGCTGACTGAAATAGGTTCATTCGATGAAAATCAACAAAAATTGACAAGAACCACGAAAAGTTCTTGTATTTTAAGATAAAATCTGACGCTATTAAAGAAAAAACTTCTAGCTCGCTGAAATATGGTCATTTGCTGAAAATCAACAAAACCACGAAAAGTTCTTGTATTTGAAGATAAAATCTTTTTGCTTTGAAGAAGAAAGATCGAGGTGACTGAAATAAGTTCACGAGATGAAAACCAACAAAAATTGACAAGAACCACGAAAAGTTCTTGTATTTTAAGATAAAATCTGAGGCTATTAAAGAAAAAACTTCGAGCTCGCTGAAATATGTTCATTTGCTGAAAATCAACAAAACCACGAAAAGTTCTTGTATTTGAAGATAAAATCTTTTTGCTTTGAAGAAGAAAGATCCAGCTGACTGAAATAAGTTCATTGGATGAAAACCAACAAAAATTGACAAGAACCACGAAAGTTCTTGTATTTTAGGATAAAATCTGACGCTATTAAAGAAAAAACTTCTCGCTCGTTGAAATATGTTCATTTGCTGAAAACCAACAAAACCACGAAAAGTTCTTGTAGTTGAAGATAAAATCTTTTTGCTTTGAAGAAGAAAGATCGAGGTGACTGAAATAAGTTCATTCGATGAAAATCAACAAAAATTGACAAGAACCACGAAAGTTCTTGTATTTTAGGATAATATCTGACGCAATTAAAGAAAAAACTTCTCGCTCGCTGAAATATGTTCATTTGCTGAAAACCAACAAAACCACGAAAAGTTCTTCTATTTGAAGATAAAATATTTTTGCTTTGAAGAAGAAAGATCTAGCTGACTGAAATAAGTTCACTCGATCAAAACCAACAAAAATTGAAAGAACCACGAAAAGTTCTTGTATTTTAAGATAAAATCTGACGCTATTAAAGAAAATATTTCTCGCTTGCTGAAATATGTTCATTTGCTGAAAATCAACAAAACCACGAAAAGTTCTTGTATTTGAAGATAAAATCTTTTTGCTTTGAAGGAGAAAGATCGTGGTGACTAAAATAAGTTCATTAGATGAAAACCAACAAAAATTGAAAGAACCACGAAAAGTTCTTGTATTTTAAGATAAAATCTGAGGCTATTAAAGAAAAAAATTCTTGCTCGCTGAAATATGTTCATTTGCTGAAAATCAACAAAATCACGAAAAGTTCTTGTATTTGAAGATAAAATCTTTTTGCTTTGAAGAAGAAAGATCCGGGTGACTGAAATAAGTTCATTGGATGAAAACCAACAAAAATTGACAAGAACCACGAAAGTTCTTGTATTTTAGGATAAAATCTAACGCTATTAAAGAAAAAACTTCTCGCTCGCTGAAATATGTTCATTTGCTGAAAACCAACAAAACCACGAAAAGTTCTTGTATTTGAAGATAAAATCTTTTTGCTTTGAAGAAGAAAGAACGAGGTGACTGAAATAAGTTCATTCGATGAAAATCAACAAAAATTGACAAGAACCACGAAAAGTTCTTGTATTTTAAGATAAAATCTGACGCTATTAAAGAAAAAACTTACAGCTCGCTGAAATATGTTCATTTGCTGAAAATCAACAAAACCACGAAAAGTTCTTGTATTTGAAGATAAAATCTTTTTGCTTTGAAGAAGAAAGATTCAGCTGACTGAAATAGGTTCATTAGATGAAAATCAACAAAAATTGACAAGAACCACGAAAAGTTCTTGTATTTTAAGATAAAATCTGACGCTATTAAAGAAAAAACTTCCAGCTCGCTGAAATATGTTCATTTGCTGAAAATCAACAAAACCACGAAAAGTTCTAGTATTTGAAGATAAAATCTTTTTGCTTTGAAGAAGAAAGATCGAGCTGACTGAAATAAGTTCATTCGATCAAAACCAACAAAAATTGACAAGAACCACGAAAAGTTCTTGTATTTTAAGGTAAAATCTGACGCTATTGAAGAAAAAACTTCTTGCTCGCTGAAATATGTTCATTTGCTGAAAATCAACAAAACCACGAAAAGTTCTTGTATTTGAAGATAAAATCTTTTTGCTTTGAAGAAGAAAGATCGAGGTGACTGAAATAAGTTCATCAGATGAAAACCAACAAAAATTGACAAGAACCACGAAAAGTTCTTGTATTTTAAGATAAAATCTGAGGCTATTAAAGAAAAAACTTCCAGCTCGCTGAAATATGTTCATTTGCTGAAAATCAACAAAACCACGAAAAGTTCTTGTATTTGAAGATAAAATCTTTTTGCTTTGACGAAGAAAGATCTAGCTGACTGAAATAAGTTCATTCGGTCAACACCAACAAAAATTGACAAGAACCACGAAAAGTTCTTGTATTTTTAGATAACATCTGACGCTATTAAAGGAAAAAATTCTTGCTCGCTGAAATATGTTCATTTGCTGAAAATCAACAAAACCACGAAAAGTTCTTGTATTTGAAGATAAAATCTTTTTGCTTTGAAGGAGAAAGATCGTGGTGACTAAAATAAGTTCATTAGATGAAAACCAACAAAAATTGAAAGAACCACGAAAAGTTCTTGTATTTTAAGATAAAATCTGAGGCTATTAAAGAAAAAAATTCTTGCTCGCTGAAATATGTTCATTTGCTGAAAATCAACAAAATCACGAAAAGTTCTTGTATTTGAAGATAAAATCTTTTTGCTTTGAAGAAGAAAGATCCGGGTGACTGAAATAAGTTCATTGGATGAAAACCAACAAAAATTGACAAGAACCACGAAAGTTCTTGTATTTTAGGATAAAATCTGACGCTATTAAAGAAAAAACTTCTCGCTCGCTGAAATATGTTCATTTGCTGAAAACCAACAAAACCACGAAAAGTTCTTGTATTTGAAGATAAAATCTTTTTGCTTTGAAGAAGAAAGATCGAGGTGACTGAAATAAGTTCATTCGATGAAAATCAACAAAAATTGACAAGAACCACGAAAAGTTCTTGTATTTTAAGATAAAATCTGACGCTATTAAAGAAAAAACTTACAGCTCGCTGAAATATGTTCATTTGCTGAAAATCAACAAAACCACGAAAAGTTCTTGTATTTGAAGATAAAATCTTTTTGCTTTGAAGAAGAAAGATCCAGCTGACTGAAATAGGTTCATTAGATGAAAATCAACAAAAATTGACAAGAACCACGAAAAGTTCTTGTATTTTAAGATAAAATCTGACGCTATTAAAGAAAAAACTTCCAGCTCGCTGAAATATGTTCATTTGCTGAAAATCAACAAAACCACGAAAAGTTCTAGTATTTGAAGATAAAATCTTTTTGCTTTGAAGAAGAAAGATCGAGCTGACTGAAATAAGTTCATTCGATCAAAACCAACAAAAATTGACAAGAACCACGAAAAGTTCTTGTATTTTAAGGTAAAATCTGACGCTATTGAAGAAAAAACTTCTTGCTCGCTGAAATATGTTCATTTGCTGAAAATCAACAAAACCACGAAAAGTTCTTGTATTTGAAGATAAAATCTTTTTGCTTTGAAGAAGAAAGATCGAGGTGACTGAAATAAGTTCATCAGATGAAAACCAACAAAAATTGACAAGAACCACGAAAAGTTCTTGTATTTTAAGATAAAATCTGAGGCTATTAAAGAAAAAACTTCCAGCTCGCTGAAATATGTTCATTTGCTGAAAATCAACAAAACCACGAAAAGTTCTTGTATTTGAAGATAAAATCTTTTTGCTTTGACGAAGAAAGATCTAGCTGACTGAAATAAGTTCATTCGGTCAACACCAACAAAAATTGACAAGAACCACGAAAAGTTCTTGTATTTTTAGATAACATCTGACGCTATTAAAGGAAAAAATTCTTGCTCGCTGAAATATGTTCATTTGCTGAAAATCAACAAAATCACGAAAAGTTCTTGTATTTGAAGATAAAATCTTTTTGCTTTGAAGGAGAAAGATCGTGGTGACTGAAATAAGTTCATTAGATGAAAACCAACAAAAATTGAAAGAACCACGAAAAGTTCTTGTATTTTAAGATAAAATCTGAGGCTATTAAAGAATAAAATTCTTGCTCGCTGAAATATGTTCATTTGCTGAAAATCAACAAAATCACGAAAAGTTCTTGTATTTGAAGATAAAATCTTTTTGATTTGAAGAAGAAAGATCTGGGTGACTGAAATAAGTTCATTGGATGAAAAACAACAAAAATTCACAAGGACCACTAAAAGCTCTTGTATTTTAAGATCAAATCTGACGCTATTAATGAAAAAACTTACAGCTCGCTGAAATATGTTCATTTGCTGAAAATCAACAAAACCACGAAAAGTTCTTGTATTTGAAGATAAAATCTTTTTGCTTTGAAGAAGAAAGATCGAGGTGACTGAAATAAGTTCATCAGATGAAAACCAACAAAAATTGACAAGAACCACGAAAAGTTCTTGTATTTTAAGATAAAATCTGAGGCTATTAAAGAAAAAACTTCCAGCTCGCTGAAATATGTTCATTTGCTGAAAATCAACAAAACCACGAAAAGTTCTTGTATTTGAAGATAAAATCTTTTTGCTTTGACGAAGAAAGATCTAGCTGACTGAAATAAGTTCATTCGGTCAACACCAACAAAAATTGACAAGAACCACGAAAAGTTCTTGTATTTTTAGATAACATCTGACGCTATTAAAGGAAAAAATTCTTGCTCGCTGAAATATGTTCATTTGCTGAAAATCAACAAAATCACGAAAAGTTCTTGTATTTGAAGATAAAATCTTTTTGCTTTGAAGGAGAAAGATCGTGGTGACTGAAATAAGTTCATTAGATGAAAACCAACAAAAATTGAAAGAACCACGAAAAGTTCTTGTATTTTAAGATAAAATCTTTTTGATTTGAAGAAGAAAGATCTGGGTGACTGAAATAAGTTCATTGGATGAAAAACAACAAAAATTCACAAGGACCACTAAAAGCTCTTGTATTTTAAGATCAAATCTGACGCTATTAATGAAAAAACTTACAGCTCGCTGAAATATGTTCATTTGCTGAAAATCAACAAAACCACGAAAAGTTCTTGTATTTGAAGATAAAATCTTTTTGCTTTGAAGAAGAAAGATCCAGCTGACTGAAATAGGTTCATTAGATGAAAATCAACAAAAATTGACAAGAACCACGAAAAGTTCTTATATTTTAAGATAAAATCTGACGCTATTAACGAAAAAACTTCGAGCTCGCTGAAATATGGTCATTTGCTGAATATCAACAAAACCACGAAAAGTTCTTGTATTTGAAGATAAAATCTTTTTGCTTTGAAGAAGAAAGATCTGGGTGACTGAAATAAGTTCATTGGATGAAAAACAACAAAAATTGACAAGGTCCACGAAAAGTTCTTGTATTTTAAGATCAAATCTGACGATATTAAAGAAAAAACTTCTCCCTCGCTGAAATGTGTTCATTTGCTGAAAATCAACAAAACCACGAAAAGTTCTTGTATTTGAAGATAAAATCATTTTGCTTTGAAGAAGAAAGATCCAGCTGACTGAAATAAGTTCATTAGATGAAAACCAACAAAAATTGACAAGAACCACGAAAAGTTCTTGTATTTTAGGATAAAATCTGATGCTATTAAAGAAAAAACTTCCAGCTCGCTGAAATATGTTCATTTGCTGAAAATCAACAAAACCACGAAAAGTTCTTGTATTTGAAGATAAAATCTTTTTGCTTTGAAGAAGAAAGATCTCGCTGACTGAAATAATTTCATTCGATCAACACCAACAAAAATTGACAAGAACCACGAAAAGTTCTTGTATTTTAAGATAAAATCTGACGCTATTAAAGAAAAAACTTCCAGCTCGCTGAAATATGTTCATTTGCTGAAAATCAACAAAACCACGAAAAGTTCTAGTATTTGAAGATAAAATCTTTTTGCTTTGAAGAAGAAAGATCGAGCTGACTGAAATAAGTTCATTCGATCAAAACCAACAAAAATTGACAAGAACCACGAAAAGTTCTTGTATTTTAAGATAAAATCTGAGGCTATTAAAGAAAAAACTTCCAGCTCGCTGAAATATGTTCATTTGCTGAAAATCAACAAAACCACGAAAAGTTCTTGTATTTGAAGATAAAATCTTTTTGCTTTGACGAAGAAAGATCTAGCTGACTGAAATAAGTTCATTCGGTCAACACCAACAAAAATTGACAAGAACCACGAAAAGTTCTTGTATTTGAAGATAAAATCTTTTTGCTTTGAAGAAGAAAGATCCAGCTGACTGAAATAAGTTCATCAGATGAAAACCAACAACAATTGACAAGAACCACGAAAAGTTCTTGTATTTTAAGATAAAATCTGACGCTATTGAAGAAAAAACTTCTTGCTCGCTGAAATATGTTCATTTGCTGAAAATCAACAAAACCACGAAAAGTTCTTGTATTTGAAGATAAAATCTTTTTGCTTTGAAGGAGAAAGATCGTGGTGACTGAAATAAGTTCATTAGATGAAAACCAACAAAAATTGACAAGAACCACGAAAAGTTCTTGTATTTTAAGATAAAATCTGAGGCTATTGAAGAAAAAACTTCCAGCTCGCTGAAATATCTTCATTTGCTGAAAATCAAAAAAACCACGAAAAGTTCGTGTATTTGAAGATAAAATCTTTTTGCTTTTAAGAAGAAAGATCGAGGTGACTGAAATAAGTTCATTCGATTAAAACCAACAAAAATTGAAAGAACCACGAAAAGTTCTTGTATTTTAAGATAAAATCTGACGCTATTAAAGAAAAAACTTCTCGCTCGCTGAAATATGTTCATTTGCTGAAAATCAACAAAACCACGAAAAGTTATTGTATTTGAAGATAAAATCTTTTTGCTTTGAAGATGAAAGATCCTTGTGACTGAAATAAGTTCATTGGATGAAAACCAACAAAAATTGACAAGAACCACGAAAAGTTCTTGTATTTGAAGATAAAATCTGAGGCTATTAAAGAAAAAACTTCCAGCTCGCTGAAATATGTTAATTTTCTGAAAATCAACAAAACCACGAAAAGTTCGTGTATTTGAAGATAAAATCTTTTTGCTTTGAAGGAGAAAGATCTCGGTGACTGAAATAAGTTCATCAGATGAAAACCAACAAAAATTGACAAGAACCACGAAAAGTTCTTGTATTTTAAGATAAAATCTGAGGCTATTAAAGAAAAAACTTCCAGCTCGCTGAAATATGTTCATTTGCTGAAAATCAACAAAACCACGAAAAGTTCGTGTATTTGAAGAGAAAATCTTTTTGCTTTGAAGAAGAAAGATCGAGGTGACTGAAATAAGTTCATTCGATCAAAACCAACAAAAATTGAAAGAACCACGAAAAGTTCTTGTATTTTAAGATAAAATATGACGCTATTAAAGAAAAAACTTCTCGCTCGCTGAAATATGTTCATTTGCTGAAAATCAACAAAACCACAAAAAGTTCTTGTATTTGAAGATAAAATCTTTTTGCTTTGAAGAAGAAAGATCTGGCTGACTGAAATAAGTTCATTGGATGAAAACCAACAAAAATTGACAAGAACCACGAAAAGTTCTTGTATTTTAAGATAAAATCTTATGCTATTAAAGAAAAAACTTCCAGCTCGCTGAAATGTGTTCATTTGCTGAAAATCAACAAAACCACGAAAAGTTCTTGTATTTGAAGATAAAATCTTTTTGCTTTGAAGAAGAAAGATCTCGGTGACTGAAACAAGTTCATCAGATGAAAACCAACAAAATTGACAAGAACCACGAAAAGTTCTTGTATTTTAAGATAAAATCTGAGGCTGTTAAAGAAAAAACTTCCAGCTCGCTGAAATATGTTCATTTGCTGAAAATCAACAAAACCACGAAAAGTTCTTGTATTTGAAGATAAAATCTTTTTGCTTTTTAGAAGAAAGATCTGGGTGACTGAAATAAGTTAATTGGATGAAAAACAACAAAAATTGACAAGAATCACGAAAAGTTCTTGTATTTTAAGATAAAATCTGACGCTATTAAAGAAAAAACTTCTCGTTCGCTGAAATATGTTAATTTGCTGAAAATCAACAAAACCACAAAAAGTTCTTGTATTTGAAGATAAAATCATTTTGCTTTGAAGAAGAAAGATCTAGCTGACTGAAATAAGTTCCTTCGATCAACACCAACAAAAATTGACAAGAACCACGAAAATTTCTTCTATTTTTAGATAACATCTGACGCTATTAAAGAAAAAAATTCTTGCTCGCTGAAATATGTTCATTTGCTGAAAATCAACACAACCACGAAAAGTTCTTGTATTTGAAGATAAAATCTTTTTGCTTTGAAGAAGAAAGATCTCGGTGACTGAAACAAGTTCATCAGATGAAAACCAACAAAATTGACAAGAACCACGAAAAGTTCTTGTATTTGAAGATAAAATCTTTTTGCTTTGAAGATGAAAGATCTAGGTGACTGAAATAAGTTCATGAGATGAAAACCAACAAAAATTGACAAGAACCAAGAAAAGTTCTTGTATTTTAAGATAAAATCTGAGGCTATTAAAGAAAAAACTTCCAGCTCGCTGAAATATGTTCATTTGCTGAAAATCAACAAAACCACGACACGTTCTTGTATTTGAAGATAAAATCTTTTTGCTTTGAAGAAGAAAGATCTAGCTGACTGAAATAAGTTCCTACGATCAACACCAACAAAAATTGACAAGAACCACGAAAAGTTCTTGTATTTTTAGATAACATCTGACGCTAATAAAGAAAAAAATTCTTGCTCGCTGAAATATGTTCATTTGCTGAAAATCAACAAAACCACGAAAAGTTCTTGTATTTGAAGATAAAATCTTTTTGCTTTGAAGAAGAAATATCCAGCTGACTGAAATAGGTTCATGAGATGAAAATCAACAAAAATTGACAAGAACCACGAAAAGTTCTTGTATTTGAAGATAAAATCTTTTTGCTTTGAAGATGAAAGATCGTGGTGACTGAAATAAGTTCATTAGATGAAAACCAACAAAAATTGACAAGAACCACGAAAAGTTCTTGTATTTTAAGATAAAATCTGACGCTATTAAAGAAAAAACTTCTCGCTCGCTGAAATATGTTCATTTGCTGAAAATCAACAAAACCACGAAAAGTTCTTGTATTTGAAGATAAAATCTTTTTGCTTTGAAGAAGAAATATCCAGCTGACTGAAATAGGTTCATGAGATGAAAATCAACAAAAATTGACAAGAACCACGAAAAGTTCTTGTATTTGAAGATAAAATCTTTTTGCTTTGAAGATGAAAGATCTCGGTGACTGAAATAAGTTCATTGGATGAAAACCAACAAAAATTGACAAGAACCACGAAAAGTTCTTGTATTTTAAGATAAAATCTGAGGCTATTAAAGAAAAAACTTCCAGCTCGCTGAAATATGTTCATTTGCTGAAAATCAACAAAACCACGAAAAGTTCGTGTATTTGAAGATAAAATCTTTTTGCTTTGAAGGAGAAAGATCTTGGTGACTGAAATAAGTTCATCAGATGAAAACCAACAAAAATTGACAAGAACCACGAAAAGTTCTTGTATTTTAAGATAAAATCTGAGGCTATTAAAGAAAAAACTTCCAGCTCGCTGAAATATGTTCATTTGCTGAAAATCAACAAAACCACGAAAAGTTCGTGTATTTGAAGAGAAAATCTTTTTGCTTTGAAGAAGAAAGATCGAGGTGACTGAAATAAGTTCATTCGGTCAACACCAACAAAAATTGACAAGAACCACGAAAAGTTCTTGTATTTTAAGATAAAATCTGACGCTCTTAAAGAAAAAACTTCTCGCTCGCTGAAATATGTTCATTTGCTGAAAATCAACAAAACCACGAAAAGTTCGTGTATTTGAAGATAAAATCTTTTTCCTTTGAAGAAGAAAGATCCAGCTGACTGAAATAGGTTCATTAGATGAAAATCAACAAAAATTGACAAGAACCACGAAAAGTTCTTGTATTTTAAGATAAAATCTGACGCTATTAAAGAAAAAACTTCCAGCTCGCTGAAATATGTTCATTTGCTGAAAATCAACAAAACCACGAAAAGTTCTTGTATTTGAAGATAAAATCTTTTGGCTTTGAAGGTGAAAGATCGAGGTGACTGAAATAAGTTCATTAGATGAAAACCAACAAAAATTGACAAGAACCAAGAAAAGTTCTTGTATTTTAAGATAAAATCTGAGGCTATTAAAGAAAAAACTTCCAGCTCGCTGAAATATGTTCATTTGCTGAAAATCAACAAAACCACGACAAGTTCTTGTATTTGATAATAAAATCTTTTTGCTTTGAAGAAGAAAGATCTAGCTGACTGAAATAAGTTCCTTCGATCAACACCAACAAAAATTGACAAGAACCACGAAAAGTTCTTGTATTTTTAGATAACATCTGACGCTATTAAAGAAAAAAATTCTTGCTCGCTGAAATATGTTCATTTGCTGAAAATCAACAAAATCACGAAAAGTTCTTGTATTTGAAGATAAAATCTTTTTGCTTTGAAGGAGAAAGATCGTGGTGACTGAAATAAGTTCATTAGATGAAAACCAACAAAAATTGACAAGAACCACGAAAAGTTCTTGTATTTTAAGATAAAATCTGACGCTATTACAGAAAAAACTTCTCGCTCGCTGAAATATGTTCATTTGCTGAAAATCAACAAAACCACGAAAAGTTCGTGTATTTGAAGATAAAATCTTTTTGCTTTCAAGGAGAAAGATCGTGGTGACTGAAATAAGTTCATTAGATGAAAACCAACAAAAATTGACAAGAACCACGAAAAGTTCTTGTATTTTAAGATAAAATCTGACGCTATTAAAGAAAAAACTTCCAGCTCGCTGAAATATGTTCATTTGCTGAAAATCAACAAAACCACGAAAAGTTCTTGTATTTGAAGATAAAATCTTTTGGCTTTGAAGGTGAAAGATCGAGGTGACTGAAATAAGTTCATCAGATGAAAACCAACAAAAATTGACAAGAACCAAGAAAAGTTCTTGTATTTTAAGATAAAATCTGAGGCTATTAAAGAAAAAACTTCCAGCTCGCTGAAATATGTTCATTTGCTGAAAATCAACAAAACCACGACAAGTTCTTGTATTTGAAGATAAAATCTTTTTGCTTTGAAGAAGAAAGATCTAGCTGACTGAAATAAGTTCCTTCGATCAACACCAACAAAAATTGACAAGAACCACGAAAAGTTCTTGTATTTTTAGATAACATCTGACGCTATTAAAGAAAAAAATTCTTGCTCGCTGAAATATGTTCATTTGCTGAAAATCAACAAAATCACGAAAAGTTCTTGTATTTGAAGATAAAATCTTTTTGCTTTGAAGGAGAAAGATCGTGGTGACTGAAATAAGTTCATTAGATGAAAACCAACAAAAATTGACAAGAACCACGAAAAGTTCTTGTATTTTAAGATAAAATCTGACGCTATTAAAGAAAAAACTTCTCGCTCGCTGAAATATGTTCATTTGCTGAAAATCAACAAAACCACGAAAAGTTCTTGTATTTGAAGATAAAATCTTTTTGCTTTGAAGAAGAAAGATCTCGGTGACTGAAACAAGTTCATCAGATGAAAACCAACAAAATTGACAAGAACCACGAAAAGTTCTTGTATTTGAAGATGAAATCTTTTTGCTTTGAAGATGAAAGATCTCGGTGACTGAAATAAGTTCATTAGATGAAAACCAACAAAAATTGACAAGAACCAAGAAAAGTTCTTGTATTTTAAGATAAAATCTGAGGCTATTAAAGAAAAAACTTCCAGCTCGCTGAAATATGTTCATTTGCTGAAAATCAACAAAACCACGACAAGTTCTTGTATTTGAAGATAAAATCTTTTTGCTTTGAAGAAGAAAGATCTAGCTGACTGAAATAAGTTCCTTCGATCAACACCAACAAAAATTGACAAGAACCACGAAAAGTTCTTGTATTTTTAGATAACATCTGACGCTATTAAAGAAAAAAATTCTTGCTCGCTGAAATATGTTCATTTGCTGAAAATCAACAAAATCACGAAAAGTTCTTGTATTTGAAGATAAAATCTTTTTGCTTTGAAGGAGAAAGATCGTGGTGACTGAAATAAGTTCATAAGATGAAAACCAACAAAAATTGACAAGAACCATGAAAAGTTCTTGTATTTTAAGATAAAATCTGACGCTATTAAAGAAAAAACTTCTCGCTCGCTGAAATATGTTCATTTGCTGAAAATCAACAAAACCACGAAAAGTTCTTGTATTTGAAGATAAAATCTTTTTGCTTTGAAGAAGAAAGATCTCAGTGACTGAAACAAGTTCATCAGAAGAAAACCAACAAAATTGACAAGAACCACGAAAAGTTCTTGTATTTTAAGATAAAATCTGAGGCTATTAAAGAAAAAACTTCCAGCTCGCTGAAATATGTTCATTTGCTGAAAATCAACAAAACCACGACAAGTTCTTGTATTTGAAGATAAAATCTTTTTGCTTTGAAGAAGAAAGATCCAGCTGACTGAAATAAGTTCATAAGATGAAAACCAACAAAAATTGACAAGAACCATGAAAAGTTCTTGTATTTTAAGATAAAATCTGACGCTATTAAAGAAAAAACTTCTCGCTCGCTGAAATATGTTCATTTGCTGAAAATCAACAAAACCACGAAAAGTTCTTGTATTTGAAGATAAAATCTTTTTGCTTTGAAGAAGAAAGATCTCAGAGACTGAAACAAGTTCATCAGATGAAAACCAACAAAATTGACAAGAACCACGAAAAGTTCTTGTATTTTAAGATAAAATCTGAGGCTATTAAAGAAAAAACTTCCAGCTCGCTGAAATATGTTCATTTGCTGAAAATCAACAAAACCACGACAAGTTCTTGTATTTGAAGATAAAATCTTTTTGCTTTGAAGAAGAAAGATCGAGCTGACTGAAATAAGTTCCTTCGATCAACACCAACAAAAATTGACAAGAATCACGAAAAGTTCTTGTATTTTTAGATTACATCTGACGCTATTAAAGAAAAAAATTCTTGCTCGCTGAAATATGTTCATTTGCTGAAAATCAACAAAATCACGAAAAGTTCTTGTATTTGAAGATAAAATCATTTTGCTTTGAAGGAGAAAGATCGTGGTGACTGAAATAAGTTCATTAGATGAAAACCAACAAAAATTGACAAGAACCACGAAATGTTCTTGTATTTTAAGATAAAATCTGACGCTATTAAAGAAAAAACTTCTCGCTCGCTGAAATATGTTCATTTGCTGAAAATCAACAAAACCACGAAAAGTTCTTGTATTTGAAGATAAAATCTTTTTGCTTTGAAGAAGAAAGATCCAGCTGACTGAAATAGGTTCATTGGATGAAAATCAACAAAAATTGACAAGAACCACGAAAAGTTCTTGTATTTTAAGATAAAATCAGACGCTATTAAAGAAAAAACTTCCAGCTCGCTGAAATATGTTCATTTGCTGAAAATCAACAAAACCACGAAAAGTTCTTGTATTTGAAGATAAAATCTTTTGGCTTTGAAGGTGAAAGATCGAGGTGACTGAAATAAGTTCATTAGATGAAAACCAACAAAAATTGACAAGAACCAAGAAAAGTTCTTGTATTTTAAGATAAAATCTGAGGCTATTAAAGAAAAAACTTCCAGCTCGCTGAAATATGTTCATTTGCTGAAAATCAACAAAACCACGACAAGTTCTTGTATTTGAAGATAAAATCTTTTTGCTTTGAAGAAGAAAGATCTAGCTGACTGAAATAAGTTCCTTCGATCAACACCAACAAAAATTGACAAGAACCACGAAAAGTTCTTGTATTTTTAGATAACATCTGACGCTATTAAAGAAAAAAATTCTTGCTCGCTGAAATATGTTCATTTGCTGAAAATCAACAAAATCACGAAAAGTTCTTGTATTTGAAGATAAAATCTTTTTGCTTTGAAGGAGAAAGATCGTGGTGACTGAAATAAGTTCATTAGATGAAAACCAACAAAAATTGACAAGAACCACGAAAAGTTCTTGTATTTTAAGATAAAATCTGACGCTATTAAAGAAAAAACTTCTCGCACGCTGAAATATGTTCATTTGCTGAAAATCAACAAAACCACGAAAAGTTCTTGTATTTGAAGATAAAATCTTTTTGCTTTGAAGAAGAAAGATCTCGGTGACTGAAACAAGTTCATCAGATGAAAACCAACAAAATTGACAAGAACCACGAAAAGTTCTTGTATTTGAAGATAAAATCTTTTTGCTTTGAAGATGAAAGATCTCGGTGACTGAAATAAGTTCATTCGATGAAAACCAACAAAAATTGACAAGAACCAAGAAAAGTTCTTGTATTTTAAGATAAAATCTGAGGCTATTAAAGAAAAAACTTCCAGCTCGCTGAAATATGTTCATTTGCTGAAAATCAACAAAACCACGACAAGTTCTTGTATTTGAAGATAAAATCTTTTTGCTTTGAAGAAGAAAGATCTAGCTGACTGAAATAAGTTCCTTCGATCAACACCAACAAAAATTGACAAGAACCACGAAAAGTTCTTGTATTTTTAGATAACATCTGACGCTATTAAAGAAAAAAATTCTTGCTCGCTGAAATATGTTCATTTGCTGAAAATCAACAAAATCACGAAAAGTTCTTGTATTTGAAGATAAAATCTTTTTGCTTTGAAGGAGAAAGATGGTGGTGACTGAAATAAGTTCATTAGATGAAAACCAACAAAAATTGACAAGAACCATGAAAAGTTCTTGTATTTTAAGATAAAATCTGACGCTATTAAAGAAAAAACTTCTCGCTCGCTGAAATATGTTCATTTGCTGAAAATCAACAAAAGCACGAAAAGTTCTTGCATTTGAAGATAAAATCTTTTTCCTTTGAAGAAGAAAGATCCAGCTGACTGAAATAGGTTCATTCGATGAAAATCAACAAAAATTGACAAGAACCACGAAAAGTTCTTGTATTTTAAGATAAAATCTGACGCTATCAAAGAAAAAACTTCCAGCTCGCTGAAATATGTTCATTTGCTGAAAATCAACAAAACCACGAAAAGTTCGTGTATTTGAAGATAAAATCTTTTTGCTTTGAAGGAGAAAGATCTCGGTGACTGAAATAAGTTCATCAGATGAAAACCAACAAAAATTGACAAGAACCACGAAAAGTTCTTGTATTTTAAGATAAAATCTGAGGCTATTAAAGAAAAAACTTCCAGCTCGCTGAAATATGTTCATTTGCTGAAAATCAACAAAACCACGAAAAGTTCGTGTATTTGAAGAGAAAATCTTTTTACTTTGAAGAAGAAAGATCGAGGTGACTGAAATAAGTTCATTCGGTCAACACCAACAAAAATTGACAAGAACCACGAAAAGTTCTTGTATTTTAAGATAAAATCTGACGCTATTAAAGAAAAAACTTCTCGCTCGCTGAAATATGTTCATTTGCTGAAAATCAACAAAACCACGAAAAGTTCGTGTATTTGAAGATAAAATCTTTTTCCTTTGAAGAAGAAAGATCCAGCTGACTGAAATAGGTTCATTAGATGAAAATCAACAAAAATTGACAAGAACCACGAAAAGTTCTTGTATTTTAAGATAAAATCTGACGCTATTAAAGAAAAAACTTCCAGCTCGCTGAAATATGTTCATTTGCTGAAAATCAACAAAGCCACGAAAAGTTCTTGTATTTGAAGATAAAATCTTTTTGCTTTGAAGATGAAAGATCTTGGTGACTGAAATAAGTTCATTGGATGAAAACCAACAAAAATTGACAAGAACCACGAAAAGTTCTTTTATTTTAAGATAAAATCTGACGCTATTAAAGAAAAAACTTCTTGCTCGCTGAAATATGTTAATTTGCTGAAAATCAACAAAACCACGAAAAGTTCTTGTATTTGAAGATAAAATCTTTTTGCTTTGAAGAAGAAAGATCCAGCTGACTGAAATAAGTTCATTAGATGAAAACCAACAAAAATTGACAAGAACCACGAAAAGTTCTTGTATTTTAGGATAAAATCTGATGCTATTAAAGAAAAAACTTACAGCTCGCTGAAATGTGTTCATTTGCTGAAAATCAACAAAACCACGAAAAGTTCTTGTATTTGAAGATAAAATCTTTTTGCTTTGAAGAAGAAAGATCTCGGTGACTGAAACAAGTTCATCAGATGAAAACCAACAAAATTGACAAGAACCACGAAAAGTTCTTGTATTTTAAGATAAAATCTGACGCTATTAAAGAAAAAACTTCTCGCTCGCTGAAATATGTTCATTTGCTGAAAATCAACAAAAGCACGAAAAGTTCTTGTATTTGAAGATAAAATCTTTTTCCTTTGAAGAAGAAAGATCCAGCTGACTGAAATAGGTTCATTCGATGAAAATCAACAAAAATTGACAAGAACCACGAAAAGTTCTTGTATTTTAAGATAAAATCTGACGCTATCAAAGAAAAAACTTCTCGCTCGCTGAAATATGTTCATTTGCTGAAAATCAACAAAACCACGAAAATTTCTTGTATTTGAAGATAAAATCTTTTTGCTTTGAAGAAGAAAGATCTCGGTGACTGAAACAAGTTCATCAGATGAAAACCAACAAAATTGACAAGAACCACGAAAAGTTCTTGTATTTGAAGATAAAATCTTTTTGCTTTGAAGATGAAAGATCTCGGTGACTGAAATAAGTTCATTAGATGAAAACCAACAAAAATTGACAAGAACCAAGAAAAGTTCTTGTATTTTAAGATAAAATCTGAGGCTATTAAAGAAAAAACTTCCAGCTCGCTGAAATATGTTCATTTGCTGAAAATCAACAAAACCATGACAAGTTCTTGTATTTGAAGATAAAATCTTTTTGCTTTGAAGAAGAAAGATCTAGCTGACTGAAATAAGTTCCTTCGATCAACACCAACAAAAATTGACAAGAACCACGAAAAGTTCTTGTATTTTTAGATAACATCTGACGCTATTAAAGAAAAAAATTCTTGCTCGCTGAAATATGTTCATTTGCTGAAAATCAACAAAATCACGAAAAGTTCTTGTATTTGAAGATAAAATCTTTTTGCTTTGAAGGAGAAAGATCGTGGTGACTGAAATAAGTTCATTAGATGAAAACCAACAAAAATTGACAAGAACCACGAAAAGTTCTTGTATTTTAAGATAAAATCTGAGGCTATTAAAGAAAAAACTTCCAGCTCGCTGAAATATGTTCATTTGCTGAAAATCAACAAAACCACGAAAAGTTCGTGTATTTGAAGATAAAATCATTTTGCTTTGAAGAAGAAAGATCGAGGTGACTGAAATAAGTTCATTCGATCAAAACCAACAAAAATTGAAAGAACCACGAAAAGTTCTTGTATTTTAAGATAAAATCTGACGCTATGAAAGAAAAAACTTCTCGCTCGCTGAAATATGTTCATTTGCTGAAAATCAACAAAACCACGAAAAGTTCTTGTATTTGAAGATAAAATCTTTTTGCTTTGAAGAAGAAAGATCTGGCTGACTGAAATAAGTTCATTGGATGAAAACCAACAAAAATTGACAAGAACCACGAAAAGTTCTTGTATTTTAAGATAAAATCGTATGCTATTAAAGAAAAAACTTCCAGCTCGCTGAAATGTGTTCATTTGCTGAAAATCAACAAAACCACGAAAAGTTCTTGTATTTGAAGATAAAATCTTTTTGCTTTGAAGAAGAAAGATCTCGGTGACTGAAACAAGTTCATCAGATGAAAACCAACAAAATTGACAAGAACCACGAAAAGTTCTTGTATTTTAAGATAAAATCTGACGCTATTAAAGAAAAAACTTCTCGCTCGCTGAAATATGTTCATTTGCTGAAAATCAACAAAAGCACGAAAAGTTCTTGTATTTGAAGATAAAATCTTTTTCCTTTGAAGAAGAAAGATCCAGCTGACTGAAATAGGTTCATTCGATGAAAATCAACAAAAATTGACAAGAACCACGAAAAGTTCTTGTATTTTAAGATAAAATCTGACGCTATCAAAGAAAAAACTTCCAGCTCGCTGAAATATGTTCATTTGCTGAAAATCAACAAAACCACGAAAAGTTCGTGTATTTGAAGATAAAATCTTTTTGCTTTGAAGGAGAAAGATCTCGGTGACTGAAATAAGTTCATCAGATGAAAACCAACAAAAATTGACAAGAACCACGAAAAGTTCTTGTATTTTAAGATAAAATCTGAGGCTATTAAAGAAAAAACTTCCAGCTCGCTGAAATATGTTCATTTGCTGAAAATCAACAAAACCACGAAAAGTTCGTGTATTTGAAGAGAAAATCTTTTTACTTTGAAGAAGAAAGATCGAGGTGACTGAAATAAGTTCATTCGGTCAACACCAACAAAAATTGACAAGAACCACGAAAAGTTCTTGTATTTTAAGATAAAATCTGACGCTATTAAAGAAAAAACTTCTCGCTCGCTGAAATATGTTCATTTGCTGAAAATCAACAAAACCACGAAAAGTTCGTGTATTTGAACATAAAATCTTTTTCCTTTGAAGAAGAAAGATCCAGCTGACTGAAATAGGTTCATTAGATGAAAATCAACAAAAATTGACAAGAACCACGAAAAGTTCTTGTATTTTTAGATAACATCTGACGCTATTAAAGAAAAAAATTCTTGCTCGCTGAAATATGTTCATTTGCTGAAAATCAACAAAATCACGAAAAGTTCTTGTATTTGAAGATAAAATCATTTTGCTTTGAAGGAGAAAGATCGTGGTGACTGAAATAAGTTCATTAGATGAAAACCAACAAAAATTGACAAGAACCACGAAAAGTTCTTGTATTTTAAGATAAAATCTGACGCTATTAAAGAAAAAACTTCTCGCTCGCTGAAATATGTTCATTTGCTGAAAATCAACAAAACCACGAAAAGTTCTTGTATTTGAAGATAAAATCTTTTTGCTTTGAAGAAGAAAGATCCAGCTGACTGAAATAGGTTCATTGGATGAAAATCAACAAAAATTGACAAGAACCACGAAAAGTTCTTGTATTTTAAGATAAAATCAGACGATATTAAAGAAAAAACTTCCAGCTCGCTGAAATATGTTCATTTGCTGAAAATCAACAAAACCACGAAAAGTTCTTGTATTTGAAGATAAAATCTTTTGGCTTTGAAGGTGAAAGATCGAGGTGACTGAAATAAGTTCATTAGATGAAAACCAACAAAAATTGACAAGAACCAAGAAAAGTTCTTGTATTTTAAGATAAAATCTGAGGCTATTAAAGAAAAAACTTCCAGCTCGCTGAAATATGTTCATTTGCTGAAAATCAACAAAACCACGACAAGTTCTTGTATTTGAAGATAAAATCTTTTTGCTTTGAAGAAGAAAGATCTAGCTGACTGAAATAAGTTCCTTCGATCAACACCAACAAAAATTGACAAGAACCACGAAAAGTTCTTGTATTTTTAGATAACATCTGACGCTATTAAAGAAAAAAATTCTTGCTCGCTGAAATATGTTCATTTGCTGAAAATCAACAAAATCACGAAAAGTTCTTGTATTTGAAGATAAAATCTTTTTGCTTTGAAGGAGAAAGATCGTGGTGACTGAAATAAGTTCATTAGATGAAAACCAACAAAAATTGACAAGAACCACGAAAAGTTCTTGTATTTTAAGATAAAATCTGACGCTATTAAAGAAAAAACTTCTCGCACGCTGAAATATGTTCATTTGCTGAAAATCAACAAAACCACGAAAAGTTCTTGTATTTGAAGATAAAATCTTTTTGCTTTGAAGAAGAAAGATCTCGGTGACTGAAACAAGTTCATCAGATGAAAACCAACAAAATTGACAAGAACCACGAAAAGTTCTTGTATTTGAAGATAAAATCTTTTTGCTTTGAAGATGAAAGATCTCGGTGACTGAAATAAGTTCATTCGATGAAAACCAACAAAAATTGACAAGAACCAAGAAAAGTTCTTGTATTTTAAGATAAAATCTGAGGCTATTAAAGAAAAAACTTCCAGCTCGCTGAAATATGTTCATTTGCTGAAAATCAACAAAATCACGAAAAGTTCTTGTATTTGAAGATAAAATCTTTTTGCTTTGAAGGAGAAAGATGGTGGTGACTGAAATAAGTTCATTAGATGAAAACCAACAAAAATTGACAAGAACCATGAAAAGTTCTTGTATTTTAAGATAAAATCTGACGCTATTAAAGAAAAAACTTCTCGCTCGCTGAAATATGTTCATTTGCTGAAAATCAACAAAAGCACGAAAAGTTCTTGCATTTGAAGATAAAATCTTTTTCCTTTGAAGAAGAAAGATCCAGCTGACTGAAATAGGTTCATTCGATGAAAATCAACAAAAATTGACAAGAACCACGAAAAGTTCTTGTATTTTAAGATAAAATCTGACGCTATCAAAGAAAAAACTTCCAGCTCGCTGAAATATGTTCATTTGCTGAAAATCAACAAAACCACGAAAAGTTCGTGTATTTGAAGATAAAATCTTTTTGCTTTGAAGGAGAAAGATCTCGGTGACTGAAATAAGTTCATCAGATGAAAACCAACAAAAATTGACAAGAACCACGAAAAGTTCTTGTATTTTAAGATAAAATCTGAGGCTATTAAAGAAAAAACTTCCAGCTCGCTGAAATATGTTCATTTGCTGAAAATCAACAAAACCACGAAAAGTTCGTGTATTTGAAGAGAAAATCTTTTTACTTTGAAGAAGAAAGATCGAGGTGACTGAAATAAGTTCATTCGGTCAACACCAACAAAAATTGACAAGAACCACGAAAAGTTCTTGTATTTTAAGATAAAATCTGACGCTATTAAAGAAAAAACTTCTCGCTCGCTGAAATATGTTCATTTGCTGAAAATCAACAAAACCACGAAAAGTTCGTGTATTTGAAGATAAAATCTTTTTCCTTTGAAGAAGAAAGATCCAGCTGACTGAAATAGGTTCATTAGATGAAAATCAACAAAAATTGACAAGAACCACGAAAAGTTCTTGTATTTTAAGATAAAATCTGACGCTATTAAAGAAAAAACTTCCAGCTCGCTGAAATATGTTCATTTGCTGAAAATCAACAAAGCCACGAAAAGTTCTTGTATTTGAAGATAAAATCTTTTTGCTTTGAAGATGAAAGATCTTGGTGACTGAAATAAGTTCATTGGATGAAAACCAACAAAAATTGACAAGAACCACGAAAAGTTCTTTTATTTTAAGATAAAATCTGACGCTATTAAAGAAAAAACTTCTTGCTCGCTGAAATATGTTAATTTGCTGAAAATCAACAAAACCACGAAAAGTTCTTGTATTTGAAGATAAAATCTTTTTGCTTTGAAGAAGAAAGATCCAGCTGACTGAAATAAGTTCATTAGATGAAAACCAACAAAAATTGACAAGAACCACGAAAAGTTCTTGTATTTTAGGATAAAATCTGATGCTATTAAAGAAAAAACTTACAGCTCGCTGAAATGTGTTCATTTGCTGAAAATCAACAAAACCACGAAAAGTTCTTGTATTTGAAGATAAAATCTTTTTGCTTTGAAGAAGAAAGATCTCGGTGACTGAAACAAGTTCATCAGATGAAAACCAACAAAATTGACAAGAACCACGAAAAGTTCTTGTATTTTAAGATAAAATCTGACGCTATTAAAGAAAAAACTTCTCGCTCGCTGAAATATGTTCATTTGCTGAAAATCAACAAAAGCACGAAAAGTTCTTGTATTTGAAGATAAAATCTTTTTCCTTTGAAGAAGAAAGATCCAGCTGACTGAAATAGGTTCATTCGATGAAAATCAACAAAAATTGACAAGAACCACGAAAAGTTCTTGTATTTTAAGATAAAATCTGACGCTATCAAAGAAAAAACTTCTCGCTCGCTGAAATATGTTCATTTGCTGAAAATCAACAAAACCACGAAAATTTCTTGTATTTGAAGATAAAATCTTTTTGCTTTGAAGAAGAAAGATCTCGGTGACTGAAACAAGTTCATCAGATGAAAACCAACAAAATTGACAAGAACCACGAAAAGTTCTTGTATTTGAAGATAAAATCTTTTTGCTTTGAAGATGAAAGATCTCGGTGACTGAAATAAGTTCATTAGATGAAAACCAACAAAAATTGACAAGAACCAAGAAAAGTTCTTGTATTTTAAGATAAAATCTGAGGCTATTAAAGAAAAAACTTCCAGCTCGCTGAAATATGTTCATTTGCTGAAAATCAACAAAACCATGACAAGTTCTTGTATTTGAAGATAAAATCTTTTTGCTTTGAAGAAGAAAGATCTAGCTGACTGAAATAAGTTCCTTCGATCAACACCAACAAAAATTGACAAGAACCACGAAAAGTTCTTGTATTTTTAGATAACATCTGACGCTATTAAAGAAAAAAATTCTTGCTCGCTGAAATATGTTCATTTGCTGAAAATCAACAAAATCACGAAAAGTTCTTGTATTTGAAGATAAAATCTTTTTGCTTTGAAGGAGAAAGATCGTGGTGACTGAAATAAGTTCATTAGATGAAAACCAACAAAAATTGACAAGAACCACGAAAAGTTCTTGTATTTTAAGATAAAATCTGAGGCTATTAAAGAAAAAACTTCCAGCTCGCTGAAATATGTTCATTTGCTGAAAATCAACAAAACCACGAAAAGTTCGTGTATTTGAAGATAAAATCATTTTGCTTTGAAGAAGAAAGATCGAGGTGACTGAAATAAGTTCATTCGATCAAAACCAACAAAAATTGAAAGAACCACGAAAAGTTCTTGTATTTTAAGATAAAATCTGACGCTATGAAAGAAAAAACTTCTCGCTCGCTGAAATATGTTCATTTGCTGAAAATCAACAAAACCACGAAAAGTTCTTGTATTTGAAGATAAAATCTTTTTGCTTTGAAGAAGAAAGATCTGGCTGACTGAAATAAGTTCATTGGATGAAAACCAACAAAAATTGACAAGAACCACGAAAAGTTCTTGTATTTTAAGATAAAATCGTATGCTATTAAAGAAAAAACTTCCAGCTCGCTGAAATGTGTTCATTTGCTGAAAATCAACAAAACCACGAAAAGTTCTTGTATTTGAAGATAAAATCTTTTTGCTTTGAAGAAGAAAGATCTCGGTGACTGAAACAAGTTCATCAGATGAAAACCAACAAAATTGACAAGAACCACGAAAAGTTCTTGTATTTTAAGATAAAATCTGACGCTATTAAAGAAAAAACTTCTCGCTCGCTGAAATATGTTCATTTGCTGAAAATCAACAAAAGCACGAAAAGTTCTTGTATTTGAAGATAAAATCTTTTTCCTTTGAAGAAGAAAGATCCAGCTGACTGAAATAGGTTCATTCGATGAAAATCAACAAAAATTGACAAGAACCACGAAAAGTTCTTGTATTTTAAGATAAAATCTGACGCTATCAAAGAAAAAACTTCCAGCTCGCTGAAATATGTTCATTTGCTGAAAATCAACAAAACCACGAAAAGTTCGTGTATTTGAAGATAAAATCTTTTTGCTTTGAAGGAGAAAGATCTCGGTGACTGAAATAAGTTCATCAGATGAAAACCAACAAAAATTGACAAGAACCACGAAAAGTTCTTGTATTTTAAGATAAAATCTGAGGCTATTAAAGAAAAAACTTCCAGCTCGCTGAAATATGTTCATTTGCTGAAAATCAACAAAACCACGAAAAGTTCGTGTATTTGAAGAGAAAATCTTTTTACTTTGAAGAAGAAAGATCGAGGTGACTGAAATAAGTTCATTCGGTCAACACCAACAAAAATTGACAAGAACCACGAAAAGTTCTTGTATTTTAAGATAAAATCTGACGCTATTAAAGAAAAAACTTCTCGCTCGCTGAAATATGTTCATTTGCTGAAAATCAACAAAACCACGAAAAGTTCGTGTATTTGAAGATAAAATCTTTTTCCTTTGAAGAAGAAAGATCCAGCTGACTGAAATAGGTTCATTAGATGAAAATCAACAAAAATTGACAAGAACCACGAAAAGTTCTTGTATTTTTAGATAACATCTGACGCTATTAAAGAAAAAAATTCTTGCTCGCTGAAATATGTTCATTTGCTGAAAATCAACAAAATCACGAAAAGTTCTTGTATTTGAAGATAAAATCTTTTTGCTTTGAAGGAGAAAGATGGTGGTGACTGAAATAAGTTCATTAGATGAAAACCAACAAAAATTGACAAGAACCATGAAAAGTTCTTGTATTTTAAGATAAAATCTGACGCTATTAAAGAAAAAACTTCTCGCTCGCTGAAATATGTTCATTTGCTGAAAATCAACAAAACCACGAAAAGTTCTTGTATTTGAAGATAAAATCTTTTTGCTTTGAAGAAGAAAGATCTCAGTGACTGAAACAAGTTCATCAGATGAAAACCAACAAAATTGACAAGAACCACGAAAAGTTCTTGTATTTTAAGATAAAATCTGAGGCTATTAAAGAAAAAACTTCCAGCTCGCTGAAATATGTTCATTTGCTGAAAATCAACAAAACCACGAAAAGTTCGTGTATTTGAAGATAAAATCTTTTTGCTTTGAAGGAGAAAGATCTCGGTGACTGAAATAAGTTCATCAGATGAAAACCAACAAAAATTGACAAGAACCACGAAAAGTTCTTGTATTTTAAGATAAAATCTGAGGCTGTTAAAGAAAAAACTTCCAGCTCGCTGAAATATGTTCATTTGCTGAAAACTAAAAAAACCACGAAAAGTTCGTGTATTTGAAGAGAAAATCTTTTTGCTTTGAAGAAGAAAGATCGAGGTGACTGAAATAAGTTCATTCGGTCAACACCAACAAAAATTGACAAGAACCACGAAAAGTTCTTGTATTTTAAGATAAAATCTGACGCTATTAAAGAAAAAACTTCTCGCTCGCTGAAATATGTTCATTTGCTGAAAATCAACAAAACCACGAAAAGTTCGTGTATTTGAAGATAAAATCTTTTGGCTTTGAAGGAGATAGATCGAGGTGATTGAAATAAGTTCATTAGATGAAAACCAACAAAAATTGACAAGAACCACGAAAAGTTCTTGTATTTTAAGATAAAATCTGAGGCTATTAAAGAAAAAACTTCCAGCTCGCTGAAATTTGTTCATTTGCTGAAAATCAACAAAACCACGAAAAGATCGTGTATTTGAAGATAAAATCATTTTGCTTTGAAGAAGAAAGATCGAGGTGACTGAAATAAGTTCATTCGATCAAAACCAACAAAAATTGAAAGAACCACGAAAAGTTCTTGTATTTTAAGATAAAATCTGACGCTATTAAAGAAAAAACTTCTCGCTCGCTGAAATATGTTCATTTGCTGAAAATCAACAAAACCACGAAAAGTTCTTGTATTTGAAGATAAAATCTTTTTGCTTTGAAGAAGAAAGATCTGGCTGACTGAAATAAGTTCATTGGATGAAAACCAACAAAAATTGACAAGAACCACGAATAGTTCTTGTATTTTAAGATAAAATCTGAGGCTATTAAAGAAAAAACTTACAGCTCGCTGAAATGTGTTCATTTGCTGAAAATCAACAAAACCACGAAAAGTTCTTGTATTTGAAGATAAAATCTTTTTGCTTTGAAGAAGAAAGATCTCGGTGACTGAAACAAGTTCATCAGATGAAAGCCAACAAAATTGACAAGAACCACGAAAAGTTCTTGTATTTTAAGATAAAATCTGACGCTATTAAAGAAAAAACTTCTCGCTCGCTGAAATATGTTCATTTGCTGAAAATCAACAGAAGCACGAAAAGTTCTTGTATTTGAAGATAAAATCTTTTTCCTTTGAAGAAGAAAGATCCAGCTGACTGAAATAGGTTCATTCGATGAAAATCAACAAAAATTGACAAGAACCACGAAAAGTTCTTGTATTTTAAGATAAAATCTGACGCTATCAAAGAAAAAACTTCCAGCTCGCTGAAATATGTTCATTTGCTGAAAATCAACAAAACCACGAAAAGTTCGTGTATTTGAAGAGAAAATCTTTTTGCTTTGAATAAGAAAGATCGAGGTGACTGAAATAAGTTCATTCGGTCAACACCAACAAAAATTGACAAGAACCACGAAAAGTTCTTGTATTTTAAGATAAAATCTGACGCTATTAAAGAAAAAACTTCTCGCTCGCTGAAATATGTTCATTTGCTGAAAATCAACAAAACCACGAAAAGTTCTTGTATTTGAAGATAAAATCTTTTTGCTTTGAAGAAGAAAGATCTCGGTGACTGAAACAAGTTCATCAGATGAAAACCAACAAAATTGACAAGAACCACGAAAAGTTCTTGTATTTGAAGATAAAATCTTTTTGCTTTGAAGATGAAAGATCTCGGTGACTGAAATAAGTTCATTAGATGAAAACCAACAAAAATTGACAAGAACCAAGAAAAGTTCTTGTATTTTAAGATAAAATCTGAGGCTATTAAAGAAAAAACTTCCAGCTCGCTGAAATATGTTCATTTGCTGAAAATCAACAAAACCATGACAAGTTCTTGTATTTGAAGATAAAATCTTTTTGCTTTGAAGAAGAAAGATCTAGCTGACTGAAATAAGTTCCTTCGATCAACACCAACAAAAATTGACAAGAACCACGAAAAGTTCTTGTATTTTTAGATAACATCTGACGCTATTAAAGAAAAAAATTCTTGCTCGCTGAAATATGTTCATTTGCTGAAAATCAACAAAATCACGAAAAGTTCTTGTATTTGAAGATAAAATCTTTTTGCTTTGAAGGAGAAAGATCGTGGTGACTGAAATAAGTTCATTAGATGAAAACCAACAAAAATTGACAAGAACCACGAAAAGTTCTTGTATTTTAAGATAAAATCTGAGGCTATTAAAGAAAAAACTTCCAGCTCGCTGAAATATGTTCATTTGCTGAAAATCAACAAAACCACGAAAAGTTCGTGTATTTGAAGATAAAATCTTTTTGCTTTGAAGGAGAAAGATCTCGGTGACTGAAATAAGTTCATCAGATGAAAACCAACAAAAATTGACAAGAACCACGAAAAGTTCTTGTATTTTAAGATAAAATCTGAGGCTATTAAAGAAAAAAATTCCAGCTCGCTGAGATATGTTCATTTGCTGAAAATCAACAAAACCACGAAAAGTTCGTGTATTTGAAGAGAAAATCTTTTTGCTTTGAAGAAGAAAGATCGAGGTGACTGAAATAAGTTCATTCGGTCAACACCAACAAAAATTGACAAGAACCACGAAAAGTTCTTGTATTTTAAGATAAAATCTGACGCTATTAAAGAAAAAACTTCTCGCTCGTTGAAATTTGTTCATTTGCTGAAAATCAACAAAACCACGAAAAGTTCGTGTATTTGAAGATAAAATCTTTTGGCTTTGAAGGAGAAAGATCGAGGTGATTGAAATAAGTTCATTAGATGAAAACCAACAAAAATTGACAAGAACCACGAAAAGTTCTTGTATTTTAAGATAAAATCTGAGGCTATTAAAGAAAAAACTTCCAGCTCGCTGAAATATGTTCATTTGCTGAAAATCAACAAAACCACGAAAAGTTCGTGTATTTGAAGATAAAATCATTTTGCTTTGAAGAAGAAAGATCGAGGTGACTGAAATAAGTTCATTCGATCAAAACCAACAAAAATTGAAAGAACCACGAAAAGTTCTTGTATTTTAAGATAAAATCTGACGCTATGAAAGAAAAAACTTCTCGCTCGCTGAAATATGTTCATTTGCTGAAAATCAACAAAACCACGAAAAGTTCTTGTATTTGAAGATAAAATCTTTTTGCTTTGAAGAAGAAAGATCTGGCTGACTGAAATAAGTTCATTGGATGAAAACCAACAAAAATTGACAAGAACCACGAAAAGTTCTTGTATTTTAAGATAAAATCGTATGCTATTAAAGAAAAAACTTCCAGCTCGCTGAAATGTGTTCATTTGCTGAAAATCAACAAAACCACGAAAAGTTCTTGTATTTGAAGATAAAATCTTTTTGCTTTGAAGAAGAAAGATCTCGGTGACTGAAACAAGTTCATCAGATGAAAACCAACAAAATTGACAAGAACCACGAAAAGTTCTTGTATTTTAAGATAAAATCTGACGCTATTAAAGAAAAAACTTCTCGCTCGCTGAAATATGTTCATTTGCTGAAAATCAACAAAACCACGAAAAGTTCTTGTATTTGAAGATAAAATCTTTTTCCTTTGAAGAAGAAAGATCCAGCTGACTGAAATAGGTTCATTCGATGAAAATCAACAAAAATTGACAAGAACCACGAAAAGTTCTTGTATTTTAAGATAAAATCTGACGCTATCAAAGAAAAAACTTCCAGCTCGCTGAAATATGTTCATTTGCTGAAAATCAACAAAACCACGAAAAGTTCGTGTATTTGAAGATAAAATCTTTTTGCTTTGAAGGAGAAAGATCTCGGTGACTGAAATAAGTTCATCAGATGAAAACCAACAAAAATTGACAAGAACCACGAAAAGTTCTTGTATTTTAAGATAAAATCTGAGGCTATTAAAGAAAAAACTTCCAGCTCGCTGAAATATGTTCATTTGCTGAAAATCAACAAAACCACGAAAAGTTCGTGTATTTGAAGAGAAAATCTTTTTACTTTGAAGAAGAAAGATCGAGGTGACTGAAATAAGTTCATTCGGTCAACACCAACAAAAATTGACAAGAACCACGAAAAGTTCTTGTATTTTAAGATAAAATCTGACGCTATTAAAGAAAAAACTTCTCGCTCGCTGAAATATGTTCATTTGCTGAAAATCAACAAAACCACGAAAAGTTCGTGTATTTGAAGATAAAATCTTTTTCCTTTGAAGAAGAAAGATCCAGCTGACTGAAATAGGTTCATTAGATGAAAATCAACAAAAATTGACAAGAACCACGAAAAGTTCTTGTATTTTAAGATAAAATCTGACGCTATTAAAGAAAAAACTTCCAGCTCGCTGAAATATGTTCATTTGCTGAAAATCAACAAAGCCACGAAAAGTTCTTGTATTTGAAGATAAAATCTTTTTGCTTTGAAGATGAAAGATCTTGGTGACTGAAATAAGTTCATTGGATGAAAACCAACAAAAATTGACAAGAACCACGAAAAGTTCTTTTATTTTAAGATAAAATCTGACGCTATTAAAGAAAAAACTTCTTGCTCGCTGAAATATGTTAATTTGCTGAAAATCAACAAAACCACGAAAAGTTCTTGTATTTGAAGATAAAATCTTTTTGCTTTGAAGAAGAAAGATCCAGCTGACTGAAATAAGTTCATTAGATGAAAACCAACAAAAATTGACAAGAACCACGAAAAGTTCTTGTATTTTAGGATAAAATCTGATGCTATTAAAGAAAAAACTTACAGCTCGCTGAAATGTGTTCATTTGCTGAAAATCAACAAAACCACGAAAAGTTCTTGTATTTGAAGATAAAATCTTTTTGCTTTGAAGAAGAAAGATCTCGGTGACTGAAACAAGTTCATCAGATGAAAACCAACAAAATTGACAAGAACCACGAAAAGTTCTTGTATTTTAAGATAAAATCTGACGCTATTAAAGAAAAAACTTCTCGCTCGCTGAAATATGTTCATTTGCTGAAAATCAACAAAAGCACGAAAAGTTCTTGTATTTGAAGATAAAATCTTTTTCCTTTGAAGAAGAAAGATCCAGCTGACTGAAATAGGTTCATTCGATGAAAATCAACAAAAATTGACAAGAACCACGAAAAGTTCTTGTATTTTAAGATAAAATCTGACGCTATCAAAGAAAAAACTTCTCGCTCGCTGAAATATGTTCATTTGCTGAAAATCAACAAAACCACGAAAAGTTCTTGTATTTGAAGATAAAATCTTTTTGCTTTGAAGAAGAAAGATCTCGGTGACTGAAACAAGTTCATCAGATGAAAACCAACAAAATTGACAAGAACCACGAAAAGTTCTTGTATTTGAAGATAAAATCTTTTTGCTTTGAAGATGAAAGATCTCGGTGACTGAAATAAGTTCATTAGATGAAAACCAACAAAAATTGACAAGAACCAAGAAAAGTTCTTGTATTTTAAGATAAAATCTGAGGCTATTAAAGAAAAAACTTCCAGCTCGCTGAAATATGTTCATTTGCTGAAAATCAACAAAACCATGACAAGTTCTTGTATTTGAAGATAAAATCTTTTTGCTTTGAAGAAGAAAGATCTAGCTGACTGAAATAAGTTCCTTCGATCAACACCAACAAAAATTGACAAGAACCACGAAAAGTTCTTGTATTTTTAGATAACATCTGACGCTATTAAAGAAAAAAATTCTTGCTCGCTGAAATATGTTCATTTGCTGAAAATCAACAAAATCACGAAAAGTTCTTGTATTTGAAGATAAAATCTTTTTGCTTTGAAGGAGAAAGATCGTGGTGACTGAAATAAGTTCATTAGATGAAAACCAACAAAAATTGACAAGAACCACGAAAAGTTCTTGTATTTTAAGATAAAATCTGAGGCTATTAAAGAAAAAACTTCCAGCTCGCTGAAATATGTTCATTTGCTGAAAATCAACAAAACCACGAAAAGTTCGTGTATTTGAAGATAAAATCTTTTTGCTTTGAAGGAGAAAGATCTCGGTGACTGAAATAAGTTCATCAGATGAAAACCAACAAAAATTGACAAGAACCACGAAAAGTTCTTGTATTTTAAGATAAAATCTGAGGCTATTAAAGAAAAAAATTCCAGCTCGCTGAGATATGTTCATTTGCTGAAAATCAACAAAACCACGAAAAGTTCGTGTATTTGAAGAGAAAATCTTTTTGCTTTGAAGAAGAAAGATCGAGGTGACTGAAATAAGTTCATTCGGTCAACACCAACAAAAATTGACAAGAACCACGAAAAGTTCTTGTATTTTAAGATAAAATCTGACGCTATTAAAGAAAAAACTTCTCGCTCGCTGAAATTTGTTCATTTGCTGAAAATCAACAAAACCACGAAAAGTTCGTGTATTTGAAGATAAAATCTTTTGGCTTTGAAGGAGAAAGATCGAGGTGATTGAAATAAGTTCATTAGATGAAAACCAACAAAAATTGACAAGAACCACGAAAAGTTCTTGTATTTTAAGATAAAATCTGAGGCTATTAAAGAAAAAACTTCCAGCTCGCTGAAATATGTTCATTTGCTGAAAATCAACAAAACCACGAAAAGTTCGTGTATTTGAAGATAAAATCATTTTGCTTTGAAGAAGAAAGATCGAGGTGACTGAAATAAGTTCATTCGATCAAAACCAACAAAAATTGAAAGAACCACGAAAAGTTCTTGTATTTTAAGATAAAATCTGACGCTATGAAAGAAAAAACTTCTCGCTCGCTGAAATATGTTCATTTGCTGAAAATCAACAAAACCACGAAAAGTTCTTGTATTTGAAGATAAAATCTTTTTGCTTTGAAGAAGAAAGATCTGGCTGACTGAAATAAGTTCATTGGATGAAAACCAACAAAAATTGACAAGAACCACGAAAAGTTCTTGTATTTTAAGATAAAATCTGACGCTATCAAAGAAAAAACTTCCAGCTCGCTGAAATATGTTCATTTGCTGAAAATCAACAAAACCACGAAAAGTTCGTGTATTTGAAGAGAAAATCTTTTTACTTTGAAGAAGAAAGATCCAGCTGACTGAAATAGGTTCATTAGATGAAAATCAACAAAAATTGACAAGAACCACGAAAAGTTCTTGTATTTTAAGATAAAATCTGACGCTATTAAAGAAAAAACTTCCAGCTCGCTGAAATATGTTCATTTGCTGAAAATCAACAAAACCACGAAAAGTTCTTGTATTTGAAGATAAAATCTTTTTGCTTTGAAGATGAAAGATCTTGGTGACTGAAATAAGTTCATTGGATGAAAACCAACAAAAATTGACAAGAACCACGAAAAGTTCTTTTATTTTAAGATAAAATCTGACGCTATTAAAGAAAAAACTTCTTGCTCGCTGAAATATGTTAATTTGCTGAAAATCAACAAAACCACGAAAAGTTCTTGTATTTGAAGATAAAATCTTTTTGCTTTGAAGAAGAAAGATCCAGCTGACTGAAATAAGTTGATTAGATGAAAACCAACAAAAATTGACAAGAACCACGAAAAGTTCTTGTATTTTAGGATAAAATCTGATGCTATTAAAGAAAAAACTTCCAGCTCGCTGAAATATGTTCATTTGCTGAAAATCAACAAAACCACGAAAATTTCTTGTATTTGAAGAAAAAATCTTTTTGCTTTGAACAAGAAAGATCCAGCTGACTGAAATAAGTTCATTTCAATCAACACCAACAAAAATTGACAAGAACCACGAAAAGTTCTTGTATTTTAAGATAAAATCTGACGCTGTTGAAGAAAAAACTTCTCGCTCGCTGAAATATGTTCATTTGCTGAAAATCAACAAAACCACAAAAAGTTCTTGTGTTTGAAGATAAAATCTTTTTGCTTTGAAGATGAAAGATCTTGGTGACTGAAATAAGTTCATTGGATGAAAACCAACAAAAATTGACAAGAACCACGAAAAGTTCTTGTATTTTAGGATAAAATCTGATGCAATTAAAGAAAAGACTTCCAGCTCGATGAAGTATGTTCATTTGCTGAAAACCAACAAAACCACGACAAGTTCTTGTGTTTGAAGGTAAAATCTTTTTGCTTCGAAGAAGAAAGTTCCAGCTGACTGAAATAAGTTCATCAGATGAAAACCAACAAAAATTGACAAGAACCACGAAAAGTTCTTGCATTTTAAGCTAAAATCTTACGCTATTAAAGAAAAAACTTCCAGCTCGCTGAAATATGTTCATTGGCTGAAAATCAACAAAACCACGAAAAGTTCTTGGATTTGAAGATAAAATCTTTTTGCTTTGAAGAAGAAAGATCGAGCTGACTGAAAAAGGTTCATTCGATCAACACCAACAAAAATTGAAAGAACCACGAAAAGTTCTTGTATTTTAAGATAAAATCTGACGCTTTTTAAGAAAAAACTTCTCGCTCGCTGAAATATGTTCATTTGCTGAAAATCAACAAAACCACGAAAAGTTCTTGTATTTGAAGATAAAATCTTTTTGCTTTGAAGAAGAAAGATCTAGCTGACTGAAATAAGTTCATTCGATGAAAACCAACAAAAATTGACAAGAACCACGAAACTTTCTTGTATTTTAGGATAAAATCTGATGCTATTAAAGAAAAAACTTCTTGCTCGCTGAAATATGTTCATTTGCTGAAAATCAACAAAATCACGAAAAGTTCGTGTATTTGAAGATAAAATCTTTTTGCTTTGAAGAAGAAAGATCGAGCTGACTGAAATAAGTTCATTCGATGAAAACCAACAAAAATTGACAAGAACCACGAAAAGTTCTTGTATTTTAAGATAAAATCTGAGGCTATTAAAGAAAAAACTTCCAGCTCGCTGAAATATGTTCATTTGCTAAAAATCAACAAAACCACGAAAATTTCTTGTATTTGAAGATAAAATCTTTTTGCTTTGAAGAAGAAAGATCTAGCTGACTGAAATAAGTTCATTCGATCAACACCAACAAAAATTGACAAGAACCAGGAAAAGTTCTTGTATTTTAAGATAAAATCTTGCGCTGTTAAAGAAAAAACTTCTCGCTCGCTGAAATGTGTTCATTTGCTGAAAATCAACAAAACCACGAAAAGTTCTTCTATTTGAAGATAGAATCTTTTTGCTTTGAAGAAGAAAGATCTAGGTGACTGAAATAAGTTCATTGGATGAAAAACAACAAAAATTGACAAGAACCACGAAAAGTTCTTGTAGTTTAAGATAAAATTGTGCGCTATTAAAGAAAAAACTTCTCGCTCGCTGAAATATGTTCATTTGCTGAAAACCAACACAACCACGAAAAGTTCTTGTATTTGAAGATAAAATCTTTTTGCTTTGAAGAAGAAAGATCTCACTGACTGAAATAAGTTCATGAGATGAAAACCAACAAAAATTGACAAGAACCACGAAAAGTTCTTGTATTTTAAGATAAAATCTGACGCAATTAAAGAAAAAACTTCCAGCTCGCTGAAATATGTACATTGGCTGAAAATCAACAAAACCACGACAAGTTCTTGGATTTGAAGATAAAATCTTTTTGCTTTGAAGAAGAAAGATCGAGCTGACTGAAATAAGTTCATTAGATGAAAACCAACAAAAATTGACAAGAACCACGAAAAGTTCTTGTATTTTAAAATAAAATCTGACGCTATTAAAGAAAAAACTTCCAGCTCGCTGAAATATGTTCATTTGCTGAAAACCAACAAAACCAAGAAAAGTTCTTGTATTTGAAGATAAAATCTTTATGCTTTGAAGAAGAAAGATCTGGCCTACTGAAATAAGTGCATAAGATGAACACCAACAAAAATTGACAAGAACCACGAAAAGTTCTTGTATTTTAAGATAAAATCTGACGCTATTAAAGAAAAAACTTCTCGCTCGCTGAAATATGTAAATTGCTGAAAACCAACAAAACCACGAAAAGTTCTTGTATTGGAAGATAAAATCTTTTTGCATGAAAGAAGAAAGATCCAGCTGACTGAAATAAGTTCATTCGATGAAAACCAACAAAAATTGACAAGAACCACGAAAAGTTCTTGTATTTTAAGATAAAATCTTGCGCTGTTAAAGAAAAAACTTCCAGCTCGCTGAAATATGTTCATTTGCTGAAAACCAACAAAACCACGAAACGTTCTTGTATTTGAAGATGAAATCTTTTTGCATTAAAGAAGAAAGATCTCGCTGACTGAAACAAGTTCATTAGATGAAAAGGAAACAAAAATTGACAAGAACCACGAAAAGTTCTTGTAGTTTAAGATAAAATCTTGCGCTATTAAAGAAAAAACTTCTCGCTCGCTGAAATATGTTCATTTGCTGAAAACCAACAAAACCACGAAAAGTTCTTGTATTTGAAGATAAAATCTTTTTGCTTTCAAGAAGAAAGATCCAGCTGACTGAAATAAGTTCATTAGATGAAAACCAACAAAAATTGACAAGAACCACGAAAAGTTCTTGTATTTTAAGATAAAATCTGACGCTATTAAAGAAAAAACTTCTTGCTCGCTGAAATATGTTCATTTGCTGAAAATCAACAAAACCACGAAAAGTTCTTGTATTTGAAGATAAAATCTTTTTGCTTTGAAGATGAAAGATCTTGGTGACTGAAATAAGTTCATTGGATGAAAACCAACAAAAATTGACAAGAACCACGAAAAGTTCTTTTATTTTAAGATAAAATCTGACGCTATGAAAGAAAAAACTTCTTGCTCGCTGAAATATGTTAATTTGCTGAAAATCAACAAAACCACGAAAAGTTCTTGTATTTGAAGATAAAATCTTTTTGCTTTGAAGAAGAAAGATCCAGCTGACTGAAATAAGTTCATTAGATGAAAACCAACAAAAATTGACAAGAACCACGAAAAGTTCTTGTATTTTAGGATAAAATCTGATGCCATTAAAGAAAAAACTTCTGCTCGCTGAAATATGTTCATTTGCTGAAAATCAACAAAACCACGAAAAGTTCTTGTATTTGAAGAAAAAATCTTTTTGCTTTGAACAAGAAAGATCCAGCTGACTGAAATAAGTTCATTCGATCAACACCAACAAAAATTGACAAGAACCAGGAAAAGTTCTTGTATTTTAAGATAAAATCTTGCGCTGTTAAAGAAAAAACTTCTCGCTCGCTGAAATGTGTTCATTTGCTGAAAATCAACAAAACCACGAAAAGTTCTTCTATTTGAAGATAGAATCTTTTTGCTTTGAAGAAGAAAGATCTAGGTGACTGAAATAAGTTCATTGGATGAAAAACAACAAAAATTGACAAGAACCACGAAAAGTTCTTGTAGTTTAAGATAAAATTGTGCGCTATTAAAGAAAAAACTTCTCGCTCGCTGAAATATGTTCATTTGCTGAAAACCAACACAACCACGAAAAGTTCTTGTATTTGAAGATAAAATCTTTTTGCTTTGAAGAAGAAAGATCTCACTGACTGAAATAAGTTCATGAGATGAAAACCAACAAAAATTGACAAGAACCACGAAAAGTTCTTGTATTTTAAGATAAAATCTGACGCAATTAAAGAAAAAACTTCCAGCTCGCTGAAATATGTACATTGGCTGAAAATCAACAAAACCACGACAAGTTCTTGGATTTGAAGATAAAATCTTTTTGCTTTGAAGAAGAAAGATCGAGCTGACTGAAATAAGTTCATTAGATGAAAACCAACAAAAATTGACAAGAACCACGAAAAGTTCTTGTATTTTAAAATAAAATCTGACGCTATTAAAGAAAAAACTTCCAGCTCGCTGAAATATGTTCATTTGCTGAAAACCAACAAAACCAAGAAAAGTTCTTGTATTTGAAGATAAAATCTTTATGCTTTGAAGAAGAAAGATCTGGCCTACTGAAATAAGTGCATAAGATGAACACCAACAAAAATTGACAAGAACCACGAAAAGTTCTTGTATTTTAAGATAAAATCTGACGCTATTAAAGAAAAAACTTCTCGCTCGCTGAAATATGTAAATTGCTGAAAACCAACAAAACCACGAAAAGTTCTTGTATTGGAAGATAAAATCTTTTTGCATGAAAGAAGAAAGATCCAGCTGACTGAAATAAGTTCATTCGATGAAAACCAACAAAAATTGACAAGAACCACGAAAAGTTCTTGTATTTTAAGATAAAATCTTGCGCTGTTAAAGAAAAAACTTCCAGCTCGCTGAAATATGTTCATTTGCTGAAAACCAACAAAACCACGAAACGTTCTTGTATTTGAAGATGAAATCTTTTTGCATTAAAGAAGAAAGATCTCGCTGACTGAAACAAGTTCATTAGATGAAAAGGAAACAAAAATTGACAAGAACCACGAAAAGTTCTTGTAGTTTAAGATAAAATCTTGCGCTATTAAAGAAAAAACTTCTCGCTCGCTGAAATATGTTCATTTGCTGAAAACCAACAAAACCACGAAAAGTTCTTGTATTTGAAGATAAAATCTTTTTGCTTTCAAGAAGAAAGATCCAGCTGACTGAAATAAGTTCATTAGATGAAAACCAACAAAAATTGACAAGAACCACGAAAAGTTCTTGTATTTTAAGATAAAATCTGACGCTATTAAAGAAAAAACTTCTTGCTCGCTGAAATATGTTCATTTGCTGAAAATCAACAAAACCACGAAAAGTTCTTGTATTTGAAGATAAAATCTTTTTGCTTTGAAGATGAAAGATCTTGGTGACTGAAATAAGTTCATTGGATGAAAACCAACAAAAATTGACAAGAACCACGAAAAGTTCTTTTATTTTAAGATAAAATCTGACGCTATGAAAGAAAAAACTTCTTGCTCGCTGAAATATGTTAATTTGCTGAAAATCAACAAAACCACGAAAAGTTCTTGTATTTGAAGATAAAATCTTTTTGCTTTGAAGAAGAAAGATCCAGCTGACTGAAATAAGTTCATTAGATGAAAACCAACAAAAATTGACAAGAACCACGAAAAGTTCTTGTATTTTAGGATAAAATCTGATGCCATTAAAGAAAAAACTTCTGCTCGCTGAAATATGTTCATTTGCTGAAAATCAACAAAACCACGAAAAGTTCTTGTATTTGAAGAAAAAATCTTTTTGCTTTGAACAAGAAAGATCCAGCTGACTGAAATAAGTTCATTCGATCAACACCAACAAAAATTTACAAGAACCACAAAAAGTTCTTGTATTTTAAGATAAAATCTGACGCTATTGAAGAAAAAACTTCTCGCTCGCTGAAATATGTTCATTTGCTGAAAACCAACAAAACCACGAAAAGTTCTTGTATTTGAAGATAAAATCTTTTTGCTTTGAAGAAGAAAGATCTAGCTGACTGAAATAAGTTCATTCGATCAACACCAACAAAAATTGACAAGAACCACGAAAAGTTCTTGTATTTTAAGATAAAATCTTGCGCTGTTAAAGAAAAAACTTCTCGCTCGCTGAAATATGTTCATTTGCTGAAAATCAACAAAACCACGAAAAGTTCTTCTATTTGAAGATAGAATCTTTTTGCTTTGAAGAAGAAAGATCGAGGTGACTGAAATAAGTTCATTGGATGAAAAACAACAAAAATTGACAAGAACCACGAAAAGTTCTTGTAGTTTAAGATAAAATCTTGCGCTATTAAAGAAAAAACTTCTAGCTCGCTGAAATATGTTCATTTGCTGAAAACCAACACAACCACGAAAAGTTCTTGTATTTGAAGATAAAATCTTTTTGCTTTGAAGAAGAAAGATCTCGCTGACTGAAATAAGTTCATGAGATGAAAACCAACAAAAATTGACAAGAACCACGAAAAGTTCTTGTATTTTAAGGTAAAATCTGACGCAATGAAAGAAAAAACTTCCAGCTCGCTGAAATATGTGCATTGGCTGAAAATCAACAAAACCACGACAAGTTCTTGGATTTGAAGATAAAATCTTTTTGCTTTGAAGAAGAAAGATCGAGCTGACTGAAATAAGTTCATTAGATGAAAACCAACAAAAATTGACAAGAACCACGAAAAGTTCTTGTTTTTTAAAATAAAATCTGACGCTTTTAAAGAAAAAACTTCCAGCTCGCTGAAATATGTTCATTTGCTGAAAACCAACAAAACCAAGAAAAGTTCTTGTATTTGAAGATAAAATCTTTTTGCTTTGAAGAAGAAAGATCTGGCCTACTGAAATAAGTGCATAAGATGAACACCAACAAAAATTGACAAGAACCACGAAAAGTTCTTGTATTTTAAGATAAAATCTGACGCTATTAAAGAAAAAACTTCTCGCTCGCTGAAATATGTAAATTGCTGAAAACCAACAAAACCACGAAAAGTTCTTGTATTGGAAGATAACATCTTTTTGCATGAAAGAAGAAAGATCCAGCTGACTGAAATAAGTTCATTCGATGAAAACCAACAAAAATTGACAAGAACCACGAAAAGTTCTTGTATTTTAAGATAAAATCTTGCGCTGTTAAAGAAAAAACTTCCAGCTCGCTGAAATATGTTCATTTGCTGAAAACCAACAAAACCACGAAACGTTCTTGTATTTGAAGATGAAATCTTTTTGCATTAAAGAAGAAAGATCTCGCTGACTGAAACAAGTTCATTAGATGAAAAGGAAACAAAAATTGACAGGAACCACGAAAAGTTCTTGTAGTTTAAGATAAAATCTTGCGCTATTAAAGAAAAAACTTCTCGCTCGCTGAAATATGTTCATTTGCTGAAAACCAACAAAACCACGAAAAGTTCTTGTATTTGAAGATAAAATCTTTTTGCTTTGAAGAAGAAAGATCCAGCTGACTGAAATAAGTTCATTAGATGAAAACCAACAAAAATTGACAAGAACCACGAAAAGTTCTTGTATTTTAAGATAAAATCTGACGCTATTAAAGAAAAAACTTCTTGCTCGCTGAAATATGTTCATTTGCTGAAAATCAACAAAACCACGAAAAGTTCTTGTATTTGAAGATAAAATCTTTTTGCTTTGAAGATGAAAGATCTTGGTGACTGAAATAAGTTCATTGGATGAAAACCAACAAAAATTGACAAGAACCACGAAAAGTTCTTTTATTTTAAGATAAAATCTGACGCTATTAAAGAAAAAACTTCTTGCTCGCTGAAATATGTTAATTTGCTGAAAATCAACAAAACCACGAAAAGTTCTTGTATTTGAAGATAAAATCTTTTTGCTTTGAAGAAGAAAGATCCAGCTGACTGAAATAAGTTCATTAGATGAAAACCAACAAAAATTGACAAGAACCACGAAAAGTTCTTGTATTTTAGGATAAAATCTGATGCCATTAAAGAAAAAACTTCTGCTCGCTGAAATATGTTCATTTGCTGAAAATCAACAAAACCACGAAAAGTTCTTGTATTTGAAGAAAAAATCTTTTTGCTTTGAACAAGAAAGATCCAGCTGACTGAAATAAGTTCATTCGATCAACACCAACAAAAATTGACAAGAACCACGAAAAGTTCTTGTATTTTAGGATAAAATCTGATGCAATTAAAGAAAAGACTTCCAGCTCGCTGAAGTATGTTCATTTGCTGAAAACCAACAAAACCACGACAAGTTCTTGTGTTTGAAGATAAAATCTTTTTGCTTTCAAGAAGAAAGTTCCAGCTGACTGAAATAAGTTCATCAGATGAAAATCAACAAAAATTGACAAGAACCACGAAAAGTTCTTGCATTTTAAGCTAAAATCTTACGCTATTAAAGAAAAAAATTCCAGCTCGCTGAAATATGTTCATTGGCTGAAAATCAACAAAACCACGAAAAGTTCTTGGATTTGAAGATAAAATCTTTTTGCTTTGAAGAAGAAAGATCGAGCTGACTGAAATAAGTTCATTCGATCAACACCAACAAAAATTGAAAGAACCACGAAAAGTTCTTGTATTTTAAGATAAAATCTGACGCTTTTTAAGAAAAAACTTCTCGCTCGCTGAAATATGTTCATTTGCTGAAAATCAACAAAACCACGAAAAGTTCTTGTATTTGAAGATAAAATCTTTTTGCTTTGAAGAAGAAAGATCTGGCTGACTGAAATAAGTTCATTCGATGAAAACCAACAAAAATTGACAAGAACCACGAAACGTTCTTGTATTTTAGGATAAAATCTGATGCTATTAAAGAAAAAACTTCCAGCTCGCTGAAATATGTTCATTTGCTGAAAATCAACAAAACCACGAAAAGTTCTTCTATTTGAAGATAGAATCTTTTTGCTTTGAAGAAGAAAGATCTAGGTGACTGAAATAAGTTAATTGGATGAAAAACAACAAAAATTGACAAGAACCACGAAAAGTTCTTGTATTTTAAGATAAAATCTGACGCTATTAAAGAAAAAAATTCTTGCTCGCTGAAATATGTTCATTTGCTGAAAATCAACAAAATCACGAAAAGTTCTTGTATTTGAAGATAAAATCTTTTTGCTTTGAAGAAGAAAGATCGAGGTGACTGAAACAAGTTCATTAGATGAAAACCAACAAAAATTGACAAGAACCACGAAAAGTTCTTGTATTTTAAGATAAAATCTGAGGCTATTAACGAAAAAACTTCCAGCTCGCTGAAATATGTTCATTTGCTAAAAATCAACAAAACCACGAAAAGTTCTTGTATTTGAAGATAAAATCTTTTTGCTTTGAAGAAGAAAGATCCAGCTGACTGAAATAAGTTCATTCGATCAACACCAACAAAAATTGACAAGAACCACGAAAAGTTCTTGTATTTTAAGATAAAATCTGATGCTTTTTAAGAAAAAACTTCTCGCTCGCTGAAATATGTTCATTTGCTGAAAATCAACAAAACCACGAAAAGTTCTTCTATTTGAAGATAGAATCTTTTTGCTTTGAAGAAGAAAGATCTAGGTGACTGAAATAAGTTCATTGGATCAAAAACAACAAAAATTGACAAGAACCACGAAAAGTTCTTGTATTTTAAGATAAAATCTGAGGCTATTAAAGGAAAAACTTCAAGCTCGCTGAAATATGTTCATTTGCTGAAAACCAACACAACCACGAAAAGTTCTTGTATTTGAAGATAAAATCTTTTTGCTTTGAAGAAGAAAGATCTCGCTGACTGAAATAAGTTCATGAGATGAAAACCAACAAAAATTGACAAGAACCACGAAAAGTTCTTGTATTTTAGGATAAAATCTGATGCAATTAAAGAAAAGACTTCCAGCTCGCTGAAGTATGTTCATTTGCTGAAAACCAACAAAACCACGACAAGTTCTTGTGTTTGAAGATAAAATCTTTTTGCTTTCAAGAAGAAAGTTCCAGCTGACTGAAATAAGTTCATCAGATGAAAATCAACAAAAATTGACAAGAACCACGAAAAGTTCTTGCATTTTAAGCTAAAATCTTACGCTATTAAAGAAAAAAATTCCAGCTCGCTGAAATATGTTCATTGGCTGAAAATCAACAAAACCACGAAAAGTTCTTGGATTTGAAGATAAAATCTTTTTGCTTTGAAGAAGAAAGATCGAGCTGACTGAAATAAGTTCATTCGATCAACACCAACAAAAATTGAAAGAACCACGAAAAGTTCTTGTATTTTAAGATAAAATCTGACGCTTTTTAAGAAAAAACTTCTCGCTCGCTGAAATATGTTCATTTGCTGAAAATCAACAAAACCACGAAAAGTTCTTGTATTTGAAGATAAAATCTTTTTGCTTTGAAGAAGAAAGATCTAGCTGACTGAAATAAGTTCATTCGATGAAAACCAACAAAAATTGACAAGAACCACGAAACGTTCTTGTATTTTAGGATAAAATCTGATGCTATTAAAGAAAAAACTTCCAGCTCGCTGAAATATGTTCATTTGCTGAAAATCAACAAAACCACGAAAAGTTCTTCTATTTGAAGATAGAATCTTTTTGCTTTGAAGAAGAAAGATCTAGGTGACTGAAATAAGTTAATTGGATGAAAAACAACAAAAATTGACAAGAACCACGAAAAGTTCTTGTATTTTAAGATAAAATCTGACGCTATTAAAGAAAAAAATTCTTGCTCGCTGAAATATGTTCATTTGCTGAAAATCAACAAAATCACGAAAAGTTCTTGTATTTGAAGATAAAATCTTTTTGCTTTGAAGAAGAAAGATCGAGGTGACTTAAACAAGTTCATTAGATGAAAACCAACAAAAATTGACAAGAACCACGAAAAGTTCTTGTATTTTAAGATAAAATCTGAGGCTATTAACGAAAAAACTTCCAGCTCGCTGAAATATGTTCATTTGCTAAAAATCAACAAAACCACGAAAAGTTCTTGTATTTGAAGATAAAATCTTTTTGCTTTGAAGAAGAAAGATCCAGCTGACTGAAATAAGTTCATTCGATCAACACCAACAAAAATTGACAAGAACCACGAAAAGTTCTTGTATTTTAAGATAAAATCTGATGCTTTTTAAGAAAAAACTTCTCGCTCGCTGAAATATGTTCATTTGCTGAAAATCAACAAAACCACGAAAAGTTCTTCTATTTGAAGATAGAATCTTTTTGCTTTGAAGAAGAAAGATCTAGGTGACTGAAATAAGTTCATTGGATCAAAAACAACAAAAATTGACAAGAACCACGAAAAGTTCTTGTATTTTAAGATAAAATCTGAGGCTATTAAAGGAAAAACTTCAAGCTCGCTGAAATATGTTCATTTGCTGAAAACCAACACAACCACGAAAAGTTCTTGTATTTGAAGATAAAATCTTTTTGCTTTGAAGAAGAAAGATCTCGCTGACTGAAATAAGTTCATGAGATGAAAACCAACAAAAATTGACAAGAACCACGAAAAGTTCTTGTATTTTAGGATAAAATCTGATGCAATTAAAGAAAAGACTTCCAGCTCGCTGAAGTATGTTCATTTGCTGAAAACCAACAAAACCACGACAAGTTCTTGTGTTTGAAGATAAAATCTTTTTGCTTTCAAGAAGAAAGTTCCAGCTGACTGAAATAAGTTCATCAGATGAAAATCAACAAAAATTGACAAGAACCACGAAAAGTGCTTGCATTTTAAGCTAAAATCTTACGCTATTAAAGAAAAAAATTCCAGCTCGCTGAAATATGTTCATTGGCTGAAAATCAACAAAACCACGAAAAGTTCTTGGATTTGAAGATAAAATCTTTTTGCTTTGAAGAAGAAAGATCGAGCTGACTGAAATAAGTTCATTCGATCAACACCAACAAAAATTGAAAGAACCACGAAAAGTTCTTGTATTTTAAGATAAAATCTGACGCTTTTTAAGAAAAAACTTCTCGCTCGCTGAAATATGTTCATTTGCTGAAAATCAACAAAACCACGAAAAGTTCTTGTATTTGAAGATAAAATCTTTTTGCTTTGAAGAAGAAAGATCTAGCTGACTGAAATAAGTTCATTCGATGAAAACCAACAAAAATTGACAAGAACCACGAAACGTTCTTGTATTTTAGGATAAAATCTGATGCTATTAAAGAAAAAACTTCCAGCTCGCTGAAATATGTTCATTTGCTGAAAATCAACAAAACCACGAAAAGTTCTTCTATTTGAAGATAGAATCTTTTTGCTTTGAAGAAGAAAGATCTAGGTGACTGAAATAAGTTAATTGGATGAAAAACAACAAAAATTGACAAGAACCACGAAAAGTTCTTGTATTTTAAGATAAAATCTGAGGCTATTAACGAAAAAACTTCCAGCTCGCTGAAATATGTTCATTTGCTAAAAATCAACAAAACCACGAAAAGTTCTTGTATTTGAAGATAAAATCTTTTTGCTTTGAAGAAGAAAGATCCAGCTGACTGAAATAAGTTCATTCGATCAACACCAACAAAAATTGACAAGAACCACGAAAAGTTCTTGTATTTTAAGATAAAATCTGAGGCTATTAAAGGAAAAACTTCAAGCTCGCTGAAATATGTTCATTTGCTGAAAACCAACACAACCACGAAAAGTTCTTGTATTTGAAGATAAAATCTTTTTGCTTTGAAGAAGAAAGATCTCGCTGACTGAAATAAGTTCATGAGATGAAAACCAACAAAAATTGACAAGAACCACGAAAAGTTCATGTATTTTAAGATAAAATCTGACGCAATTAAAGAAAAAACTTCTCGCTCGCTGAAGTATGTTCATTTGCTGAAAACCAACAAAACCACGACAAGTTCTTGTGTTTGAAGATAAAATCTTTTTGCTTCGAAGAAGAAAGTTCCAGCTGACTGAAATAAGTTCATCAGATGAAAACCAACAAAAATTGACAAGAACCACGAAAAGTTCTTGCATTTTAAGCTAAAATCTTACGCTATTAAAGAAAAAACTTCCAGCTCGCTGAAATATGTTCATTGGCTGAAAATCAACAAAACCACGAAAAGTTCTTGGATTTGAAGATAAAATCTTTTTGCTTTGAAGATGAAAGATCTTGGTGACTGAAATAAGTTCATTGGATGAAAACCAACAAAAATTGACAAGAACCACGAAAAGTTCTTGTATTTTAGGATAAAATCTGATGCAATTAAAGAAAAGACTTCCAGCTCGCTGAAGTATGTTCATTTGCTGAAAACCAACAAAACCACGACAAGTTCTTGTGTTTGAAGATAAAATCTTTTTGCTTTCAAGAAGAAAGTTCCAGCTGACTGAAATAAGTTCATCAGATGAAAATCAACAAAAATTGACAAGAACCACGAAAAGTGCTTGCATTTTAAGCTAAAATCTTACGCTATTAAAGAAAAAAATTCCAGCTCGCTGAAATATGTTCATTGGCTGAAAATCAACAAAACCACGAAAAGTTCTTGGATTTGAAGATAAAATCTTTTTGCTTTGAAGAAGAAAGATCGAGCTGACTGAAATAAGTTCATTCGATCAACACCAACAAAAATTGAAAGAACCACGAAAAGTTCTTGTATTTTAAGATAAAATCTGACGCTTTTTAAGAAAAAACTTCTCGCTCGCTGAAATATGTTCATTTGCTGAAAATCAACAAAACCACGAAAAGTTCTTCTATTTGAAGATAGAATCTTTTTGCTTTGAAGAAGAAAGATCTAGGTGACTGAAATAAGTTAATTGGATGAAAAACAACAAAAATTGACAAGAACCACGAAAAGTTCTTGTATTTTAAGATAAAATCTGAGGCTATTAACGAAAAAACTTCCAGCTCGCTGAAATATGTTCATTTGCTAAAAATCAACAAAACCACGAAAAGTTCTTGTATTTGAAGATAAAATCTTTTTGCTTTGAAGAAGAAAGATCCAGCTGACTGAAATAAGTTCATTCGATCAACACCAACAAAAATTGACAAGAACCACGAAAAGTTCTTGTATTTTAAGATAAAATCTGATGCTTTTTAAGAAAAAACTTCTCGCTCGCTGAAATATGTTCATTTGCTGAAAATCAACAAAACCACGAAAAGTTCTTCTATTTGAAGATAAAATCTTTTTGCTTTGAAGAAGAAAGATCTAGGTGACTGAAATAAGTTCATTGGATCAAAAACAACAAAAATTGACAAGAACCACGAAAAGTTCTTGTATTTTAAGATAAAATCTGAGGCTATTAAAGGAAAAACTTCAAGCTCGCTGAAATATGTTCATTTGCTGAAAACCAACACAACCACGAAAAGTTCTTGTATTTGAAGATAAAATCTTTTTGCTTTGAAGAAGAAAGATCTCGCTGACTGAAATAAGTTCATGAGATGAAAACCAACAAAAATTGACAAGAACCACGAAAAGTTCATGTATTTTAAGATAAAATCTGACGCAATTAAAGAAAAAACTTCTCGCTCGCTGAAGTATGTTCATTTGCTGAAAACCAACAAAACCACGACAAGTTCTTGTGTTTGAAGATAAAATCTTTTTGCTTCGAAGAAGAAAGTTCCAGCTGACTGAAATAAGTTCATCAGATGAAAACCAACAAAAATTGACAAGAACCACGAAAAGTTCTTGCATTTTAAGCTAAAATCTTACGCTATTAAAGAAAAAACTTCCAGCTCGCTGAAATATGTTCATTGGCTGAAAATCAACAAAACCACGAAAAGTTCTTGGATTTGAAGATAAAATCTTTTTGCTTTGAAGATGAAAGATCTTGGTGACTGAAATAAGTTCATTGGATGAAAACCAACAAAAATTGACAAGAACCACGAAAAGTTCTTGTATTTTAGGATAAAATCTGATGCAATTAAAGAAAAGACTTCCAGCTCGCTGAAGTATGTTCATTTGCTGAAAACCAACAAAACCACGACAAGTTCTTGTGTTTGAAGATAAAATCTTTTTGCTTCGAAGAAGAAAGTTCCAGCTGACTGAAATAAGTTCATCAGATGAAAACCAACAAAAATTGACAAGAACCACGAAAAGTTCTTGCATTTTAAGCTAAAATCTTACGCTATTAAAGAAAAAACTTCCAGCTCGCTGAAATATGTTCATTGGCTGAAAATCAACAAAACCACGAAAAGTTCTTGGATTTGAAGATAAAATCTTTTTGCTTTGAAGAAGAAAGATCGAGCTGAGTGAAATAAGTTCATTCGATCAACACCAACAAAAATTGAAAGAACCACGAAAAGTTCTTGTATTTTAAGATAAAATCTGACGCTTTTTAAGAAAAAACTTCTCGCTCGCTGAAATATGTTCATTTGCTGAAAATCAACAAAACCACGAAAAGTTCTTGTATTTGAAGATAAAATCTTTTTGCTTTGAAGAAGAAAGATCTAGCTGACTGAAATAAGTTCATTCGATGAAACCCAACAAAAATTGACAAGAACCACGAAACGTTCTTGTATTTTAGGATAAAATCTGATGCTATTAAAGAAAAAACTTCCAGCTCGCTGAAATATGTTCATTTGCTGAAAATCAACAAAACCACGAAAAGTTCTTCTATTTGAAGATAGAATCTTTTTGCTTTGAAGAAGAAAGATCAAGGTGACTGAAATAAGTTAATTGGATGAAAAACAACAAAAATTGACAAGAACCACCAAAAGTTCTTGTATTTTAAGATAAAATCTGACGCTATTAAAGAAAAAAATTCTTGCTCGCTGAAATATGTTCATTTGCTGAAAATCAACAAAATCACGAAAAGTTCTTGTATTTGAAGATAAAATCTTTTTGCTTTGTAGAAGAAAGATCGAGGTGACTGAAATAAGTTCATTAGATGAAAACCAACAAAAATTGACAAGAACCACGAAAAGTTCTTGTATTTTAAGATAAAATCTGAGGCTATTAAAGAAAAAACTTCTCGCTCGCTGAAATATGTTCATTTGCTAAAAATCAACAAAATCACGAAAAGTTCTTGTATTTGAAGATAAAATCTTTTTGCTTTCAAGAAGAAAGATCTAGCTGACTGAAATAAGTTCATTCGATCAACACCAACAAAAATTGACAAGAACCACGAAAAGTTCTTGTATTTTAAGATAAAATCTGACGCTTTTGAAGAAAAAACTTCTCGCTCGCTGAAATATGTTCATTTGCTGAAAATCAACAAAACCACGAAAAGCTCTTCTATTTCAAGATAGAATCTTTTTGCTTTGAAGAAGAAAGATCCAGCTGACTGAAATAAGTTCATTCGATGAAAATCAACAAAAATTGAAAGAACCACGAAAAGTTCTTGTATTTTAAGATAAAATCTGAGGCTATTAAAGAAAAAACTTCCAGCTCGCTGAAATATGTTCATTGGCTGAAAATCAACAAAACCACGAAAAGTTCTTGGATTTGAAGATAAAATCTTTTTGCTTTGAAGAAGAAAGATCGAGCTGAGTGAAATAAGTTCATTCGATCAACACCAACAAAAATTGAAAGAACCACGAAAAGTTCTTGTATTTTAAGATAAAATCTGACGCTTTTTAAGAAAAAACTTCTCGCTCGCTGAAATATGTTCATTTGCTGAAAATCAACAAAACCACGAAAAGTTCTTGTATTTGAAGATAAAATCTTTTTGCTTTGAAGAAGAAAGATCTAGCTGACTGAAATAAGTTCATTCGATGAAACCCAACAAAAATTGACAAGAACCACGAAACGTTCTTGTATTTTAGGATAAAATCTGATGCTATTAAAGAAAAAACTTCCAGCTCGCTGAAATATGTTCATTTGCTGAAAATCAACAAAACCACGAAAAGTTCTTCTATTTGAAGATAGAATCTTTTTGCTTTGAAGAAGAAAGATCAAGGTGACTGAAATAAGTTAATTGGATGAAAAACAACAAAAATTGACAAGAACCACCAAAAGTTCTTGTATTTTAAGATAAAATCTGACGCTATTAAAGAAAAAAATTCTTGCTCGCTGAAATATGTTCATTTGCTGAAAATCAACAAAATCACGAAAAGTTCTTGTATTTGAAGATAAAATCTTTTTGCTTTGTAGAAGAAAGATCGAGGTGACTGAAATAAGTTCATTAGATGAAAACCAACAAAAATTGACAAGAACCACGAAAAGTTCTTGTATTTTAAGATAAAATCTGAGGCTATTAAAGAAAAAACTTCTCGCTCGCTGAAATATGTTCATTTGCTAAAAATCAACAAAATCACGAAAAGTTCTTGTATTTGAAGATAAAATCTTTTTGCTTTCAAGAAGAAAGATCTAGCTGACTGAAATAAGTTCATTCGATCAACACCAACAAAAATTGACAAGAACCACGAAAAGTTCTTGTATTTTAAGATAAAATCTGACGCTTTTGAAGAAAAAACTTCTCGCTCGCTGAAATATGTTCATTTGCTGAAAATCAACAAAACCACGAAAAGCTCTTCTATTTCAAGATAGAATCTTTTTGCTTTGAAGAAGAAAGATCCAGGTGACTGAAATAAGTTCATTAGATGAAAAACAACAAAAATTGACAAGAACCACGAAAAGTTCTTGTATTTTAAGATAAAATCTGAGGCTATTAAAGGAAAAACTTCAAGCTCGCTGAAATATGTTCATTTGCTGAAAACCAACACAACCACGAAAAGTTCTTGTATTTGAAGATAAAATCTTTTTGCTTTGAAGAAGAAAGATCTCGCTGACTGAAATAAGTTCATGAGATGAAAACCAACAAAAATTGACAAGAACCACGAAAAGTTCTTGCATTTTAAGCTAAAATCTTACGCTATTAAAGAAAAAACTTCCAGCTCGCTGAAATATGTTCATTGGCTGAAAATCAACAAAACCACGAAAAGTTCTTGTATTTGAAGATAAAATCTTTTTGCTTTGAAGAAGAAAGATTGAGCTGACTGAAATAAGTTCATTAGATGAAAACCAACAAAAATTGACAAGAACCACGAAAAGTTCTTGTATTTTAAAATAAAATCTGACGCTATTAAAGAAAAAACTTCCAGCTCGCTGAAATATGTTCATTTGCTGAAAACCAACAAAACCAAGAAAAGTTCTTGTATTTGAAGATAAAATCTTTTTGCTTTGAAGAAGAAAGATCTGGCCTACTGAAATAAGTGCATAAGATGAACACCAACAAAAATTGACAAGAACCACGAAAAGTTCTTGTATTTTAAGATAAAATCTGACGCTATTAAAGAAAAAACTTCTCGCTCGCTGAAATATGTAAATTGCTCAAAACCACGAAAAGTTCTTGTATTTGAAGATAAAATCTTTTTGCATGAAAGAAGAAAGATCTAGCTGACTGAAATAAGTTCATTCGATGAAAACCAACAAAAATTGACAAGAACCACGAAAAGTTCCTGTATTTTAAGATAAAATCTGACGCTATTAAAGAAAAAACTTCCAGCTCGCTGAAATATGTTCATTTGCTGAAATCCAACAAAACGACGAAAAGTTCTTGTATTTGAAGATAAAATCTTTTTGCATTAAAGAAGAAAGATCCAGCTGACTGAAATAAGTTCATTCGATGAAAAGGAAACAAAAATTGACAAGAACCACGAAAAGTTCTTGTATTTTAAGATAAAATCTTGCGCTGTTAAAGAAAAAACTTCCAGCTCACTGAAATATGTTCATTTGCTGAAAACCAACAAAACCACGAAACGTTCTTGTATTTGAAGATGAAATCTTTTTGCATTAAAGAAGAAAGATCTCGCTGACTGAAATCAGTTCATTCGATGAAAAGGAAACAAAAATTGACAAGAACCACGAAAAGTTCTTGTAGTTTAAGATAAAATCTTGCGCTATTAAAGAAAAAACTTCTAGCTCGCTGAAATATGTTCATTTGCTGAAAACCAACAAAACCACGAAAAGTTCTTGTATTTGAAGATAAAATCTTTTTGCTTTCAAGAAGAAAGATCCAGCTGACTGAAATAAGTTCATTAGATGAAAACCAACAAAAATTGACAAGAACCACGAAAAGTTCTTGTATTTTAAGATAAAATCTGACGCTATTAAAGAAAAAACTTCTTGCTCGCTGAAATATGTTCATTTGCTGACAACCAACACAACCTCGAAAAGTTCTTGTATTTGAAGATAAAATCTTTTTGCTTTGAAGAAGAAAGATCTCGCTGACTGAAATAAGTTCATGAGATGAAAACCAACAAAAATTGACAAGAACCACGAAAAGTTCTTGTATTTTAAGATAAAATCTGACGCAATTAAAGAAAAAACTTCTCGCTCGCTGAAGTATGTTCATTTGCTGAAAACCAACAAAACCACGACAAGTTCTTGTGTTTGAAGATAAAATCTTTTTGCTTCGAATAAGAAAGTTCCAGCTGACTGAAATAAGTTCATCAGATGAAAACCAACAAAAATTGACAAGAACCACGAAAAGTTCTTGCATTTTAAGCTAAAATCTTACGCTATTAAAGAAAAAACTTCCAGCTCGCTGAAATATGTTCATTGGCTGAAAAGGAAACAAAAATTGACAAGAACCACGAAAAGTTCTTGTATTTTAAGATAAAATCTTGCGCTGTTAAAGAAAAAACTTCCAGCTCACTGAAATATGTTCATTTGCTGAAAACCAACAAAACCACGAAACGTTCTTGTATTTGAAGATGAAATCTTTTTGCATTAAAGAAGAAAGATCTCGCTGACTGAAATAAGTTCATTAGATGAAAAGGAAACAAAAATTGACAAGAACCACGAAAAGTTCTTGTAGTTTAAGATAAAATCTTGCGCTATTAAAGAAAAAACTTCTAGCTCGCTGAAATATGTTCATTTGCTGAAAACCAACAAAACCACGAAAAGTTCTTGTATTTGAAGATAAAATCTTTTTGCTTTCAAGAAGAAAGATCCAGCTGACTGAAATAAGTTCATTAGATGAAAACCAACAAAAATTGACAAGAACCACGAAAAGTTCTTGTATTTTAAGATAAAATCTGACGCTATTAAAGAAAAAACTTCTTGCTCGCTGAAATATGTTCATTTGCTGACAACCAACACAACCTCGAAAAGTTCTTGTATTTGAAGATAAAATCTTTTTGCTTTGAAGAAGAAAGATCTCGCTGACTGAAATAAGTTCATTGGATGAAAACCAACAAAAATTGACAAGAACCACGAAAAGTTCTTTTATTTTAAGATAAAATCTGACGCTATTAAAGAAAAAACTTCTTGCTCGCTGAAATATGTTAATTTGCTGAAAATCAACAAAACCACGAAAAGTTCTTGTATTTGAAGATAAAATCTTTTTGCTTTGAAGAAGAAAGATCCAGCTGACTGAAATAAGTTCATTAGATGAAAACCAACAAAAATTGACAAGAACCACGAAAAGTTCTTGTATTTTAGGATAAAATCTGATGCTATTAAAGAAAAAACTTCCAGCTCGCTGAAATATGTTCATTTGCTGAAAATCAACAAAACCACGAAAAGTTCTTGTGTTTGAAGAAAAAATCTTTTTGCTTTGAACAAGAAAGATCCAGCTGACTGAAATAAGTTCATTCGATCAACACCAACAAAAATTGACAAGAACCACGAAAAGTTCTTGTATTTTAAGATAAAATCTGACGCTATTGAAGAAAAAACTTCTCGCTCGCTGAAATATGTTCATTTGCTGAAAATCAACAAAACCACGAAAAGTTCTTCTATTTGAAGATAGAATCTTTTTGCTTTGAAGAAGAAAGATCTAGGTGACTGAAATAAGTTAATTGGATGAAAAACAACAAAAATTGACAAGAACCACGAAAAGTTCTTGTATTTTAAGATAAAATCTGACGCTATTAAAGAAAAAAATTCTTGCTCGCTGAAATATGTTCATTTGCTGAAAATCAACAAAATCACGAAAAGTTCTTGTATTTGAAGATAAAATCTTTTTGCTTTGTAGAAGAAAGATCGAGGTGACTGAAATAAGTTCATTAGATGAAAACCAACAAAAATTGACAAGAACCACGAAAAGTTCTTGTATTTTAAGATAAAATCTGAGGCTATTAAAGAAAAAACTTCTAGCTCGCTGAAATATGTTCATTTGCTAAAAATCAACAAAACCACGAAAAGTTCTTGTATTTGAAGATAAAATCTTTTTGCTTTGAAGAAGAAAGATCTAGCTGACTGAAATAAGTTCATTCGATCAACACCAACAAAAATTGACAAGAACCACGAAAAGTTCTTGCATTTTAAGCTAAAATCTTACGCTATTAAAGAAAAAACTTTCAGCTCGCTGAAATATGTTCATTTGCTGAAAATCAACAAAACCACGAAAAGTTCTTGTATTTGAAGAAAAAATCTTTTTGCTTTGAACAAGAAAGATCCAGCTGACTGAAATAAGTTCATTCGATCAACATCAACAAAAATTGACAAGAACCACGAAAAGTTCTTGTATTTTAAGATAAAATCTGACGCTATTGAAGAAAAAACTTCTCGCTCGCTGAAATATGTTCATTTGCTGAAAATCAACAAAACCAGGAAAAGTTCTTCTATTTGAAGATAGAATCTTTTTGCTTTGAAGAAGAAAGATCTGGGTGACTGAAATAAGTTAATTGGATGAAAAACAACAAAAATTGACAAGAACCACGAAAAGTTCTTGTATTTTAAGATAAAATCTGACGCTATTAAAGAATAAAATTCTTGCTCGCTGAAATATGTTCATTTGCTGAAAATCAACAAAATCACGAAAAGTTCTTGTATTTGAAGATAAAATCTTTTTGCTTTGTAGAAGAAAGATCGAGGTGACTGAAATAAGTTCATTCGATCAACACCAACAAAAATTGACAAGAACCACGAAAAGTTCTTGTATTTTAAGATAAAATCTGACGCTTTTTAAGAAAAAACTTCTCGCTCGCTGAAATATGTTCATTTGCTGAAAATCAACAAAACCATGAAAAGTTCTTCTATTTGAAGATAGAATCTTTTTGCTTTGAAGAAGAAAGATCTCGGTGACTGAAATAAGTTCATTGGATGAAAAACAACAAAAATTGACAAGAACCACGAAAAGTTCTTGTATTTTAAGATAAAATCTGAGGCTATTAAAGGAAAAACTTCAAGCTCGCTGAAATATGTTCATTTGCTGAAAACCAACACAACCACGAAAAGTTCTTGTATTTGAAGATAAAATCTTTTTGCTTTGAAGAAGAAAGATCTCGCTGACTGAAATAAGTTCATGAGATGAAAACCAACAAAAATTGACAAGAACCACGAAAAGTTCTTGTATTTTAAGATAAAATCTGACGCAATTAAAGAAAAAACTTCTCGCTCGCTGAAGGATGTTCATTTGCTGAAAACCAACAAAACCACGACAAGTTCTTGTGTTTGAAGATAAAATCTTTTTGCTTCGAAGAAGAAAGTTCCAGCTGACTGAAATAAGTTCATCAGATGAAAACCAACAAAAATTGACAAGAACCACGAAAAGTTCTTGCATTTTAAGCTAAAATCTTACGCTATTAAAGAAAAAACTTCCAGCTCGCTGAAATATGTTCATTGGCTGAAAATCAACAAAACCACGAAAAGTTCTTGGATTTGAAGATAAAATCTTTTTGCTTTGAAGAAGAAAGATCGAGCTGACTGAAATAAGTTCATTAGATGAAAACCAACAAAAATTGACAAGAACCACGAAAAGTTCTTGTATTTTAAAATAAAATCTGAAGCTATTAAAGAAAAAACTTCCAGCTCGCTGAAATATGTTCATTTGCTGAAAACCAACAAAACCAAGAAAAGTTCTTGTATTTGAAGATAAAATCTTTTTGCTTTGAAGAAGAAAGATCTGGCCTACTGAAATAAGTGCATAAGATGAACACCAACAAAAATTGACAAGAACCACGAAAAGTTCTTGTATTTTAAGATAAAATCTGACGCTATTAAAGAAAAAACTTCCAGCTCGCTGAAATATGTTCATTTGCTGAAATCCAACAAAACGACGAAAAGTTCTTGTATTTGAAGATAAAATCTTCTTGCATTAAAGAAGAAAGATCCAGCTGACTGAAATAAGTTCATTCGATGAAAAGGAAACAAAAATTGACAAGAACCACGAAAAGTTCTTGTATTTTAAGATAAAATCTTGCGCTATTAAAGAAAAAACTTCTAGCTCGCTGAAATATGTTCATTTGCTGAAAACCAACAAAACCACGAAAAGTTCTTGTATTTGAAGATAAAATCTTTTTGCTTTCAAGAAGAAAGATCCAGCTGACTGAAATAAGTTCATTAGATGAAAACCAACAAAAATTGACAAGAACCACGAAAAGTTCTTGTATTTTAAGATAAAATCTGACGCTATTAAAGAAAAAACTTCTTGCTCGCTGAAATATGTTAATTTGCTGAAAATCAACAAAACCACGAAAAGTTCTTGTATTTGAAGATAAAATCTTTTTGCTTTGAAGATGAAAGATCTTGGTGACTGAAATAAGTTCATTGGATGAAAACCAACAAAAATTGACAAGAACCACGAAAAGTTCTTTTATTTTAAGATAAAATCTGACGCTATTAAAGAAAAAACTTCTTGCTCGCTGAAATATGTTAATTTGCTGAAAATCAACAAAACCACGAAAAGTTCTTGTATTTGAAGATAAAATCTTTTTGCTTTGAAGAAGAAAGATCCAGCTGACTGAAATAAGTTCATTAGATGAAAACCAACAAAAATTGACAAGAACCACGAAAAGTTCTTGTATTTTAGGATAAAATCTGATGCTATTAAAGAAAAAACTTCCAGCTCGCTGAAATATGTTCATTTGCTGAAAATCAACAAAACCACGAAAAGTTCTTGTATTTGAAGAAAAAATCTTTTTGCTTTGAACAAGAAAGATCCAGCTGACTGAAATAAGTTCATTCGATCAACACCAACAAAAATTGACAAGAACCACGAAAAGTTCTTGTATTTTAGGATAAAATCTGATGCTATTAAAGAAAAAACTTCCAGCTCGCTGAAATATGTTCATTTGCTGAAAATCAACAAAACCACAAAAAGTTCTTGTGTTTGAAGATAAAATCTTTTTGCTTTGAAGATGAAAGATCTTGGTGACTGAAATAAGTTCATTGGATGAAAACCAACAAAAATTGACAAGAACCACGAAAAGTTCTTGTATTTTAGGATAAAATCTGATGCAATTAAAGAAAAGACTTCCAGCTCGCTGAAGTATGTTCATTTGCTGAAAACCAACAAAACCACGACAAGTTCTTGTGTTTGAAGATAAAATCTTTTTGCTTCGAAGAAGAAAGTTCCAGCTGACTGAAATAAGTTCATCAGATGAAAACCAACAAAAATTGACAAGAACCACGAAAAGTTCTTACATTTTAAGCTAAAATCTTACGCTATTAAAGAAAAAACTTCCAGCTCGCTGAAATATGTTCATTGGCTGAAAATCAACAAAACCACGAAAAGTTCTTGGATTTGAAGATAAAATCTTTTTGCTTTGAAGAAGAAAGATCCAGCTGACTGAAATAAGTTCATTCGATCAACACCAACAAAAATTGAAAGAACCACGAAAAGTTCTTGTATTTTAAGATAAAATCTGACGCTTTTTAAGAAAAAACTTCTCGCTCGCTGAAATATGTTCATTTGCTGAAAATCAACAAAACCACGAAAAGTTCTTGTATTTGAAGATAAAATCTTTTTGCTTTGAAGAAGAAAGATCTAGCTGACTGAAATAAGTTCATTCGATGAAAACCAACAAAAATTGACAAGAACCACGAAACGTTCTTGTATTTTAGGATAAAATCTGATGCTATTAAAGAAAAAACTTCCAGCTCGCTGAAATATGTTCATTTGCTGAAAATCAACAAAACCACGAAAAGTTCTTCTATTTGAAGATAGAATCTTTTTGCTTTGAAGAAGAAAGATCGAGGTGACTGAAATAAGTTCATTGGATGAAAAACAACAAAAATTGACAAGAACCACGAAAAGTTCTTGTATTTTAAGATAAAATCTGAGGCTATTAAAGGAAAAACTTCAAGCTCGCTGAAATATGTTCATTTGCTGAAAACCAACACAACCACGAAAAGTTCTTGTATTTGAAGATAAAATCTTTTTGCTTTGAAGAAGAAAGATCTCGCTGACTGAAATAAGTTCATTGGATGAAAACCAACAAAAATTGACAAGAACCACGAAAAGTTCTTGTATTTTAAGATAAAATCTGACGCAATTAAAGAAAAAACTTCTCGCTCGCTGAAGTATGTTCATTTGCTGAAAACCAACAAAACCACGACAAGTTCTTGTGTTTGAAGATAAAATCTTTTTGCTTCGAAGAAGAAAGTTCCAGCTGACTGAAATAAGTTCATCAGATGAAAACCAACAAAAATTGACAAGAACCACGAAAAGTTCTTGCATTTTAAGCTAAAATCTTACGCTATTAAAGAAAAAACTTCTTGCTCGCTGAAATATGTTAATTTGCTGAAAATCAACAAAACCACGAAAAGTTCTTGTATTTGAAGATAAAATCTTTTTGCTTTGAAGAAGAAAGATCCAGCTGACTGAAATAAGTTCATTAGATGAAAACCAACAAAAATTGACAAGAACCACGAAAAGTTCTTGTATTTTAGGATAAAATCTGATGCTATTAAAGAAAAAACTTCCAGCTCGCTGAAATATGTTCATTTGCTGAAAATCAACAAAACCACGAAAAGTTCTTGTATTTGAAGAAAAAATCTTTTTGCTTTGAACAAGAAAGATCCAGCTGACTGAAATAAGTTCATTCGATCAACACCAACAAAAATTGACAAGAACCACGAAAAGTTCTTGTATTTTAGGATAAAATCTGATGCTATTAAAGAAAAAACTTCCAGCTCGCTGAAATATGTTCATTTGCTGAAAATCAACAAAACCACAAAAAGTTCTTGTGTTTGAAGATAAAATCTTTTTGCTTTGAAGATGAAAGATCTTGGTGACTGAAATAAGTTCATTGGATGAAAACCAACAAAAATTGACAAGAACCACGAAAAGTTCTTGTATTTTAGGATAAAATCTGATGCAATTAAAGAAAAGACTTCCAGCTCGCTGAAGTATGTTCATTTGCTGAAAACCAACAAAAACACGACAAGTTCTTGTGTTTGAAGATAAAATCTTTTTGCTTCGAAGAAGAAAGTTCCAGCTGACTGAAATAAGTTCATCAGATGAAAACCAACAAAAATTGACAAGAACCACGAAAAGTTCTTGCATTTTAAGCTAAAATCTTACGCTATTAAAGAAAAAACTTCCAGCTCGCTGAAATATGTTCATTGGCTGAAAATCAACAAAACCACGAAAAGTTCTTGGATTTGAAGATAAAATCTTTTTGCTTTGAAGAAGAAAGATCCAGCTGACTGAAATAAGTTCATTCGATCAACACCAACAAAAATTGAAAGAACCACGAAAAGTTCTTGTATTTTAAGATAAAATCTGACGCTTTTTAAGAAAAAACTTCTCGCTCGCTGAAATATGTTCATTTGCTGAAAATCAACAAAACCACGAAAAGTTCTTGTATTTGAAGATAAAATCTTTTTGCTTTGAAGAAGAAAGATCTAGCTGACTGAAATAAGTTCATTCGATGAAAACCAACAAAAATTGACAAGAACCACGAAACGTTCTTGTATTTTAGGATAAAATCTGATGCTATTAAAGAAAAAACTTCCAGCTCGCTGAAATATGTTCATTTGCTGAAAATCAACAAAACCACGAAAAGTTCTTCTATTTGAAGATAGAATCTTTTTGCTTTGCAGAAGAAAGATCGAGGTGACTGAAATAAGTTCATTGGATGAAAAACAACAAAAATTGACAAGAACCACGAAAAGTTCTTGTATTTTAAGATAAAATCTGAGGCTATTAAAGGAAAAACTTCAAGCTCGCTGAAATATGTTCATTTGCTGAAAACCAACACAACCACGAAAAGTTCTTGTATTTGAAGATAAAATCTTTTTGCTTTGAAGAAGAAAGATCTCGCTGACTGAAATAAGTTCATTGGATGAAAACCAACAAAAATTGACAAGAACCACGAAAAGTTCTTGTATTTTAAGATAAAATCTGACGCAATTAAAGAAAAAACTTCTCGCTCGCTGAAGTATGTTCATTTGCTGAAAACCAACAAAACCACGACAAGTTCTTGTGTTTGAAGATAAAATCTTTTTGCTTCGAAGAAGAAAGTTCCAGCTGACTGAAATAAGTTCATCAGATGAAAACCAACAAAAATTGACAAGAACCACGAAAAGTTCTTGCATTTTAAGCTAAAATCTTACGCTATTAAAGAAAAAACTTCCAGCTCGCTGAAATATGTTCATTTGCTGAAAACCAACAAAACCACGAAAAGTTCTTGGATTTGAAGATAAAATCTTTTTGCTTTGAAGAAGAAAGATCGAGCTGACTGAAATAAGTTCATTAGATGAAAACCAACAAAAATTGACAAGAACCACGAAAAGTTCTTGTATTTTAAAATAAAATCTGACGCTATTAAAGAAAAAACTTCCAGCTCGCTGAAATATGTTCATTTGCTGAAAACCAACAAAACCACGACAAGTTCTTGTATTTGAAGATAAAATCTTTTTGCTTTGAAGAAGAAAGATCTGGCCTACTGAAATAAGTGCATTAGATGAACACCAACAAAAATTGACAAGAACCACGAAAAGTTCTTGTATTTTAAGATAAAATCTGACGCTATTAAAGAAAAAACTTCTCGCTCGCTGAAATATGTAAATTGCTGAAAACCAACAAAACCACGAAAAGTTCTTGTATTTGAAGATAAAATCTTTTTGCATGAAAGAAGAAAGATCTAGCTGACTGAAATAAGTTCATTCGATGAAAACCAACAAAAATTGACAAGAACCACGAAAAGTTCCTGTATTTTAACATAAAATCTGACGCTATTAAAGAAAAAACTTCCAGCTCGCTGAAATATGTTCATTTGCTGAAATCCAACAAAACGACGAAAAGTTCTTGTATTTGAAGATAAAATCTTTTTGCATTAAAGAAGAAAGATCCAGCTGACTGAAATAAGTTCATTCGATGAAAAGGAAACAAAAATTGACAAGAACCACGAAAAGTTCTTGTATTTTAAGATAAAATCTTGCGCTGTTGAAGAAAAAACTTCCAGCTCACTGAAATATGTTCATTTGCTGAAAACCAACAAAACCACGAAACGTTCTTGTATTTGAAGATGAAATCTTTTTGCATTAAAGAAGAAAGATCTCGCTGACTGAAATAAGTTCATTAGATGAAAAGGAAACAAAAATTGACAAGAACCACGAAAAGTTCTTGTAGTTTAAGATAAAATCTTGCGCTATTAAAGAAAAAACTTCTCGCTCGCTGAAATATGTTCATTTGCTGAAAACCAACAAAACCACGAAAAGTTCTTGTACTTGAAGCTAAAATCTTTTTGCATCAAAGAAAGATCTCGCTGACTGAAATAAGTTCATTGGATGAAAACCAACAAAAATTGACAAGAACCACGAAAAGTTCTTGTATTTTAAGATAAAATCTTACGCAATTAAAGAAAAAACTTCAAGCTCGCTGAAATATGTTCATTTGCTGAAAACCAACAAAACCACGAAAAGTTCTTGTATTTGAAGATAAAATCTTTTTGCTTTGAAGAAGAAAGATCTCGCTGACTGAAATAAGTTCATTCGATGAAAACCAACAAAAATTGACAAGAATCACGAAAAGTTCTTGTATTTTAAATAAACTCTGACGCTGTTAAAGAAAAAAATTCTAGCTCGCTGAAATATGTTCATTTGCTGAAAACCAACAAAACCACGAAAAGTTCTTGTATTTGAAGATAAAATCTTTTTGCTTTGAAGAAGAAAGATCCAGCTGACTGAAATAAGTTCATGAGATGAAAACCAACAAAAATTGACAAGAACCACGAAAAGTTCTTGTATTTTAAGATAAAATCTTACGCTATTAAAGAAAAATCTTCTCACTCGCTGAAATATGTTCATTTGCTGAAAACCAACAAAACCACGAAAAGTTCTTGTATTTGAAGATAAAATCTTTTTGCATTAAAGAAGAAAGATCGAGCTGACTGAAATAAGTTCATTAGATGAAAACCAACAAAAATTGACAAGAACCACGAAAAGTTCTTGTATTTTAAGATAAAATCTGACGCTATTAAAGAAAAAACTTCGAGCTCGCTGAAATATGTTCATTTGCTGAAAACCAACAAAACCACGAAAAGTTCTTGTATTTGAAGATAAAATCTTTTTGCTTTGATGAAGAAAGATCCAGCTGACTGAAATAAGTTCATTCGATCAAAACCATCAGTGAGGGTGTGAGAGAGAGAGACACACACAGACAGACAGAGTGAAGGTCTGTGAGAGGCATAGAGATAGACAGACAGAGTGAGGGTGTCAGAGAGAGAGAGAGAGAGAGACAGAGTGAGGGTGTGAGAGAGAGAGAGAGAGACAGACAGACAGACAGACAGACAGACAGAGTGAGGGTGAGAGAGAGAGAGAGAGAGAGAGACAGACATACAGAGTGAGGGTGTGAGAGAGAGAGGCAGACACAGACAGAGTGAGGGAGAGAGAGAGAGAGACAGACAGCGAGAGTGAGGGTGTGAAAGTGAGAGGGAGAGAGAGAGAGACAGACAGACAGAGTGAGTGTGAGAGAGAGAGAGAGAAAGGGTGTGAGAGAGGGACAGACAGACAGAGTGAGGGTGTGAGAGAGAGAGAGAGAGAGAGAAAGAGAGGGACAGACAGGCAGAGTGAGGGTGTGAGAGAGAGAGAGACAGACACAGACAGAGTGAGGCAGGGAGAGAGAGACAGACAGAGTGAGTGTGTGAAAGTGAGAGGGAGAGAGAGAGAGACAGACAGACACGGTGAGGGTCTGAGAGAGAGAGAGAGAAAGTGTGTGAGAGAGGGACAGACAGACAGAGTGAGGGTGTGAGAGAGAGAGAGACAGACAGACAGACAGAGTGAGGGTGTGAGAGAGATTGAGACAGACAGACAGAGTGAGGGTGAGAGAGAGACTGAGAGACAGACAGAGTGAGTGTGTGTGTGAGAGAGATGGCGAGAGAGACAGACAGACAGAACGAGGGTGTGTGAGAGAGAGAGACAGACAGATTGAGGGTGTGAGAGAGAGAAAGAGGGATAGAGAGAGAGAGACAGACAGAGTGAGGGTGTGAGTGAGAGATAGAGAGAGAGAGAGATAGACAGACAGAGTGAGGGTGTCAGAGAGAGAGAGAGACAGACAGAGTGAGGGTGTGAGTGAGAGAGAGAGAGAGAGAAAGACAGACAGAGTGAGAGTGTAAGCTAGAGAGAGAGAGAGCGAGAGAGAGACAGACAGACAGACAGTGAGGGTGTGAGAGAGAGAGACAGACAGACAGAGTGAGGGTGTGAGAGAGAGAGAGAGAGAGACAGAGAGAGACAGACAGAGTGAGGGTGAGAGAGAGAGAGAGAGAGACAGACAGACAGACAGAGTGAGGGTGTGAGACAGAGAGATAGAGTGAGTGAGGGTGTGAGAGAGAGAGAGAGAGAAAGACAGACAGAGTGAGGGTGTGAGCGAGTGAGAGAGAGAGAGAGAGAGAGCGCGAGAGAGAGACAGACAGACAGAGTGAGG